>NC_142348.1:8007500-8607500 GCF_054954075.1 Amborella trichopoda | reverse complement strand
TTTTTCTTGAATCTTAGGTTCGAGATCCACATCTATGAATTGAAAGGTCCAAATGATCAACTCTGCAATCAGTTGTTAGAATCAATAGGTGTCCAAATTGTTCATTTGAACAAATTGAAACCCTTCTTATTAGATGATCATGACACTTCCCAAAGATCGAAATTATTGATCAATGGACTCCATGCGCCAGAATCGGAATGGAATGATTCCAACATAATCTCTCAGAGATTTATAATATTATATATAAAATTATATAATATTATTCTATAGTCAGCCTGGATCTATATGATATTATATTATTATGTTTTAATATCTAATTATCAATATACATTATAATGATAAAATATAATTATAGTAATTATATATAGTATTATTAATTATATATTACTGCATATAAGTCATTTGTATATCAAAATGTATAATATTATAATATATAATGTATATAATATTATAGTGTGCGGTTTGCATAGAGCCGAGGCTCTAAACAATCAAAGTAAAGCACACCTTCAAATAAAGTCGAGGAATGTGGTTTCAATACTAGAAATCGTTGTGATAGCCTTAAAATATATTTTCATATTTAATTATAAAATTTAAAGCTTCAAAAATAGTGTACATCTAGCAGATCTATGAAAATTTGAAAATCTTGAAAATTATTAGTCCAAAAATGCATTATAAGATGCACTATTTCTAATACTTGAAATTCATTTTCTTCTCATGTTCATGCATCTTGAGGTCGAGATGATCAATTTGAGTATATTTGGGCATTCAAACCACCTCTTCTATTGAAATTTTTGAAGAGCACCCTAATTATTTTTTGTTTTAGAGCCTCTCATTGATATAAAGTTTTTCAATTTTATAACATTACGATATAGTACTATAACATGATTTTATATTATTATACAATATTATATTACTATGTGATATTGTATTATAATATTATTATCATCATCATCATCATCAAATCCTTTTCTCACCTAATTGTGGTCAACTACACGAATCATGGTCAATCATTCTACTCTATTAAGTGTCATATCCTTAGTGAGGTCATAAGTCCCTATATATTTTCTCACTAGTTCAAACCATGTTGTTTTCCCTTGCCACTTTTAAGTCTTCACTTGAATTAACTCGCAACTTCTAACATGTGTTGTATTGGGTCTGCGCCACATATGACTAGCCCACTTATCTCACATCTTATCGTTTATTGGTATCACACCTCAATTTTCCCAAAAATATTCATTTTGTATTATATCTCTTCTTCTCTTATCACTCATCCATCTCAACATCCTCATCTCCGCTACACTCAATCTATGGGTATATTGTTTTTTGACTGCCCAACATTCCGCCCTATAGAGCAAAGCTGGTTTCATAACTGTATTATAGAATTTGTCATTCAGTTTCATTGGTATGTGTCAATCATATAAAATTTCGATTGCACATCTCCACTTCGCCCACACAGCTTTAATTCTATGTGCGACATCTTCCTCAATATCTCCATCTTCCTCGAGCTCTAATATTATAATATTATTGTACTATATAGTGTCAAATATATTATATCATATTATATAAAATATAAATTATTATACTATATTAGATATTTAGTATAATATATTCTACTATATTATGTATTATGAGTAATGATCCTATAGGACCCTCCCCCACCCATATGTGCAGGACCCCAAAGGATCACAGTTAAAGTTGGCATGGATCTCTAAAAAAGTTATCACATGGGTGTGGGACTTGACTTTTCTATAGATCCGTGCCAAATTCAAGGATGATCCTTTGGGGTCCTACACGCATGGGTAGGGGAGGGTCCTATAGGATCATTTCTCTATGTATTATATATAAAGTATAATATATAGTACAATATAATTAAGTATAATATATACAATTTAATACATAATGTAATAATAATATATATTGTATTATATTATTATAGTGCATACATTGTCTCTTTGTAGACAATCGCATTGTATATAATTTAGTATATGTCAATGCATCACAACAATCTCTCTCACACATTTCAGTTCTATCTTTTTCATCTCTCTCTCTCTTATCTCATTGTTCCCTTTTTTATTGCAACTCTCTCTCTTTCTCTCTCTCTCTCTCTCGATAAGCAGGTCTCTCTCTCTTGATAAGCAAGTCTCTCTCTCCCCCTAACGAATTGTAGCTCTCTCTATATCATGAATCTATTAGTCACCTCTCTTTTTTCAAACTATAGCTTTATCTCTAAGTCTTGAACCATTGTTCTCCCTCTTTTGCCTCACTACTCTCCCTCAATCACTCTCCTCTCTCCTTTTCAATACCATATAAAAGTAGCAACTTGTGATTTTCATCTCTTCCTTTCTCACCAGCATGGCCCTTAATAGAGCAGAATGCTGTAACAAGATTTGTGTAGTTGACCCCAAATAGTTAGGATAAGGCTCACAATATATATATATATATATATATATATATATATATATATATATATATATATATATATATATATATATATATATATATATACACCTGAAAAACTTTTTCTTAAGTTACTGGATATAATGAATAGTATGAGCTATTAGCTCCCAACCGTCATATCTTCATCACGTGGTTCAAAATTCATATCACTATTTAAATTTAATATTTTTTTATAAATAAGATCGTAATGAAATTTTGGACGTGTGTACTAAAAAATACGACGCACAATAATATATATATATATATATATATATATATATATATATTCTAAAATATAAAATGATCGAAATACCCCTGAAAAATTATGGGGGTAATATGTTCATTTTAAATTATTGAAAGTAATTGTTTTATATTTTTCTATGGTCGTAATAGTGTTAAGTATATACACCCAAAATTTCATCTTAACATGATTTATAGAAAAAAGATTAAAATTAAAAACTTGATATGAATTTTGAAGCACACAATGGAGATCTGACAGCTAGGAGCTAGTAGCTTATACTATTCATTATAGCTATTAGTTTAAGAAATATTTTTCCTATATATATATATATATATATATATATATATATATAGGTGCGCTTTCTTTAGGTTGTACCTTTAAACAATCCAATTAAGGCACACCTCCAAACTTTATCATAGGAAGTAATTTTGGTGAAAAAATTTCTTAGGATTATCTCAAATCTATTTTCATATCTAATTATAAAATTTTAAAGTCCAAAAATAGTTAAAATCAAATAGATCTATAAACATATGAAAATCTTGAAAATGGACGGTCTAGATAAGGTATTGCAAGATGCACTATTTCTAGAACTCAATTTTTTTTTGTTTTTTTCATATTCATACATCTCATCGTCAAGATGATCATTTACAGGGTTTTTTAACATTAAAACTACCCGTTTGCAAAAGTTTTGCCCCTCTCGAAGGCCCAAGAGATTCAATGGAAATATACATCTAGTTGAAGGAGACTGAAAATGTAATGTTGTAGGCTTCAATGTCCATTCAGTGTCCTTAGAAACTAGTGCTCATTTTTAATGGTATTTTGACCTTTACGGGCCCCTACATATAACTTTTAATAGCATTAGGGAGACGCTAATATATTTCTGAAGCATTAGCCAAAGAGGGGCAATTGGCTTAAATAATGTAACTAGTTCCTAGTGGTTTACTTGGTTGCCAGTTTTTGTAGCCATGAAATTGTTATTCATAATATGTATAGCAGTATAAAGCATGAACGCATTCCAGAGAGAGAGAGAGAGAGAGGCTATGAGATGGGAGTCCTACTATATCATTTTTACATATTTTAAATTTTTTGTTTTTAATTTTATTTTTAACTAATTTTTACCATGATAAAAATTACTTTTTCAACTATGTTTAAAAAATTTCTGTTCATAACATCTATTTAAGATAAGTTTTTAATATTCTAAACTGTAAATATGCATTGTTTCCAAAAGTGGCATTATAAGATATTGGAATTCTATGAAATAATGTTTTGGGTAAATGAGTTATATGGAATAGATGAAATGGAAGTTCTATTTCTCCTACACGTTTGAAAGTGAGAATCTAGGAATTGTTTGTTGTTGGAGGGATAGATTTAATGAGTCTTAGCAATAGAGATTGAGAATAGAATATAAGGAGAGAGGCTTATTTTCTTACTAGTTGAATTACATGTGTTGCACGTAAATATGCAAGTGCCTTATAAAATATTGATTAAATTTTCAATGATCAAAGAAATCTATTAGTCTGAAAGTTGATTAATCATGAAGCACCCCCTATTGAATAAGAAATTTTTAACTACGACAACTTGAAGAAGAAATTATTATTAAAAAGAAAAGTTAAGGAAAATTCATTATTTGTCAAAAATTTTCCTAACACTGGTCTGAATTTTTTCTTAATTTTTCTATTAAATAAATACTTTAATCATTATGTTATAAAAACTATTTGGTGCATGATATCTGAAAGCATAAAAATTCATTTTCACAAAAATTCAATAAAAAATGAAAGGCTTTTAAACCGATTTTATAACCTAAGAAAGTTGTAGTCAAAGAATAGATATCTTTTGTAATTTAGTTATTATTTAAAAAATTAAAATCATTTATTGAGTATTTTGAAATCAATAACCTTTTATAATTTTTAAAAATAAATAATTGGTTTGCATTTTTAAGTCAAGATAAAATAATTATTTTTGAATGTTTGATAAAGTTTAATAAAATTGTCAAGTATATTCTTTAGAAACATATAAATATTAAATTGAGAAGACAAAAAAATATTCCAAACTACTCTTATAAAATTCAGAAGACAAAACAAACCGTTAAATTACACCTATGGCGAACTTCTCCAAGAATTTTTTGTATTAAGAAAACACGTTAATGAGTCAACTAAAAACTGAAGTCATTTAAAAGTCATAAATTAAAATTTGAAAGATTTTAAGACTAATTTTCCTAGGAATAACTTTATGACCCCTAGTTTTAGGGATGTAATAGTAAATCTCATGAATTTTTATTTTTTTTCCAAATTGCACTCTCCATATATTTATAAAAAAATAGTATCCCAAGATTGAACATCGACTGTTTTATTTTTGAAGAGTGAGATCTAAGTGTTACAAATAGAAAAATTCAAATTTTTTCTTTTAAAAGTAATTATGTGTTGAGTCTATGTGTTGTAAAGCATAAAAGGACACACTTAAAATTTTTAATATTCAAAAAATTCAAAGGAAAAATAAAATTGGGTTCCTTTTTCTTTTTTCTATTTCGTATGTTTGTATTTCATACAACATAAGTTTTAATATTTATTGAATTGGTAAAACAAAATTTTCAAGAGTAAAATTATTTCAAAGAGCAAAAGTTTATAATTTAGAATTTTATAATATTAGAAATGGTTGGGTATATTGAAACATGTGTAAGTTTTAACAAAATAACAAAAACAAAAAATTAATAAAATTTAAGAAGCATGAAACATACTAATAAAATTTTCATGACAAACTTTTTTAATTGAAATGAAGTTTTCATTAAAAACTTGAAATTCATAATTGAATAAAAATATATAAAACATATAAATAAAATACCCAAATTAAACTCGTTGTTCATAAATAATTAATATTTATATATTTTCTTCAAAATTGTACTAGTTTATAAGATTTTTGTGTGATAAGAATACTAAGCATCAAATAAAAGGTACATCGTATATTTAAAAATTTGAAAATAAACAAATAAAGTGGAGTGTGAAAATTATTAGCAATCATGAGATCGAATATTATGTAATTTGAAGAAAATATCCTCTTAATAAGGTACTTATGAAATTCAAAATAAGATAACTATTCATATCTTCATAGTGGCAATATTTCTCTAGCATGATCTCACTATAAATCTGTTTCACGAAACACTTGAAGTAGTATGATTTAAAAAAAAAAAAAAAAAAATACAATAACTTACCTAAAAAACGATGAATATGTTTGTTGAGATTAACAAAATGGGAAGAGTACCTGCACAAACATAATATGATTACAAAAATATGGACCTAGAGAAATAAGAAAACTATAATATTAAAAATTAATAAAAATCTGCAGAAAATATATGTGAAAATAATGTAGAATAATAAAAATAAAAATAAAAATAAAATAAATACGAACATCAACGCAAGATGCTAGAGGTAAGAGTGGTTAAGCCCTATAAAAGTTTCTTTCTAGGGTTTCTATCTCCATTGGTTACATCAACACAAGATGCTAGGGTTTCTTGCTTCATGTGTATAATAAAAAAGTACTTTAAACATTGGTTATCTTTTAAAAACTTGTAAGTTTCTATTTTAGATGCACTTAAAAATAGAGAGGCAGTTGTAGGTAAAGAGAGAGAGATTAGAGAAACACCAAATATGTTTCCTATTTAGTGAAACCCTATCCTTTCCTTTCCATATTGTCCCGAAATAGTTCCCATAGAAATAGAAAACTTAGGAGAGCCACCACGTGGATGAGAAAGAGGGTGCCATCCACATATATACATGGTAAGGGAACTATTTTAAGGGGGAAAAGGTTATGATAAAGTTCTATAAAAGTATAGAAATTTTAAGATATTTTTTATATCCAAAGAAAATATAATTCATTTGTACCTTACACTTTTTATTTTAAAGGTGACTTAGTATGCATTCTTTCTAAAGATATGGTCCGTTTTTTTTCTTGAGACATGTGTCTATCCCTTAATTCTTGCTTAATATATAGTATAGATAAAGAGGCATAGCAAAATTGGATGGATAAAAGAGTCATTGAAAGGAGTTTAAAATTCATACTCTTGTTGAGAAATTTGGAGAAAGCCTAATATACTATTTGATTTCTAGACCAAATGGTAATTTAACCCAATAAGAAATTTTGCCTCTTGCAATTTGACCTCAAGGGGGATAACCCTAATCGATTTTCAATTTTTAATCCCAATTGCAATTGATACCATATTAGAAATATGGACTACCACTAGCGCTGCACCACCACCACCTTTACCATAGTATCTTTTCCATCACCATCATCATTTCACCACTACCATCGCAATCTCCATTGCACCACCACTGTTATTGCCTCTACCACCTGTTCCACATCTACCATAATATTATTTTTGTCTAAGCAGATCGGGGGACCTTCAAGTACACAACACCTTCAGGTTGGTCTTGATTCGGATAGGTCCGATGGACCCTCGAATAGATGCCGCCTTCATGGTGCATGGGTAAGATTGACTTACGGTTTGGTCCAAATGAGGTAGTTGACTCCAAGTCTGACTCCGTTTGGAAAAAGACTCGTCTATGAGACATTTTAACCTAGTAACCGCTAATCCGTCAGGTACAACCACACCATCCAAAAACAGGTTTTGAAATATTTGACCTATGTCACTATATGTAGGTTTGGCTGAAAATGTGTTCCTAACTAATAAAACATTTTGAATTTTAGAATTTAGAATTGCAGCTAGCCTTCAAATATATAGCCACGTAAGACCGAGCTTACTGCTTAAGAGAGAGCATCGACTTACTATTGTAGGCCCCTCTTGAGGGTGAGAATTCCTAGAATCACCTTAAGGCCGATGTGTATCCCAACCGCCTTGTTTATCCTAGGAGCTAGATAACCCTCACGACTTTAACGCCCATTTTGGGGATCTAGAAAACAAATTTGTATGATGCTTCCAGGACGAAAGCACCTAACAATCGACCCAGTCAATGTGTGCAATTGTCTGTAAAAGAGCGTTAAGTGGTGGGCGCAAATCAATGTGGCAAATAAGCAATTTTCACACAGAGGCCTAAGTCTAGTGAAAGATTCTCTAAACCATGAACTAGAGAACATGAATAAGTGAAAACAGTGAACCCTAACTCTAACAATAAGCAAAGATAAGAAGACATGGAGTTCCTGTGGCTACAGAGTGGCTCTGAAAGGGTTTTTTGAAGTCTTAGTTAACTGCACTGCAGCCTGCAGTGCTAAATAATGAGATCCTACACCGCAAGTTGTGGCGCAGAACAGTCCGAGACCCTAGATGGATCTACAATGTGTTGGGTGCTTCCTGATTCACTTATAACCCTCTGGAATGTATCTGAACATCAGATCAGAGGCTTTCTAGAGATGACTTTGATGTGTTTACAGTTCAACATGCCCCATGGTGGGCGTCAAACTATATATATCTCAATCCGAGCCCGATCTAATACCGGATCTCACGCAAACTCGCTTTGTACATAGTTAATTTAAAATATGAGGGGTCCTGTTGAATTTCAAACTAAAAGGGATTGGATCTCTAGGAAGAGATCAAATCCTCTTTGGATGGTCCCCAGCACCAGTTGTAATCCCATCAAAGTTGAGAAATAACCAACTAAATATTCACATGAAGCAATAAACTACATAAAACTAAAGAAAAATGCTACGAAACTTGAAATAAAAGAAAACAAGGAACTTAAGAATTATTGGGGCCTTGATCAGAGTTTTGTTTTGATGATTGGATCCTCTTCCCCTAAAATGAATGACTTATCTTGATTTTGAATGGATAAGATTTAAAAGCTCCTAAAAATCTAGGGTTTAAGGCATTATGACATTGATAAATAAATGATTTTTCTTAGGAAATAGGTGACCATTTTTTTTGGAAAACTAGGGTTTTTGGCTCCTAAAATGAATTGGACTTGGGGTTTCTATTGACCTAGGGTTAGGGTTTAGGATTTGGGTAAGCTTTAGGGATTCATTAGACAGCAAACCCTTTAGGGATTGAAAATGAGATGCTTTATAGACAAATGAGCATGAAAAATTAGAAGCAGTTTATCATAGCCAATAAAAAGCATATAGCTTGCCGCGCCGCACCCTGCCCCGCACAATCTCTAATCTCTGTGCCTTGAGAGTTCCGGCGAAATCTGCTAACAGATTCTAACTGACGTAGATTTTCTCGGGATTTTGATTCTGGTTGTATTTTTTTTGTCAGTCTTGATTAAAAAATTACCCGGCTAATTGACTTTTCAAATTTCTCATTACTTTTCCAATGCCAAACTTGCGTATTTTGAGAGCTTAGATTAGGTTTCCTAAGATTATTGTTATGAGATTGGTGTTATTTTGAATTATTTTGGACTGCACTCTGGATTAGGATGACTATGGTTTAGTATGAACTATAGTGTGTTAGGCTAATATGGTCCCTAGGTTTTAAATAACCAATCTAAGGCTTTTTCTATGATTTAAACGTCACTTCAATGCCTCAAGATTTAGAATTCTAGAGAAAAATGTCAATTCTAAACTGGGTGTCTATAACGAATATCCATTTGGTGTGAATTTTAGGGGTTAAGAGTTTTGCAGCCCCCCAAATCCATCTCGGAGGTCCTGAGAGCATCAAAGACTGGTTTTCGGGCTATTTTTGTAATTCATCTCTCCATAACTATGCACGGGCTATGTATGATATCCTATATTTTGGTTTCTCCTTATCTTCTTTCCTTGACATTCTTTTGAGCTGAAATTTGGAGGATGATATCTAGATAATGGGGGCTATCTTCAAGCATTCTTGGGCCCGATTTGAGATCGTATCTAGGCCTTTTGATTGTCGTCCATTAGTTCGCGCTCCATGGTAAATTGGGGCTGAAATAGACTGGCAATGGTTCTATTAGGGAGGCCCTCTACAATGAAAAATGCAGTTCTTGCGAGTTTAGGCCCAATTCATGGGGCTTGAGTGTTAGTTTTAGCGCTTCCGCGGTTTCTCAGACATATTTGGTGCAGGATTGCCAGGGTTGCTTTGCTTGGTGGGTTGATGCTTTCCTAAATCTATATAATAAATCAAAATATATCTGCTTAAGGTACCGTTGATTAGACAATTACTCAAGGATGAGCAATTACTATGAAACATATCAGTAATAACTGGACTTGATCTACTAACCAAATGCCATACAAAGGTCTAAGTCTGGATATTGAATTATACCTAGAGGGATGAGATTGTTGCCCATTTAAGTCCAGTCACAAGATGATGGGATCCCTGCATCATTGACAAGGGGATCCTGAGTCCTAGGTTCAAGGGACAACAACAAGTTACTTGTGTGGCATTAGGAGAACCACTTCAAAATTATCCCCTGGAGGAAATTATTATTTCATGGCTTATCTTTGGCTGTGTCATGTAGAAGTCTTAAACCTGTAAAGAGGTTAAGCAAAAGCTCTTAACAAGTCTATTTAACTACATGAAGTGAGTGTAGCATAGGCATCTCTTATGGGGTGTCTTTTTAATGGTTCCGGTACGAATGGGATTTTTGACAATACCAAAATCGATTTCGTCGTCCAGTAGCTACAACAGTCTGTTTGTTCGGTACTGCAGTAATTCCTTGGTTAGGTGTTGGAGCAACATTACTATTAATAAATCCCTAATTTTAACACGAGATAACCCCAATGGGATTTATTAATAGTAATGGGGATAACCCTCAATTGGTACTATTAATAAATCCCTAATTTTCTACCAATTGGGGTCTTCCCTTGACCACCCTCATGGGGATGGTCTATAGGGTTCATAACTACTCCTCTTACTACTGGTCGCTTCTCTAGCCAACATTAAGATCCGGCTCATCTCTTATGTATTCATCTATATGTGAAAATTTGGCCACTTCCCAAGGGAATGGGCCTTCCTTGGATATGCTCATGAGCTATAGTGTGCAAGGCTTTAACAAATGCACGGGTAGATCATAAACAATTCCAAAGGCAGAAAAAAAAGAAAAAGGCACGTATGCTATGTTTGAGGTGGGACCATTAAAGGACATATTAAAGGACATATAATTCATGGTTCTTCTAATTCAGGGATTTTCCATTCATTGTCCAAGACAATGCTCAAAAGACTATGAAAATTCAATCCTCTAGGACATTTTCACATTGTTTTTCTTGATATGTCATTTCATTATTTAAATGGTTTTGATAGTTGGGTGCTTGTTTATTCCAAATCGAAGTGGTTTTAAAACTGGATTATTTGGTGTTTCCGACCCACTTAAACAGAGTTTTTATGCATTTGAGCTAGAATTGCAAAGATTCATGTTTAGTCATTTGTCAGATGGAAAGGAATGGATAATTGGATCAATCTCAATGAGCTTGAGCAAATTTGAATTGTTTAAATTCAAACTTTGCACCTTAATATCATTGGGAATAGTTATAATGACCCAAATGCCGGTGGTGGCTTTCGACCACAGTTATGACAGAGGCACCATGATTATGGTGACCTAACCACCTGCTTTGTACTTTCAATTCTTGAGAATATGATGTAGCATCCTTCTCAACCCCTCTCATCCACTATTGTTATAATAAAATAATGATGAATTTTAAATCTTTATAAACCCATTTTTTGACTGAAAATTTGACAAAAACATGCTCAAAGAGGTGAAACTCTGCTCCCACAAATATTTGCCATCTTTAACTCAAGAACTGAGATTTGTCAATGGTTTCTTAATCATCGTCAATGAGAGCTATTTCTCTTTGATTCTCAGCCAACTGCATATTGGTGTGTTTTTTTTTTTTTTATTGAACATTAACTGGAGCTTCATTACAAAAAATGAAAGAGTACAAGAGAACAAAGCAGAAGACAAGCAAAAGAAAGAAAGACAAAAAGATAGAAAGGCAAAAGAAAGAAGAAAGAGAAAGAGGAGCAGTGGAAAGAAGGGGGAGAGTACAGAAAAGAAACCGAGGAATAAAAAAGAAAAATGGCCAAAGAAAGAAAGGAAGAGCAAATAGCTATTCATCTTTGGGCAACTTGAAATGTTGTATGGATGTGGTTTGCATAAAGTTGCAACCTTAAACAATCAAAGTAAAGTGTACCGCTGAACTTTGTCATGAGATGCCATTTTGATGTTGAAAATTCTACGGATGGTGTGAGAATACATTTTTATCGCTAATTATAAACTTTAGATTCCAAAAATTGTTCAAATCAATCAGATCTATCAGCATATAAAAATCTAAAAAATAGACTGTCCATATAATGTACTACAACATGTAGTATTTTTATGACTTGACATCACTGTTTTCTCGATAGCTATATATCTCGATATCAAGATGATCAATTATATATTTTTTCAACATCAAAACAACATTTTTTGAAAGATTTTAGAGGTACACTTTAATTCCACATTTTAAGGTGTCAACCCTATATGAAAATTTTCTATCTTGTATTGCGAACACAAACTGGAAAGAGCTGGAAAGCAGCAGTGCTTCATAAATCTAAGGCAAGTTTTTTAATGAATTCCGCTAAATCTAGCGCTATTTGAGATTGATCCAAAAAACAAAGAAAAAAGTTTATACAAGGTTGCAACCTTAAAATATAGAATTAAGGTGTACCTCAAAAAATCCATCATAAAAAGTTGTGTTGATATTGGAAAACCCTCTAATTGATCATCTCGACATCAAGATGTATGAATATGGAAAGAAAATAAGATTTCAAGTCTCACAAATAGTGCACTTTGCAACACATATCTGGACCATACATTGTCAAGATTTTCATGTGTTTATAAATCTATTTGATTTGTACCATCTTTGGAGCTCAACATTGTATAATTAGATATAAAAATAGATTCTCAAGCCATTTTAAGAATTTTTGACACCAAAATTACATTTATAATAAAATTTGGAGGTGCGCCCTAATTTGATTGTTTAAGGTTGCCACCTCATGCTAACCACACCCAAAAAGAAATGCACTGCTAAATGATGTAACCTAGAATCTTTCTTTGAAAATTGCAAGTATTGTCGCATTCTTGTGGCCTCACTTTGACTGGAATTGTTCATGGTATGAGAATCACATGGTAGGGCCTTCCTCTATTATTAGAGTTTTGTACTCATTCTAAATATTATTAACTAATGATAATGGGTAGAAGCCATATGGCCCAGTTTGTAGTAACATGTAATATCCATCTTACTAGTATATTATATATTCATGATTTCTATATATGAGTTTGAAAAATTTTATATACAAAAGGGATTGATATTGATAGCTCCATCTTGACCCAATATGAGCATGTGATGGATCTGGGTCACATGACTACATGCTATCGATTCAAATTTTTGAAAATCAAATGATAGTGAGGGAGTACTTTACAAATGAAAAGGTGAGTTTAATTAGAGGGAAAGTTTTCTTGTGTTACCCCAACCACATATAAATTATTTGTCACCTCACTTCTAAGCCGTTCAATCTGAATCGACGATTAGGATTGCTCATGCCAAAACACTATTTGTTTTCTTGTTTTTTTCTACATAACATTTTTGGCTGAAATTTGGGCCGTTCCATCTTCTTCCTGTGGCACACCAAGTAAAAAATTTTAAAAAATATTTATCGTGAAATAAATGACTAAAATGACCATAAAATTTTTAGTGGTATTATGCTATAAATGACTAAAATGACCATAGAATTTTTAGTGCTATTATGCTAATTTTTTCATCATAGGAAATAGTTTTTACTATTTATATCATGGGCACCCCTCTCAGATGTATGCATGCCCCAAAAAATGAGCTATAGAATAAAAATTAAAAATAAAGTGCTTTGAGTCATTGGATCAAGATCGGACGCTTGAGAGCCAACTTATAACATTGTGGCTCAAGTCATCTCAACCGCCTACTCATATCTGACGACTGAGATTAGGGGTCATATACACTACTACATATGTGGGTGGATCACATGAAAAGCTTTCCTTTAACTAGATCGTCATTTCTTTTACAACCGCTGCATTTGACGCTCGTAAGTGTACAAATTATATCGAGCTCAAACTTTAATATGTTTCGAAAAGCAAAATATTTTGGGCCCTCCGGTATCGATCTAGATTTGTTGAATCGGGTGACTTAAATTCGCTGAATTGATGATCCACTTAAAAGTTTTCAAAATAAAAAGATAGAGAAGAGTTGCATAAAGGATCTTCCCCAATTAAATCTAATGATTTAAATTATCAAACAAGCATATTAGAGATGAGGAATAATGCATTTTACTGAGAATTAGGTTGATCCCTAATTTCGGGAGACAATTGGCACAGTGAGTCACAAAATCTAATCTGGATCGACAATTCTCAATTGAAACAGGCAATTTTTAAAACTTAGAACTAACCATTTATTTTAAAATTTTCTATAAAAAATGGGCAATTGAAGAAAATAAATACCATAGGGAACTTGCCCAACTTCCATAATTCAATAAAATTTAATTTACTTTTTTAAATATAGTAAAATTCTAGAGGTCTAGAGAACTCTTTCACAAGAGTGTAAGCTTGTAGTGCCCAACTTCCATAATTCCTGGGTTCAAATACCCTGCTTTATTTTAAAACTTTAAAATATGGGGTATATATTAAAGCTTTCGCTTATAATCGGTGAAATTTATCCTGATGCCAAATGCGGAAATAAAAATACATGGAAAATTTAAATTCTTGAATTTAGAGGAAATTTTCTTAGATTTTAGTTTGACTTTGTGTCATTCGTAGGGGAAGTCGGTCATATGCTGAAAATTTTGAAACCAAGCTATGTATTCTTTTTTATATGTGCAATTATAAACAGTTATTCGGTCCTTTGGAGTTTTTTTTTTTAAGGATCAATTTGAAATGTCGTATGAACTCTGAAATCTTAATTCTAAAAATAAAATTGTAGCTTTGTATAAAGGGTAAGGTTTGTATAAGCCAACTACTTATACTATTTCAGTAAGGTACGCCTTTAAATTTTGTCTGAATATATAGTTCCTGAGTCGGTAATCATATGAGGGTTTGAAAATCTATTTTTATTGTTAGTTATGAAATTTAAAATTTATAAAGTTGTAGAAAGAGTAGATCTCTAAACTTTTGAAAATCTTGAAAAGAGATGGTCCAAATAATATATTACAAGACGTACTATTTTTAAAATTAAACATTATTTTTTCTTCATATCCATACAGCTTGATGTCGAGATTTCCTACATCAAAACACTCTTTTCTCAAAGATTTTGTGGTATACTCTTACTTCAACAATATAAGGTTGACCCCTTATATAAACTTTTTCATTATGTGAACTACACACTTGAATGTTAGTCAAATAAATTAAAACTCACTGTGGCCTCGTTTGAAAATGAGGGTTGATAAATAAACAGGATCTCAATTCATCAAACCCGAATTTTCAAAATATTTTATTTTCTTAGTTGACTCACTAGCAAAATTTGAGCCAAAAAATCCCACTTCCATAGTTGAGTTTCAACTGCCCATTCAATGAAAATTTGAAATATGACCCTCTCATATCTAAAGGTTTCACATGCAACAACCCATGTGAATGCTGATAGTAGTCACGAACTTCCAAATAGATGTAGTCAAAGTCATCTCAACCTTAGTCAAGCACATTTACTCTCACAGTACAAGCAATTGGCAAATGGAGTTATACGAGTCTCCCACAATGGAGATACGAATCTCTCTCTCTTATAATGCAACAACCCTCTTAGAAAACTTTTGCGCGCACACTCTTCATCTCAATAATGAATCCCCAAAATAAGTTCAATTTGAATCTTAGATATGGTCAAAATGAGTACTCCCTAACAACAAATCTAGACCATTCATTTGGTGAAATTCAAGATCTTAGCTTTTACAAACTGAAAATCAATTTTTTTTTTTAACATTAATCATCTAATGATCATAAAATCATCTAAAACAATGGGAAAAGAAAAAATCATTCTAATGCGTAAATCTATGCATCGTATCAAATGGACGGCCTATGTTAATTGAGCTAAAAAAATACTTTCTAGGTTGTGTTGTTAATTTTTTTTTTTTTTTTTTGTTCATTAGAATGAAAAGAATATATATTCTAAAATTTTGATCAAACAAATGGCCCTAACATAATTTTTGAAGATTGTTGCATTATACTATGATACAACCGTTGCATGAAATCACTAATATATATATATATATATATATATATATATATATATATATATATGGAAAAGTCTTCCCACCACGTATAGGCAAAAATGAACAGTGATTTTGCCTATGCTCATCATCATCCAAAGGGCATCGTACGGTCACAATTGTCCAGTAGTAATTTATTTTTTATTTTTTTTCTACAAATCGGAATGATCTAAAATTTGGAACGTGTGTACATCTTAGTGAGGTGCACCTAATAAAAATATAAAAAAAAATAATTCATGAAAATAAAATTAACCAAAATACCCCTGAAACGTTTTGGGGGTATTTTGGTCAATATTTTTCATGTAAAATTTTTTATTTTGATATTTTTTGTAGATTTTCCTATTTTTGGTGAACAAACACTCTAAATTTTAGGTAATTTCGATTTGTAAAAAAAATGAAAAATAAAACACTACCAGACATTTGTGACCATGCGATGAACTTTGGCCGGTGATGAGAGTAGACGAAATCAGTATTCATTTTCGCCCATGGGCGTTTTATAGTATATATATATATATATATATATATATATATATATATATATATATATATATATATATATATATATATATATATATATATATATATATATATATATATATATATATATATATATATATATATTTTAAACTTCACAACCCTTCAAATTACAAAGATTCAAGATAGAGAAAGTTGTAAAAGGTGGATTTATTAATTTTGTCGTCTATTTTTTAAAAAACGTTACTTTTATAGGGCAAATTTGTAAATATTACTATAAGACAAAGGGTATTTTTGTTATCTCCATAAATGGTAAAATTGAAATTTTAACTAAATGACAATGGCACTCTACAAATGACAATGACAATCTACAAATAAAGTTTCAGGACACTAACTTCTAAAAGGCCAATGTACTTTTGTGAAAATTTCGAATTTGCCTTTATTTAATTGTAAAGTTACCTACTTAAATAATTTTTTAATAAAAAAAATGATTGTTTTGATAAATACACCCATCACAACCCCTTCTTACTTGAACCTTTGTATTTTGATGGGTTTTTAACTCTAGACAAACCCCTATAGGTGAAAATGAATAGTGATTTCATCTACCTTCATCACCGTCCAAGTTTCATCGCGCGGTCGTGATTATTCGGTAGTGTTTTATTTTTCATGTTTTTTTATAAATCAGAATGACCTAAAATATGGAGGGTATGGGGGTAGGCGAAATCACTATTCATTTTCGCCTATAGGCTTTGCGTAGTGTTTTCCTATATATATATATATATATATATATATATATACATATGGGGGTAGGCAAAATCACTATTTATTTTCGCCTAAAAGTGTTTGCGTAGTGTTTTTCGTGTTTTCCTATATATATATATATATATATATATATATATATATATATATATATATATATATATATATATATATATATATATATATAGAAAGGATGAGATTAGCTCACTAGCTCATATGAACATATGAGCCCAACAACCCAAATTGAATTTGGGTCGATCTGACAATCACAGATGTCCAGTAGTGCTTGAATTTTATTTATTTTTTTACAAATCCAAATTATTTGAAATTTTATATATGTATCCTTCTCATCAAGACGTACCAAATTAAAATATAAAAAAAAATTATTCTTAAAAAAATGACCAAAATACCCCTCGAATCTTTTAGGGGATATTTTTGTTTTTGAAGATTCACCTATTGTTTATGAACACACGCCTAAAATTTTAAGTGATTTGGATTTGTAGAAAAAAAACTAAATACTACCGGACATCCGTGATTGTCAAATCGGCTCAGATTCAATCTGGGATGTTGGGCTCATATGTTCATATGAGCTAGTGGGCTAATCCCATCTTTTCCTATATATATATATATATATATATATATATATATATATATATATATATATATATATATATATATATATATAATCATCTTGTTTTTTAAGAATTCAATAAGAAATGAAGGTACTCTATTAAGAATTTTCATTTCTTTGCATGAATATGAGAATGTTGATGTGTTCTTTCCATGCATGAACTACTATTTACCATTTAATTTATATCACACAAAAGGATAAACATAGAATTATCATGGATTAACTATATCATCATACATGGACTACAATAAATCATACAATTCCTAACATACGATCTAAAAATAACATGACAGACGACGTCGTTTCTTCATCATGGTCATGCTGGTGCCATTGATTGAATTCGCATGACAATTCATTGACTCAATCTAAAAACGAATCATCCACATTAGTGGGCGCCTAACTATACCCAAATCCTTGACTGTTGGTGTTTTGTTATGGTCCTAATCCAAAATCCCCGAAGCTTGTCCATCCTTCATGCTCACCTACACTATCTTGCTCATCCTTACCTTCTTGTGGTTGCGACTCGATATGTGAATAATTTGGCTAGGATTGGGTAGCCTCAGATCATCATCTCTCTCATTTTCCCTTAGACCCCCTTCCCACTCTCTCTCATTAGGTGCAATATCACCGACATCTCTGACGAATTGTGGATATGTTGGCGGGCTGCTTACTATTTCATGCTGCTCATCACCTTCTTCAAGATCTTCCTCACCGATAGCCTCAAGGAACGCTCTCTTGTGTAACACTGACTCCTTTTCTTCTATTACTCATTGTTCTGCTGTGTCTGTGACAAATATTGTGTTCAAGTCTATCGGCCCATAGTCTTCAAGCTTCTATTTGTCGCTCTTAGAGGTTTAAGTTGTAATGAACGTATACCAGTTTATGAAGCTTCTCTGAAGCGAGTCGATTCCTTCTAGTAGTGTGCAACCATTGGAACGTACCCCAATTTCGCTCACAGCCAGTAGCAGAACATGTCTGAGAGAGCACATTGATTGCTTCCTCTTTAGGTGATGTGCATCACCACCATATATCTCCCACCATTCAGCTGGATTAAAATGCAAAAAGCACTGTAAAGGCAAGAACAATTCAGAAGATTAAATATATGAATGAACAAAATATTAGTTAGGGGATAACCTGGATCCATCTTAGTTTGAGAATTACTGGCAAGTCTAGTTCCAAAGGATTCTATAGCATCCCTATACATAACAAGCTAAAACAAAATTTTTCGTTTTAATGCATTATTCCTCACAAATATAACAACTTAATCAAGTTCTTACCGAAATATTAAATAATACCTCTTGTATTACTGCTACCTAGTTTCGATGGCTTCTCTTCAACCTAGCAATAATGTATCTGACCCCTTCCATAATTTTGTGGGGATGTTCAGGTGTCAAATACAAAAATTTTGGGTTGAAGTAGTAACCTGAAAAATATATAGATAGAGAAATGTCATTTAAAATTTCATAAAAAAATAATTTACATTGAAACATTCTAATGATATACATATACATTTACCTACCTAATGAATTGGACGTCCAAATTTGGTGTTCCACCTTCTTTCTATAATCTCGATCACTTTACTAGCAAAACTACACTTATCCTCAATAGCTGATTTGACCATCTCGATACCTTCATAAAGGACGCCTTTGGTAGCTTTCTTGTCAGTATCCACCATTCTTAACACCGTGACCAAAGGGGCAGTGGCTTCTACGATACTGGAACATCGAGACCAGAACCTCCTATTTGAGACTATGTTATCCACTTTTAGCCCGGTACTGGACTTCGAGAGGCAGTCATGTAACCACTCTTCACTGGTAAACCATCTCTTTATTGCACCTTCAGATTCCCGAATGGAGTCTACAGCCAAGTAATCTGTCGCAAAGCGGGTTATGGTAGGCCTGATTATTTCTTTTTAAACTATTATCTTAACAAAAATAAAATTTTAGAATAGTTATATATAGATCTTGACACCAACCTCGCTTCTTGTACAGTCTCCTTCACAATTTTGATCTCACCGATCTCTTCTAACATCAGATCGATGCTATGTGCAGCATACGTGGTCCATACTAGATGCTTGCTCTTATCTATCAACTTGCTGCCCGTAGAAACACATGCACTCACATTGTCCGTAATAAACTAGACTACATGCTTATCTCCCACCTCCTCCACTATCTGATCATATAGTCATACGTAGAAGTTTGCATCCTTCTTCGTCCTTGATACGTTTTTGCTAGACAAAAAAGCTGTGCCTTTTGGGGAATGGGCCAAGAAGTTTACAAACTCCTTTTTGCTAACTTTATTCAACTAATCATCACTCGTGAAAGTAATGCCTGTTCTTGGCCAACTCTGTTTATATTCTTTAATCCACTTTCTAACTTCCTCCACCTCTTCATCCATTATTAGCCCACTGAGCTCATATGCCGTCAGGGGTTTTACCCCGGGCCTGGCTCTCTGGATTGTGTTGACCATAGGTGGAAAATATGAGCTATTGACTGAGAAAAACAAAATATTTATGCAACATTATAAATTAAAAAAATTCTATATAAGTCACACTTAGAATCAAGAAAAAAATTACATTAATATAGTCATCCATAATGCCACTACACGTATATTT
Organism: Amborella trichopoda; assembly: GCF_054954075.1. Taxonomy (NCBI): domain Eukaryota; kingdom Viridiplantae; phylum Streptophyta; class Magnoliopsida; order Amborellales; family Amborellaceae; genus Amborella; species Amborella trichopoda. Next base: position 8,587,234 of record NC_142348.1, on the reverse strand, counting down.
GACACAAAAAATATTTACAATGATATAGTCATTCACAATGCCACAAATAAAATTTACAATGACATAGTCGGCACAATCCCAACTCGATTGAAATGATCACAAATAGTCGTACATCTCAATTACAAATATGCAAGATAATATAATAAAAAATACAAGTTCCAAACATGGCTACAACTCAATTATCAAGAACATACATTTTTTGCATTAAAAATTTAATAATAAAATTGAAAATTGCAAGATAATATAATTATCATACATGCCACGATTTTTTTACAATGATATTCACTTTAATTCCTCAAGATAATACAGTTTAATAACATGTAATTTTTGCATTAAAATTTTAAAAAATTAAAAATACATTTTTAATGCAAAACTGCATTAAAAACATAATACAGTTTAACAACATGTATTTGTTAATGTATTTTTTTGCACTAACAACAAATTTAAACATATAGTTTTGCATTAACAATATAATAACATGCCACAATTTGTTTATAATGATATTCAGTTTAATTCCTCATGATAATACAGTTTAACAACATGTATTTTTTGCATTAAAAATTTAAAAAATTAAAAATACATTTTTAATGCAAAACTGCATTAAAAATGTAGTACAGTTTAACATCATGTATTTTTTCATGTATTTTTTTGCATTAACAACAAATTAAAAAGTACAATTTTGCATTAAAAATATAATAACATGTATTTTTTTGCATAAATAATCTATCAACATGCAATTTTTTGAACTAGAAATTTAACATTAAAAATTAAAAATATTGTTTAATTCCTCATGATAATAGAAAATTTTTTTTTCAGAAAATCACGATTTCTCAAAAAATTGATCATGAATAAAAAAACAAAAAAACGCAGTTCTTCACAAACCAACCTAACATCAGTCATTCCAACTCAAAATCCGCCTCAAATCGAATAAATTACATCAAATTGAATACATATTTTGATAAACACACTATAAGGAATCAAAGCCCTATAATCTTAACACATTATTATCAAAATATTAAATAAAATCGAACGAATTGAGGGAAAAAAAAACTCGCAGTTCTTCACAGACATCAGACATTCAATCTAAAAAATCAAGCTCAAATTGAATAAATCAGATAAAATTGAATACATGTGATGGTAAACAACACTATAACGAATCAAACCCTATAAATTCAACACATTATTTACAAAATATTTACTGAAATTGAGAGAATGGCGGAAAAAAAAAAACTCAGTCCATTTTTTTTCACAGACATCAGTCTTTTTTTCTCAAAAATCCAACTAAAACTGATTAAATATAATCAAATTGAATACATATGATGATAAACAACACTACAACGAATCAAAAGCATATAAATTTAATACATGATTTGTAAAATATTGACTGAATTTGATCGCATGGCGGGAAAAAAAAAACACAGTTCTTACCTGTTCTTTGTGCACCCGTGCCTTCAAACTCAAAATTGATATGTATTCCTCCAAAATAATCACAAATTATGCACAAAAACTTCTGACTAACACTCTTACGATCAAGGACCCTAAAATTTTACAAAAAATGATGCCTTCTTTCGCTTGAAATCAGTGAAATGGTGGAAACCCTAAAACTCACTCTGCAATCCAAATTTTTTTGATAAAAAACGATGCTTTTTAATTCGTTTTATTGACTGAAATGGATGAGAAATTTGAAATAAAGCCTGCAAGATTCGTTCACAAGGTTTAAAAAGGTGAAAATCGATAACAAAATGACCAAAAAAATTGAAATCCCGTGAAGAACACTGTGCAGCCCGTATTCTTACGTGTGACTCGGTCTGACTCGCGATTCACTATTGGGAATCGCCCGATTCTCACTGGACACAGGCGATTCCCGAGTCGAATCGGGCTAGTCCAGCTCGATTCGGCAATTTTTCAAATCTGGCTTTCTAGTATTGAAACCAATGGTTTAAAAAACGGATCAGCGATCCTGATCGGGCACCCAAAAAACCGATCCGGATCGGCGAATCGGCGATCCGGATCGGGAATCGGGTGAGTCGGTCAGAATAAAGCTTAAAAAAAATCCAAAAAAATTATTAAAATTCATTATAAATATTGTTTTTTAGGAATTCAATAAGAAATGAGGGTACTCCATTAAGAATTTTCATGTTTTTGAATGAATATGCGAATATTGATATGTTCTTTCCCTGCATGAACCGCCATTCAGCATTTAATTTACATCACACAAAAGGATAAACATATAATTATTATGGAATAAGTATATCAACATACATGGACTACAATAAAGCATAAAATTAGTAACATATGATCTAAAAATAAAATGATAGGTGACGTTATTGTTCTTCTTGGTCACGCTGGTGCCATTGATTGAATTCGTTTAACAATTCATTGATTCGATCTAAAAACGAATCATCGATATTAGCAGGCGTCTGACTATTCCCAAATCCCTGAGTGTTAGTGTTTTGTTGTGTTCCCAATCTAAAATCCCCGAAGCTTGTCCATCCTTCATGCTCACCTGCACTTTCGTGCTCATCCGTACATTGTTGCTGTTGGGACTCGATATGTGAATAATATGGTTGGGATAGGGTGGCCTCAGAATCATCATCTCTCTCATTTTCTCTTTGAATAATATGGATTAAAAAAAAAATTAACAAATTTTCAAAAAAAGCGATCATGGATTAAAAAAAAAAAATCACAAATTTTCACAAAATTCTATCATGGATTACAAAAAAAAATTCGATCATGGATTAAAAAAAAAAAATCACAAATTTTCAAAAAATTCTATCATGGATTACAAAAAAAAATTCGATCATGGATTAAAAAAAAAATCACAAATTTTCAAAAAATTCGATCATGGATTACATAAAATTCGATCATGGATTACATAAAATTCGATCATGGATTAATAAAAAAAAAAAAAACATAAAAAAACAAAAAATTCCATCGTGGATTACCAAAAAGGAAAAAAACAATTCGATCATGGATTACAAAAAATTCAATCATGGATTACAAAAAATTCTATCATGGGTTACAAAAACAAAAAAAAAAACAAAAAATTCGATCATGGATTAAATAAAATTCGATCATGGATTACAAAAAATTCTATCATGGATTACAAAAAATTTGATCATGGATTACATAAAATTCAATCATGGATTACATAAAATTCGATCATGGATTACAAAAAAAAACAAACAAAAAAAAACAAAAAATTCGATCGTGGATTACAAAAAAAGAAAAAACAATTCGATCATGGATTAGAAAAAATTCAATCATGGATTACGAAAAACTCTATCATGGGTTACAAAAAAAACAAAAAACAAAAAATTTGATCATGGATTACAAAAAAAAAAACAAACATTTCGATCATGGATTACAAAAAAAAAACAAACATTTCGATCATGGATTACAAAACATTCGATCATGGATTACAAAAAATTCTATCATGGGTTACAAAAAAAAACAAAAAATTCGATCATGGATTACAAGAAAAAAAAACAAACATTTCGATCATGGATTACAAAAAATTCGATCATGGATTACAAAAAAAAAAAAAAACAATTCGATCATGGATTACAAAAAAATCGATCAAGTATTACAAAAAAATCTATTAAAAAAAAAAAAAAAAAAAATCCGTACGGGACTCTCCGATTCCGTACAGTGAATCGGCGAGTTACTGTGCAAAATCGTCCGGTTCTCTCTAGAACCGGACGATTCCGGTTTTGTTCGCCGATTCGATCCGTCCATGGCGATTCTCGAGTCGAACCGGACGACTCGGTGTTTTTTTAAACAATGATTGAAACCATATTTATCGATACTATTTGAAGGTAAACCACACCCTTACCCTTATTTGAATGCTTTATTTTAAGGAAAAGTATATAATAAAGCTTAGAAAAAGTATGTATGAGACCCTAGGCTTTACTCAAAAACAGAATAAAGCCTCTCCTCAAATCCAAAATTCGTACCTCCAAATTCCAAAGCTTTATACTTCAGTTTTTGGGTCTTTGTGCCCCCCCTTCGTCACATGGACGACATAGGTACACACATGTGAATTTCGTGACACAAAGGAAATAAAATTCATACCCAAAAACTAGGAAAAATAAGAAGGGTTAACAATAATGGTGGCAGCAGGCTCGGCCAGGTCTGGCCCAGCTCTGCCATTGTGCCCTTAGGACCGCCACTGTGCCGAAAACAAATGAAGAAAGAAATAAGACAAAACAAGAAATAAATAGGACTGGCCGAGCCGAACTAACTAGGATTGGGCCACCCTACTTTTTTAAAGCCAGGCCGGCCCATTGCCAGCCCTATTACCAAGTAGCCCGGTTTGAATGAAAAGAAAATGGTCGGTTTTAAAAAGAAATGGTCATTTTGAGCAAATATGGAAATGATTCCGGTGTTCGTCTAATTACCATAAAATATCGAGAAGAGGTTCATCATCTAAGGGCAATTTGCTAGTCTCATCACATGGGACCATTTGATGTGAGGGGCATGGCCCCCTAGCCGAGTGGGTGGGCGTAAATGTCACCATACTATTGTCCAATCTTCTTATCTTATTGCTCAAAAATGAGAAAAGTGAAAACGAAATTATAAAAAAAAAAAAAAAGACAAAGAAAGAAAAAGGAAAAGAAAAATGTGACGGTTGTTGAAAAGGGATTGCGACTTTTAGATTCTTCACGAAGTTCCTATTTTTAATCCATGAACATGAGTATTATATCTTAAAGATGACTTATGAAAATCATTTTTTGTTTATGTTAGCAATAAGTTTTCATTAATAGTAACTTCCATTAAGTACAATAACAAAGAGGAAGAAATAAGGAGAAAATCCCTACTTCCAAGAAAGACGAACCAAAACTCTTAGAACACAAATAATTTCTAAACCTCGAACAACCTCCACTACCAACAGCTTAGAAACCCCACTAATCCCTTAAAGCAACTCCAAATGCCTATTACCTTCCATAATCTCGGCCTGAGCCCCAATTACTCCCCTCCACTCTTGAGTATCATCCCTTCCACAGCCCAAGCCGGAGAGTTGGGGCGACACTCTTGAGGGACTCCAAATCATAATTACCGAGAGCGGGAGCGGGAGCGTGGGAGTGACGTCTGCCCAAAACTCCGGAGTTTAGGGATCGAGTTCCAGCGAGGTTAAAAGTAGTGGATCGGGCTTTCTGTTTAAGAGGAATGCTTTTCATGTCAAATGGGATCGTGTTCCCATATTCATTAGGATCGTACTCCCATCGACAGCATGATCACACCCCCATCTAAGAATGACCATACTCCTTTTTGGAAAGGATTGAGCTCCATTCAACGAAAGATCTCGTTCTTTGCATGATTAGTCCATGCTCCCATCGCAGAACTCAATTTTTATGAAATTTTGCCTTAAAATATAACTATTTTATTTTAAAAATTAATTTTATTTAAGAAGTTTCTTTTAGGATGTTTCGGGAAAATAGGGATGGAGTTCCGGAAATGTAGGGATCGTACTCCTAAAACTCTGGAAGTGGAGATCTAATTTATTCAAGAACATGATCCTAAAATTTAAAGAACGCGTTCCGGGCAGTATCGGGAGCGAGTTCCATTGTAAACGGGATCGAGAATCCTTAAAATAAGAACGAGCTCCCAAAGAGTAGAAAACGAGTTCCAGTCGAGATCGCGACTACAGAGCGCCGGACCTGCATTCCGGAACGAAAGCGCCACCTTAGTTGGGCGCTCCGGGCAACTATGGTCCAAATAGTGGGGCTTAGTCCCAAATAGTGTGGCTTAGTCCATGGGAGTGTCTAAAGGGAGTCTGTGCCATCGGAGCCCAAGAAGTGGGTTTTCAAAATGGAAATTATATATTACAAAATTATTTCTAAATCAACGAAAAATTCGTTGTTCTTTGCGATCTACGAAGAGTCACCATCTAGGTATTTCCAAATCATTGATGGTAAGAGATGAACCGCTCCTCTTCCCAAGGGCACATAAATTAGGCTCATTTTGCAAAATTAATGCTAAAATGCATCAACGACAATAAAGTGACTTTCGCCGGTGCCTCAAATAGCCTGACATAAAAGTAATCGACATCATCATCTGGGGCAGGAGATTTATGTGCTCATGTGGAAGTATATTATATTCACTCCTTTCCGGTAAAACTGTAATTAAGGGTATTTTAGGACCCTAAATTATTGGGACGTAACTTCCTCGTCCCAAACAACCACCTTAGAATGAAAATAAAAGAACATATGTGCTATACATCCCTATTATTGAATAGAGATAGGCCAATTTTCGGATGATAAGATCCAAAGTGATAGACCTCAAAATTGAAACCTTTTTAAAATATGGGATTGTATATTGGAAAAAGTTTATGTAAAGCCGAAGCTTTAAACAATCAAGCCCATCTAAAAAATTTCACTGAGAGATATTGTTTTAATGCCCAAATATTGTCAAATTGATCATCTCAACATCAAGATGCATATACATGAGAAAAAAATGGATTTCAAGTTTTGGAAATAGTGTATCTTGTAACGTATTTTTGGACCATCAAGTTCCATGATCTGCTCGATCTACATTATTTTTGAAGTACAATTTGAAATCTAACTGACAAAAGTGATTGTGACCTCTTTGTATTAAAAATAAATAGTCTATTTATATACTTTTCCTTAAATATTAATATCACAAAGATTACCAAATTTTAAATCCAAATACATGTCCTCATTTATTGTACAAGAGGGACGCACACAACAGAGCATCCGTGGTCCGCTCTAAAAGATGGATCGGTGGTGATAAACATCCATAAGGAGCTATATCAAGTGTGTACAATAGATTCTCCACCGACCACTTTATAAATGGACGGTAGATGCCCTACATGAGTATTTGCCAACCTACACATTATGTCCTAGTGTATTGCCATTATACAAAACGTAAGAGTGCAATTCCTATAAGGTGGCAATCTTAGTTATAAAAATAAGGTTATGGTGTTCTATGCTGTTCATTTTAGTTGACAATATAGGTTTGGCAATTTCTCTGGACATTGTAAAAAACTGGTGCATCTTTTTAAATAGTGTCAAATCTTCACCGATCATAAAAGATAGAAAGCGTAAATTAATTTATAAGTAAGATTGCAACTTTATATCAATATTTTCGCATTCCAAAATTTTGGTACAAGGGATAGGCTTGAGCTTAAATTAACCATGAGTGAAAATGCAATTTGAAACATTGTATCTCACTTTAAAGCACCAAAAAGAAAAAGTAAGATTCTATTGTACTTGTTGCCTCAAATAAAACCCTAGCCACTAGTATTTTTAGGTACTTAAGATTATATTGCACTTGTTGCCTCAAATGAAACCCTAGGTACTAGTATTTTTAGGTACTTAAAATTTGGGTAACCCTAGCTACTAGTATTTTTAGGTACTTAAAAATTTGGGTAAGTGGCCCACTCAACCTAGTGACTAACCTGAACAAAAGAAAGACATTTTGAATATGCACTCTAGAAATGCCTAAAGAAGAAATGGTATAGAACTGAACACAAATTAGTTCACTGTTAGACCTAGGTGTTCAAAAACTCAAAAATAATTTTGTCTTTGAAACATTCACATGGTGATAGTGATTCTAAACTGCATCCGAAAATTTTAGTCTTAAAAATCCATAGGAGCATACATAGTATGTGCCCCATAAAAAAATTGGTAATAAAAATCTCCGTTTCTCATGAAACCACGCCAGGTCCATGTGCTATTGTACAAATTTAAAACAAACAAAATCAGCTACTTTTCAGACATTAGAGAAATTTTTTCAAACTTTGTATACCATCCAAGCTATCAAATTTCACATTAGATAGTTGTAAGTAATTGTGATTACCTTGTATCAAAGGTAAATTATCTCCTTGTATACAATCTGTTAAAAAAATGTGCAATTTTTATACGGCCAAGGCTTCATGAAAACAAAGTAAAGCTTCACCTTGAATCTTCTTCTAGAAAGCATTTTGGGTGTCAGAAATCTCTACGATGGCACTAAAATCAATTCATAATACCCAGTATAAAATTTGAAGCTCAAATAAGGGTGAGTGCGTTTTGTATAGAGCCTAGGCTCTAAACAATCAAATTAGAGCCTACCTTCAAATGATATCGAGAAATGTTGTTGCAATATTGGAAATCTTTATGATAGCCTTAAAATATTTGTTTATATTTATTTATAAAGTTTAAAGCTTCAAAATTAGTGTAGATCGACAGATTTGTGAAAACTTGAAAATCGTGAAAATTGAAGGTCCAAAATACATTACAAAATACACTATTTCCAAAACTTCTATCCATTTATTTTTCTTGTGTCCATGCTTCTTGATATCGAGATCTTCAATTTAAAGATATTTGGGCATGAAAACTAACCTCTTCTAGTAAAATTTTTGAGGTAGGCTCAAATTTGATTGTTTAGAGCCTCTGTTTTATATAAACTTTTCCCAAAAATGGTGCATATCTTGTGGATATATGAACATTTATTTTCAAGGTGAATAGATGGTCAGGATATTGTATGTATATTACTTTTAGGGTTTGAATATCTAGATTTTTTTTAACAATCATAATGGTTAAGCCCAACAAGATCTACAATTTCTAGTGCGATTTGAGGTAAGACTTTATTTATTTTGATGAGGCAGGCCGCAATCACCGTCGCATCAACATCATAGTTAGCAAGTTGCCGTTAAAAACATGACTTTTTAAAAAAGACACCGTTTCACTGTAATACTTTTTAAATTGCATTATTTTGAAAATATCAGGAAAAAAAAGGTGTTATTTTGATACAAATGTTAAAAGCACGCTTTAATGACAATTCAAAAAAAGGGTTAAAAAAAAGCTTCCCATTCATGCATCTAAATCCATTTTTTTTTTTGGTAAGTTATATATATTTATATCCTTCTATTCCAAAGAAAACCATATTAAAAAAACTTTGGCATCCAATTTAAATTTTTAGAACGTGCATTCTTTATCCATTCTATTTTGAATTTTTTTGAATAAAAATATTCTAAAAAAATGTCAAGTCAAATTCAAAATTTGAGGTTTTCTTATAATCATTTTATCCTAGATGTGAGGTTTTTATTTAGTTAAAATTCACATTTCTATTAATTCTAACAATCTACCATGTCCAATAAATTTTAATGTTGCCTTTCATATATTTAAATTTGAATGTAGTGACTCTGTTATGCTTTATGATTTTTTTTCTCTTTTTACATTATTTATTTGATGGTTATTGTAAATGTTATAATTTTATAGAGTAATGATCCTATAGGGCCCTTCCCCACCTATGTATGTTGGATCCCAAATGATCATCAATAAAGTTAACATGGATCTCTAAGAAAGTTATTACATAGGTGTGGAGTTTGACTTTTCTACAGATCCGTGCCAAATTTAATGGTAATCATTTGGGATCCTATATACATAGGTGGGGAGGGTTCTATAGGATCATTTCTCAATTTTATATTGGGAAAGGTTTCTATATTTCCCCTATAGCATAGAAGATCTACACTTCCCCTACCATCCAGCTGTTCAATTTTGATCGAGAGAGCCACTCTCTGTTTAATCTTAGATCCGACGTCTTAAAGTATTTTATTTTTAGTTTTTTTATACAAATTGAATGAATATGAAATTTGGTAGGTGTCATCTTCTAATTGGGACGCACCTATAAAAAATATTAAAAATAATTTTTTGATAAAATACATTGGCCAAAGTACCCCTGAAAACTTTTAAAGGTATCTTAATCATTTATTTTATTGAAAATATTTTTTATATATTTTTCACTATTGTGAGTTTAATAGAGGATTGGATGTCCAAAATTTGGTATCAAAATAGTTTATAAAAATTAAAAAAAAAAAATATAGAGACATGACATTGTGATTGAGACAATCTTTGCCCTCCATTCAAAATAGACGGTTGGATAAGAAGAAATATATAAATTTTATGTAGTCGGGGAAGCAAAGAAAGCTTGCCTTCTTATATATCCAATGTTTTTAGTCTGATTTTTTATCCCGATCCAATATGTTCACGACATGTTATTTTCAGTATTTTTACTGATCCATATTTTTTATTTAAATTTTTACATCCAAGCTTTTTGAAACAAAACCGATTTTATTTTAATTTTATAGTGAGTTAATATATATTGTTATTCCCGGACTTGCCATGGACAAGATCAGCGAACCGCTTATCATGGCGAGCCAATTCCGCCCTCCAGTTCGACTCGTTGCCGACCGGCTCGTCTCTACAGGGTCCGTACTTTGTGATCCGAAACGTGAGATGTGGCACTTGGCCACGTGGCCGTTGGCAATTGATCTAAGAAAACCGTTAACGGAACTAACGTTTCCCGTCACTCAGTACTTAAACCTCGAGCATCTTCTTCGCCTTTCCCCTGGCACTCATTCTTCCTTTACTGGCACTCATTTCGCCTAAACAGAGGTGTCGACGTGTGCTTTAAGAGCTAGAAAGTTGCTCATGGTTTAACGCTACGTAACGGAGCGGTAACGTATGGGATCTCGGTCTCAAATAAGACAAGAAATGGACAGCATGTGCTTTGGAGGTGCATTAAACAGTCCCCTCAAGCTGTGGATAGCTTCTTGTTTCTCGCCATTTTTTGGGCTCCTGTGGCTCTGAAACTAGGGTTTTTTGGCGCCTTTGATTGAGACGAATCATTTGAAAGGAAGGGATTGTAGAGATCAGTTTGAGATCTTTCGTTTGAGCTCTTTTTTGAAGGATCTGGTGCGAGCTTTTAAGGTTTTATTGAATTTCGCTGGTTTCTTTTTCTTGATTGGTTTTAACGGTCGAAGCCGGTTAAAATACAGTCGTTTCAGTGTATTTGAATTGGTAAAAGTATAATTGATTTGAAATTCTGTGCAAGTAAGTTGTGTTATGGCAAAAAACTTATGGTCACGCCTTTTGTTGAAGGTTTTTGGTTCTGTGTATTGAATCTCTCTGTTTTTTTACGTTGAATTCAGTTTAGTGGAGGAATTTTCTAAATGAGTGCAGTTTCTGCAATGCACTTTAGTTAATCACAGTGCGTCAAGTTGTTTAGTACATACAGGTTTTCCTTTGGTTTTGAGCTATTCCACGGTAGTGATAATTTGATAGATCCAGTTTGTGAAGTGTTTGTTTCCTGTGTACGCATGTTTTACGTTTTATGAATTATTCTTAATCATCTTTCTCCGGACTGTCGTTTACTGGAGGAATTGCTTTGAAGAATGAAGTTTCGGTTGTGCATTTGAGTTAATTTTGAGTGTAAAACTATTTCTGTGAAAGTTAGGCTTGGAGCTTAATTCTTAGGTTTTGAGTTATTCTAGGACGAATATAATTTGATCCCTTTTATCAAGTGTTCTATCATTTGTCGCTGTTGGAAGTCAGCATTTGGGAGATTAGGATAATTAAGTTTCGTTTTCTTTTAATTTGAGTTCATTTCCCAGGAATTTGAGTAATTTCACTACAGAAAATCAACCCGCATGAAGTTTTATTTCTTTGAATTTGACTTCATCTTTTCAGAAGAAAATTGAGTTCGTTTTTGTAGATATGAGTGATTTCTGTGCACGAACTTTCTGATTAGCTTTTAATCTCTGATATTTGAAGGGATCGCTTCATTGATGGAGAAATTGAGTACTTTTTAGTTGATATGGGATTTTTGGGATGATTTCTGAGATATTGTATTGTACAGGTTATTTCACAGCAGGGTTTGGAAGGATTACCCATTCGCTTGTGTTTGAGGGTCGTTAACTGAGGAGTCTACTTAGCAACTCCAAATATTGTCAGAGTAGTTAGTTTCGGTGAACTAAAGTGGTTGGCGATTTGTAAGTCGATATCACTTAGTCATCCGGAAAATGCTGATTCATCGATGTACAAGGTATTATTCATAAAACTAAATTTGTTGAAAATATAGCTTCCCAATAACAAAATAAAAGAAAGGATATCTGGTTTTAGTTCTCAAAAAAAATAACGAAGGGGATATCTGGTTTCTGATTGATACTATTGGAATTTTCGGCTTTGACTTTCGTTTATGTACTTTTGATATTTGATGATTCTCATCTGTTGAGCTTAACCACCTGAATCAGTAGTTCAAACATCTTTTTTTAATATGCTTTGGTTCGTATATATTGAGCTTGAACTTGACAACTTTCTTTTTGTATTGAGAACTTGATCTTTGTGCACTCGATTGGCATGTTTCAAAATTTTTGTGATTCAGTAAATATTTGCAATGTTCTCAATGAAATATGCAAAAAAATTAATAGACCGAGCACTCTGTGAAGTTTACTCTTTGGTTGTAAATTAGTGGGATAGATAGTAAGAACTGTGCATCTCTAGATGGCATTTTGGGCTTTGTGACTTTATTTCGAACTTATACTTTTTGTTTAAAGTTATTTGGAACATATGTTTAAATCTTTGTTATGGCACGCAATTGATGTGGATCAACTGAATAGAAATCACTCTTGGACTTGATTTGGTACTTTTTGCACGAAGGATATTGGAATTCGCATCAGTTGCAGCACACTTGCTATTATAATTGGTATATTTTGTTAGTAAGACTCCTCAATCGTTATAGATGGAGTTTTATACCTAATATGTTACTTAGTGAAGCTGAACTGCCAAAAAAACTGCAGCATTAAAATGATACTGAATGTTCTTACTTGTAATAAAATTCAAAATATTTCAAGGGATGCCTGATTCAGATGGACATTCCAACTTAATTATGCTTTTGTATCAGTTGGATTGGGATCATTCAAATCTGGTATTGATCTGTAATGAAAAGAACAAGATAAAGGAAGATAGGTAATAGGAATAGTTATGAGATTTTTGCTCTCTAAACTTGAATATAAGAATGGTGCTCCCATACACATTTTGTTTCAGCAGTTTGAAGTTCTGCTTTAAACTTACACAACCTCTTGGTTCACGTATTTTCCTAGGAAATCAAATACAGCCTGAATGTTTATAATATGGTTCAAACACCTCACATATATGGGATTTTCAGTGTTAGATTTGCTCTCAAATGGTATATCTTTGGAAATTTAGAAAGTGTCCAAAGATATATAAAAAATGTTAGCATACTCTGTCAGTTTACGTGCGCTGATACGATAATTTGGTTTGCAGATGCTAAATGAAAGCAATGTTAGGCATATAATGGCTGGAGAAATCGAAGATCCTATGAGCTTTCAGGTTTGAGCTCATGTCATACTACTTGGAACTCATTGATGTCATCTCTTTCTGCATAACTATCAAGCAATATTTTCATCTTCAGGCAGCTCTTATTTTTGAGTCTCGTTATTAATTGGTGGTGTCCTTTCCGTTGTCATATTTTTAATCTTAGACACACAAAGTCTTCGGAGGATAGCCTTGCAAATCAGGAGTTATTCTTGTTGATTTTTTTTTGCCACCCTGAGTGCCTTTTCCCACATTTATATCACAAAGCCTTTCTGTATTTCCTTTGAGTAAAGAATCATAGCGAATCCATTATTTTCAATATGTTTGATATATCACTCTGCTACTTCTTTAATGTGCCACTGATCCTTTGCTGTGATGGACAGGTGGAGTATTTGCCTACAGGTTCCATATCATTTGGAAGGTTCGAAACAGAATCCTTATCTTGGGAGAGGAGGTCATCCTTCTCCCATAACCGTTACCTTGAAGAGGTGGAAAAATGCTCCAAACCGGGTTCAGTTACTGAAAAGAAGGCTTATTTTGAAGCCCATTTTAGGAGGAAGGCTCTTCTGAGGCAGGCTTCATCTGACTGCCAAAATGGAGTTGGGCTTAGAGCTCCAGAAACTGATGGTCACAATAACATGAACTGCATAAATGATTATGAGGATCATCATCTCGACGAAAATCATCATTCTACTGATTTTGATGTTACCCCAATTGGCTCAGAGAACTACATAAATGAATATGAAGAGCATTGTCATGATGAACATTACTATTTTGACATGCAGAATGGATGGGATGAGGGTAATGTAATGAAATGTCCTGTTGTTACTTACATTAAGTATGCTATCTTGTATGTGTTTACATCGGGTCATCAAAGATGCTTGGGTGGTTGGGTGCATGTGTTCATGCCTGCCTGCTTGTGTCTGTCTATGTGAGAGAGAGGGGGGCGGGGGGGAGTCAACACTGTATCTACTGTTTCTCTGAATTATCCATCTTTTCGCAGGTAATAGGAGTGATCCACAGGCACGTGAAATTGAGGTCACAGAATGTAAAAAACAGGAAGAGGAGGCTGGGGAAACTTCATATGAGGTAGCGTCTCAATTCGACAATACCAATTTTATTGAGCTTGAAATTCATCAAACAGAACCAAAGGAAACTCAAGGACTTGAGTTTGGAATGGACACAAGACAGCTAATTAAAGAAGATAACAGGACAGAGGCAGAACAAAAATCGTCTTGTGAGTCAAACTTTACAGGTGAGGTTGTCGAACTAGTGGACATGCTAAAGGAAAGGTTGGATAGTGTTAAGGTTTCCTCTCAAAGCTCCGAAAAGAAACCGGCTCTCAAGGTTAGAATTATCTATTGCATCAATTAGCCTTTGTCTTCTATGTCTGCTCGTTGGTCTTGCTGGCGTCTCTACATAAAAAGTCATGCATAAAGTGCAAAAAATGTACCATAATTGATGCACTATGGATAGCCATAGTTTAGAGGGTCATGATGATTCGAAATGTTGGACAATGCTGGAGAGAGAATGACCCATGAAACAAGACAAAACTCCAGTGGTGGATCCCACCTCTCAATTTGGGATCCATTAAACCACAATTTTATTTTAAACTCTCTATATATCGTTGTTTACATACATCTATTCTTCCCTCTTGTTAATTTAGCTAAGTGCATCCATTAACGGGTGCCTGGTTTTGCATCTAGCAAGGTTGTCCTGTTCATTTTTTGGCAGTATGATGTATTAGGCCTTATTATTAAAATAGCGTTGTTACACAATTATAACAACTATATGGCCCTTTTAAAGGCGATGGAGAGAATTCACAAGCAATATGCATTATGTTCATGTAATGTCAAATGGTGCTAACATATTTTCTCTTGTTTCACAGGCTAAGAATACAAATGACCAAAAAGTTTCTAAGCCCAAGATTCAATCTCCAAGTCCAATGCCTGCTACTCAAAGACAACAAAGTAATCCACCAAAATCTTCTCCAAGGACTACTCCAAGGGCCTCAAGGAGCTTCGCAGGAGAGACGCCCGTTAGAAAGAAAACTGAAGGATCCTCTATTATTTCCTCGGCGAAAGCAAAGCAATATCCTAATGTACTTGAGAGTGCAAAGAAAAATTCCACTCCCGAGATTCACAAAGTGAGGCAGCATCAAGCAAAGATATCCCCTAGATTGTCTTCTCTTTCTAAAAATTCAAAGCCAGAGGTAAAAATTTTGATGGAGCAAATTTGTAATTGCCTTCTTTTTGTTTTGTGTTTTAAGTTTAAAAGTTGCTGTTCCCATGCAGGAACATGAAGCTGGGAAGTCTAAGACAAGTAGAGATAATAGAAGGTCTCTCTTTCTTCTCTCTCTCTCTCTAACACACAAACACAACCGCCCTCTTCCCCCAAATTAATAACCAGCAAAAATAAACTGCTTGGTTAATATGTTTTTTTTGTTGCGTATCACAGAGACAAAGATGCAAAGGAGAAGAAAGTCACTCGTAGCCGTCAATCTCCACATGGGAATGGAGAAATTGAAGGCCACTCATCTGCCAGAAGGTAATCTTGAGTAAAACTTGGCAGAGTATATCTCCATTGCCATGTTTATATTTAGAAAATGGAATGAATTTACAGGCCTAGAAGGATTATAGCTTCAGTTAAGCGAGAAAGTAAGACTTGTCAGAGTTTATCTCCATTGCCATGTTTATGGTTAGAAATGTAATGAATTTACAGGCCTAGGAGGACTGCGGTTAAGCCAGAGCTGCCAGACTGCAATGCAAGCAGCACAAGCTTCAGCTTCAAAAGTCACGAAAGGGCAGAAAAGAGGAAAGAGGCAAGGATTACGCTACTTTTCACTTCAAATTGGTGGTTTTTCATCCAAAAGATTTTGCTGATACTGAAAAAGTTCTCTGATTTTTCAATTAAATGGTGGATTAATCTGATTGGTTCAGTTCTATATGAAGTTGGAGGAGAAGTTGCACGCTAAGGAGGCGGAAATGAACCAAATTCAGGCGAGGACACAGGTATGTGGCGTGATCAATATGTATTTATATTCTTGAGCTATGTAATAGATTCTGGTGTTTGTGGTGTGAAATCATTGGAAACCTATCAGGGTATGTGCTTATTCAGCCAAGAATTTGTAACAAATATTCTTGGTAACGTCTTTATTGCTATTCCTTTGAATTATTCTTTAAGATTTTTTGGGTATTCTTTGATTCCGAGAGAGGCCATTTTTAGTTTGTGGTACTGATTGTGATTTGTGAACTTTTATCTCTGGTGTGTGCACGTGTATGTTTGTGTGATTTCAATTGCTGAAGGCTGATTGCTAAATGCAGGTAGAAACAGAGGCAGAAATAAAACAGCTGAGGCGTCGTCTTAACTTCAAAGCGACCCCAATGCCTTCGTTCTATAATGAAACTACTGTCCGAAGTCCTGATATTAAAAAGGTATTGTTCACTTAAATGTAAATAAATCAAGGTGACTTATACTCTTCCCCAAATAAAAAGGAAAACAAAAGGCTGATTTAGTCTATGTTCAGTAATAAAATGATTGGCAGCTGAGTACTTGACTGATTTACGACATTTCGTGCCTTTAGCTATTTAGCTTCTGGAGAATAAATAGTCAAATTATTTATTTGCTCTGGATAAAACTGCATTAATGTAAGAATGTAAGATTATCAGGTGTAGTATATGATGTCTTTGCATGGTTGTCTCAACGCTGGAATGTGAAATGAAAGCTGGTACACTTACAGACGAGAGGAATTTGGGTACTTTTGGATACTGGGGGGAAGGAGCTCAAAAATATGGTTTTTGAGATCTTGGATACTGGGGGGGAGGGAGCTCAAGTTCTCTCTCTCTCTCCCCTTCTTCTCTAGTTCAGTTGCGATGGGTTCTATCTTCATATAATCTCTCTTAATTTGTTAGTTGAGAGTAATCTCATGTTAAAAAAACAATCTTTCTGATGCTAACTGATGGTTCTCTCTCTCTCTCTCTCTCTCTCTCTCTCTCTCTCTCTCTCTCTCTCAAACAGAATAATCCATGCATCCATAGAGAGCTCATATATCTTGAATTGCTTTCAGGTCCCTGCAAGCCAGGCCAAATCTCCAATGCCTGGAAGAAAACCCATGAACTCCACGGCTTCGCAAGAAACTCCACATGTATCAGCCTCACCTAAGACTCCAAGATCAGCCAAGGCTAATGCTTCGCAACAACATAGTCATGGCAGCAAGGCAGCTACACTGAAAGCAGATAGGGTGCTCTCTAAATCCGGAGCAGGCAAAGGCGAAGCCATGAAACGTAGTATTATCGCTGGACGATCAGGATATGGTCATGCTGTCAGTGTGGCCTCGTGATTGCATGGCTTGGTTACACATCTATGGGTATGTCGTGCTATGGGAGTATGGGCTGCCCATGTACATTTACATGTGGATTCATGAGAGAGAGAGAGAGAGAGAGGGGTCAGTGCAGTTGGGGAGCAGTAGAATTTCCCCAGAGAGAGAGAGAGAGGTCAGCACAGTTGGGGAGCAGTAGAAAATCCCCATGTATTCAAATTCATATGTTCTGGACAATTTACTTCTTTTTTTGAATTCCATTTTTTTAGAGTAAGGAACGCATGCTAGGGAGCCCATTGTATTTGGTCAGTCTGTGTCAGCTATAGTGCAAAAGTTCAGCAGATATGTGAATAATGGACATATTTTGGGTTTGAATGAAACTTTTGTTGGCAACAAAATTCTTGATTATCTTGCTGTACTAGAAGAACCTGTGATGAATGCATGCGTGATGGTTGATATGTGAAATTACGAGTCTCTTGCATTTTACAGTTATAAACTCAAATTACCATGGGTGATGTTAAAAGTGCACTACTGTTTTCATGAGGAACTTCAAGAGCAGAGGACTGAAGCATGGAGGTGAATGCAATTTATTTTATTTGTAAATTTAACTGAAATTTCATTTAATTGAAATTTCATGGTGTTCAACAGAGATAATATAGGCATCTCGCTAAGTACCCAGAGTCACTTGATTTTGTTATGGGACTCGGAAAACATTGCCTTAGTATGATAGAAATCGGCATTTGTGACTAGCCATATGGTTACAACATTCCAACTATTCAGTGAGATTGGTGGTGAAATTTTGAGGTTGCTTTCCTCTGTCGGTTCGTCCTTCAGCTATGGTATTGAGTATTGACTTCATCATGGGCAATTTCCATGACGACATTGTTTGACCCGTGGCATTCACAAATATGTTAAGCGAGGCTTGAAACCATCGTTGCTATTCTTTTACATTGTTGTATTACTTTGCATTGAGCCTGTAGATCGCAATGATCTTGTTGATCTCACTGTTTCATGTGGTGAATCTTGCCCTCTCGTAGCCTCTGTAATTAGGACATATGTATTCAAGGTTTTCGGAATGTCGAGACCACGGATTTGCTTCTATGTCTGACCCATTAGAAAAATGTAACCTTTTCTCTTGAAATGTCGCTTTAAACCTCCCTCATGATGCAAAGACATGTTTGAAAGCCTCACGTCAGTTTTGGGGTTGGCATTTTTGACACTCAAGTTAGATATTCACATACATACTCGTGTCCTCATGGCATACCTCTTAAATATTTTTTTAATTTTTTTGAACTTTTTTGATATTTTTATAAAGAATAATGATACTATGAAACCCTCCTACACCCATGTGAGTAGGACCTCGAATGATCACCATTAAATTTTGATATAGATCTCTAAAAAAGTTGTCAATAAACTCATTCACCCAAGTCTCACACCCATGTGATAACTTTTTTAGAGATATATGTCAAAATTTATTGATGATCCTTTGATATCCTATTCACATGAGTGTAAGAGGGTATCATAGTGTCATTACTCTTTTATAAATCACACGATCTTCATAGTGTCATCTTTCCATGAACTTGATTTTTTGTTTTTTTGCCTGCACTCACAAGTACTCTGGGAAAGAAATTCTTAAGCCACTACGCAATCCGAACGTTGTCTTTAATTTTGATACTTGATTCTTGAAGGAAAAATCTTGTTAACTCATTAATTGGTCATAAAGTTTCTGTCCGATAGCCTGGATACAAATGGCATGCACTATGGTGACAATCAGCATATCAGGCAGTCCCTGCAATTTAAATTCTCTGAAGCAGTTCTCAAGATATATTGGCATTTGGGTGATATCACTTCAAATTCAGTAATTCAGACAGGCATCTCTTGGTGCAATCAAGTCACATTTTTGGTCAATGTGAATATGACTCCTATCCTACTGCATCTTTGAGACATGGCAAAGCAAACTCCATCGACCATCAAGGCTATGCCATTACAACTGCGTTATTAAGCTCAAGGGGCACTTTCCTAATCAAATCCTAACCCTCACCCTCATATTTCATTCCATCTTTTGATAAGTGACCTAACATTCCGAAACTCTTTCCCTGGCATCCAAATGGAAGTCATACAAATTTATTGGGATTGTTTATAAAGAGACCGTTTATCTTTTGTACATCAAGGTGACAATCAATCTTATCCCTTAAATTTCAAAATGGGTGATTGTAAGCGTTTTATTGAATAGACACAAAGTTCCCAAAATAAATTTTTAAGAATAAGTAATCTAACTTGCAAAAGCCTGGTATTAGGCAGGTTTTGAAAGAAAGACCTATGTGTCCTTTTATCAAGGAATATAATTTATTTTTTTTTTCCTTATATTTCACCCTTTTTGTTTTGGCAAAAGATCACTTAAAGGTGGTTTTATTACAATATCAAATACATCAAAAATAAAATCATAACAGTATAAAACAAGATCTTAATAACTTGATGCCATTGAAACAAGTATGTATTATGCTTGAGAATATAAAGATAAAATTGCAAGAAATAAAAGTAGAGGATGTCGTTGATTACTTCAACTAGGCTTATTACACCCCACATTGGGTCACCATCATCTGATGATTTGGAACGGTCTAGCTTCAATCTCGAACCGGAAAAGCAAATTTCGGCCAAATTGTTTATGCACCCTTAAATCCCTACAAACTCAGAACTAACACTAAAGTATTTTGGCATATCCCCACATTACCCAGCCCTTAGAATGTTTAGGATGAGAGAGAAATATTAGAGCCCTAGGGTTGGGGCACGCCCTTTTATGGGCTAGGAGAGAGAGAGAGGAGAGGAGAGAGAGTAAGGCTTGCCTCTATGAGAGAGAAGAGAGAGAGAGTTGTGGGAGCTTGAGAGAAAAGGTGTAGAGAATAAAGGGCGGGCGGGGGGGGGGGGGGAGGGGTTAACACCCATTTTTATAGTGCAAAATTAGATTTAGGGTTTCTCATAGTTTACTCTTTTTTTTAGATTGAATATGAAACGTTGATCAGAGTGACTTGTAGGGTGAGAGATCTGTTTCATCCACTACATAGATGGGTCATCAACATTATGGAAGGTGCATAGACCATATCTCTCTTTCCTTAACCATTTTCCTATCAATGGAAATTAAATATATTAAATCTAATTAAAAGATTATGCATTCTATAAAATAACATAATTCTTCTCATACTTTCACAAAATCTTCCAAAGATATATCAAGTCAATATATACTTTCAATATTTAGTAAATATATGGTCAATATATTCCCATATCATATTTGACGACATGCTACAATACAATATTACCAAAACTTGATATAAAGAAAGGAATCCAAAGGCGAGACGTGCCACCCATGAGAGGCACATGTGGGCCCCAGTTTCTAGATGCATGGTGGGTCCATGTGCACAATAGGCCCTCATGATATTTTTTTTATACATTTTAAAATCAATAAAATAATTTTTAAAATGTAACACCCATTTTTATAGTGCAAAATTAGATTTAGGGTTTCTCATAGTTTGTTTTTTTTGTTGAGATTGAATATGAACTGTTGATCAGTGAGTCATCCACTCCATAGATGGGTCATCAACATTATGGAAGGTGCATAGACCATATCCCTCTTTCCTTAACCATGTTGCTATCAATAGAAATTAAATATATTAAATCTAATTAAAATATTATGTATTCTATAAGATAACATAATTTTTCTCATACTTTCACAAAATCTTCCAAAGATATATCAAGTCAATATATACTTTCAATATTTAGTAAATATATAGTCAATGTATTCCCATTTCATATTTGACGACATGCTATAATACAATATTACCAAAAATTGATATAAAAAAGGAATCCAAAGGGCGGGACGTGCCACCCATGAGAGGCACATGTGGGCCCCAGCTTCTAAATGCACGGTGGGCTCATGTGCACAATGAGCCCTCATGATATTTTCTTTATACATTTTAAAATCAATAAACTAATTTTTAAAATATTATTTGAATATTATACTTTTATAAAATCAATATCTTTAATTTTATAAATCCAAAAATTATAAATAAAATATCAAATAATTCATAAAAATTCAAATAATAATTCTAAAATAATTTATATCTTAAAACAAATATAATTAAATTAATTTGATGGGAAATGGATCTATATGGCTTAGGAATTTAATCAACAACCATGAGACACTTCACCTTCAACTATGGACTACAAACCACACTTGCTTTGTCGAATCGATCCAGTATTTCTCATGACCTACAATCTAAGTAGGGGCTCATTAACAGATCACTAAAGTCTGGCCGATGAGCCAAGAGTTCGCAATCCTAGTCTATGGATTACAGGTCTTCCCTTAGAGACGAGTCAAAGTCACAAAGACT
Organism: Amborella trichopoda; assembly: GCF_054954075.1. NCBI lineage: Eukaryota > Viridiplantae > Streptophyta > Magnoliopsida > Amborellales > Amborellaceae > Amborella > Amborella trichopoda. The sequence continues at coordinate 8,565,410 of NC_142348.1, read as the reverse complement.
TGATACAACCACAGCTCTATGATGCAGAGGGGTATCTCTCACACATGTATACGCTTCAACCTAAAAGGTGATTTTTGCTTTCCATGTGATGGATCATGGATGAGGCTTTAGCCCCCGTCTTTGTCCGCCATCATCACAGAAAAGGTTCACACAGTCCCTCGGCTCACTCATCCAGGCATAAGCTTCGACCTCATCAAGGGATAATCCATAAGAACCCTTGCGGTTTATTCTCTACTCCCAGATAATATGGGTTTTTTTCAACCGACTGACTTAGATCGTCATGCACAGTCTGATATCAACAAACCATCAATTGCTTAGTATGATCTACGAGGGATCACACTCCCACTGAGTTCATGTTCCAGTATATCAAATGTTTTTATTACACACTCACAAGGCCTTTAAAGACCACATAAACCCTACATCTCCCATTTGGCTTTTGAAGGCATTACATTCTATCTTCCTCACTTTCTCTCATCCCCATCCCTCTCACATGTCTTACAAAAACATTAGGGGCAATCCCCTTAATCAGAGGATCCGCAATCATCAGATCTTTGGATATGTAGCTAATCTCGATCTCTTTCAATTTCATCTCATTTCTTAGGTGATAGAAATATAGTTTGATATGCTTGGAATTCTTATGGAACCGGGGCTCCTTAGAAACTCAAATTGCCGCCGTGTTGTCGCAGAAAATCCTCACTGCCTCACAACATACAGGATGAAAGTTGAGATGATTAAGAAACTTCTTAATCCATAATGCCTCCTTGGCCACTAGACAGCATGCCACATATTCGGTTTCCATGGTGGATAATGCAACTATATAATGTTTCTTTGACTTCCAAGAAACTGCACCCCCTCTAAGCATAAATACATATTTAGATGTAGACTTCGCATCATATGGATCCACGAGAAAACTTGCATCTGAATATCCCTCTATTGTTATTTCAGTTCCCCTTTTGTATATGAGCCCGTAGTTCATGATCCCTTTTTAATATTTGAGGATTCTCTTCACTGCTTTTGAATGCTCCTCTCAAGGATTGCTTTGAAAACGACTAACCAAACTCATGACGAAAGACAAGTCAGGCCTTGTTCTCGTCATGACGTACATAAGGGACCCAACTGCACTTCTAGAAGGCATTATCTCTATGACCCTTTTGTCAATATCTTCGGTAGGAAACATTTTATTGCTTAGTTTCGTCTTTTTATCTATTGAAGTAGATATGGACTTACACATACTTATATCAAACTTTTCTAATATCTTCTTATAGTGGGTTGCTTGGGACAGTTAGATAGTCTTCTCTATCATGTTTCTTATTATCTTGATGTCCAACATATATGAAGCTTCTTCAAGATCCTTCATATCGAAGTATTGTGCAAGGAAAATTTTCATTTCTACTACTAGGGCAATTGAGCTACTAACAATTAGCATATCATCTACATATAATTAAATTAAGACCACATCACTCCCACTAATCTTTTGATATATACGATAATGCTCATTATTTGTAGACAACACTGCAAGAGCAAAGGTCTCTTGAAATTTTATGTGCCACTGACATGATGTTTGTTGTAGATCATAAAGTGATTTATTAAGTTTACATACTAGGTTCTCTTTCCTTTTTTCCTCAAATCCCTCCGGTTGGGTCATGTAAATTTCTTCTTCTAATATCCATTTAAAAAAGTTGTTTTGACATTCATCTGATGAACCTCAAAGTCAAAATGGGCTGCTATAACTATAAGGATTCAAATATATGAGAATTTGGTAACAGTGGAAAATGTTTCCTCATAATCTATGATTTCTTTTTGGGTGAAACCCTTTGCAACCAACCTAGCTTTGTATTTTCCTATTTTCCCTTATGAATTCAACTTTTTCTTAAAATCCACTTACAACCGATGGCCTTATATTTCCGATGTAGAAGTACTAATTCCCACACATGGTTTTCGTTAATGGAAGCATATTCATCTTTCATGGCTTCTACTTAATATTTCATTTCAGGACAAGACAAGGCTTCATGATAAGTTTTAGGCTCAGAATATGGATCTTCCCCAACTCTATCAAAATGATCCCCAAGGTAGACACATTGTTTTAGGTATAGATGAAGTCTACTAATTTGGTTACTTTGTCTTGGTTCGAGTAAAGGTTCACTCTCTTTAGGGAGTTCGGGTTTAGGCTGGGGTCGATTGAGAGTTTCAAGTTCGGGTTCTCGAATCACATCCTTGTTTTCCGCATCCTCAAAGAAGTCGGCTTGTTTTCTACTCAACTTTGCTTCAAGGAATTCTTCCTCGAAGAAGTGGGCATGGCGGCTCTCAATGACCGCTCTTGTATCAAGGTTGTAGAATCGATACCCATTACTAATCTAGGTAACCAATAAAGATGAATTTAACAGTTTTGGGTTGAAGTTTGGTCCTATTTTGGTGTGGGATGAGAACATGGGCTGAGCAACCCCAAACTCTCAAGTGATCAAGGGAGGAAGTACGATCTGTGAAAATTTCGTGAGGAGCAAGTGTGGTAGCTTTTGTGGGAGTCTGATTAAGGATATAACACGTCATTAACACGGCTTCTCCCCAAAAGTCTTGAGAAAGACTAGCATGCCCCATCATACTCCTTACCATTTCAACCAAGGTCATATTTCGTCTCTCGGCTACACTATTTTGTTCAGGAGTATAAAGCATGGTGTACTAATGGATGAGTCTTTTTTTCAACACAAAGTCCTTTGAAAATGTCCGATGAATATTCCCCCCTCAATCTTTTCTAAGGACTTTGATTTTCAAGTTGGTTTGATTTTCTATCTCGCCTTTATATTCTTTAAATTTTTCTAGGGCTTTTGATTTTGTGTGAATAAAATACACATGTCCATATCACAAGTGGTCATCTATAAAAGTGATGAAATATTTCTTACTGCTTTTAGTAGCCACATTCATAGGTCCACATATATCACTATAAATGATTTCTAAAACGCTAATAACTTTTATTGCCCTGGTGGTATTTTTTTTTATTAATTTTCCTTGCACACAAGACTCTCACACTTTCGATAAATTTCCCTTATAATTTTGAAGAATGTCGTTATTTTTCAATCTTTCCGTTCATTTGAAATTAATATGTTCTAACCTCATATACCATAGGGTAGCATCTAATTTATTAGGAGACGAGACATAAGCGATGTTCTCTTTTATTTCAATAGTAAATAACCCGTCTATAAGACGTCTAGTCATGATAACATATTTCCCCTTCTTGACGACCACCTTCTCCCCAATGAAAGTGATCATGAATCCAACTATATATATTTTGGGAACTGAAACCAAGCACTTCCTCATATCAGGAGCATAAAGTGCTTGTTTTGGGATCATGGTGCTCCCACTCTTCAATTTCAGCTCGAAATTTCCAACTTCAAGTATATCAGTTTTCTGATTACCTCCCATATAAATATGTTGTTTTCCTGGCTCTATAGGAGTAAAAGAACGAAAACCTTTATTGGTATTTGTGACATAAGTCGTAGCCCCCGAGTCAAGATACCAAGAAGCTCCCTTGGGGTCAGCCAGCATAATCTCAAATACCACACAAGCTAAATCATTGTTGGTCTCTCAAGATTTTTTGAACCGCAATTATTAGTTATGTGGCCCACCTTCTTGCAAATAAAGTAAGTTCTAGTCTCTCTTTTTCCTCTCTTATTACCAAAATCTCTCTTTTTAAAATCTCTTCTATTTTCAAAATTATTTCTTCCATTTCATTTCTTATATTTAAAAGAGGATGGAGATTTTACCATATGTACAGCTTCCCTAAGAGTTGTTGTCGGTGTTTGCCTTGAATTCCTGCTCTCTTCATTTGCTTTGATTGTTGTGATAAGCTCCTCCAGTTTTGGTGCCTTTCTTCTAGTCGAGATGGAAGATATAAAAGTCTCCCATGAATTAGGAAGTGAATTCATGAAATGAATCACTTGCATGGATTCAGTTGGTTTCATGCCGGTGTCTTCTAACTCTTTGACTAGTGCACGAAAGACATGCACATGATCTACAAATTTGACACATTCTTTCATCTTTAACTCATTATACTTTCTGATAGCCATGGTTTGCTTCATGAGAGAGTGTTCATCATACTCTCTTTTAAGTTTATTAAAGATTCCACTTGCAGTATAAATTGACTCGTACTCAGAAGCATACGAGTCGGTCATGACACATAAAAGGATGTACTTGCATCTTAAGTTCATCATCTTCCAATTGGCGTACTCATCTTTAGTTTCTTGAGATGAGTCGTCAGTTGGATGATGCTCATAGAGTATCTCATGCAAGTTTTCTTCATAAAGCACATACCGAATCTTTCTTTTTCAGGAAGCATAGTTGGTCCTATCAAACCTTTTAGTTTTCAAGATCTTTGAGATGAAAGTACGAGCAGCCATATTTTTTTATTCTCAAGCAAAAAAAAAAGGGAAAAAAAGAAGAAAAAAAGACTCATAATGGCAATCAAGTAAACTTGCTTTGATACCAATGAAAGAAAGACCTATGTGACCTTTTACCAGTGAATATATATATATATTTATTTATATTTCACCCCTTTTATTTTTGCAAAAGATCACTTACTGGTAGTCTTATTACAATATCAAATACATCAAAAATAAAATCACAACAATATAAAACAAGATCTTATCAACTTGATGCCATTGAAACAACTATGTACTATGCTTGAGAATATAAAGATAAAATTGCAAGAAATAAAAGTAGAGGATGTCGAATATTACTTCAACCGGGTTTATTACACCCCACACCGAGTCACCACTATCCGATGGCGTAGGATCAATGGTCTAGCCTGAATCGAGAAAGCAAATTTCGGCCAAACTATTTATGCACCTTTAAATATCAACAAACTCGGAACCTAACCCCAAAGTATTTTGGCATATCCCCACATTAACCAACCCTTAGAATTTTTAGGATGAGAGAGAAATATTAGAGCCCTAGGGTTGGGGCGTGCCCGTGAGAGAGGGGAGAGGAGAGAGAGTGGAGCGTGCCCTTATGAGAGAGAAGAGTGAGTTGTGGGGGAGAGAGAGAGAGAAGGTGTAAAGAAAAAAAGGGGAGGGGGAGTACACCCCTCTTTATAGTGCAAAATTAAGTTTAGGGTTTCTTATAGTTTGCATCTTTTGTTGAGATCGAATATGAACCATTGATCAGAGTGACTTGTGGGGTGAGAGATCTGAGCCATTTATTCCATAGATGGGCCATCAACATTATGGAAGGTGCATGGACCATTATCCCCCTTTCTTTAAACATTTTCCCATCAATAGAAATTAAATAAATTAAATCTAATTAAAATATTATACATTATATAAAATAGCCTAATCCTTATCATACTTTCACAAAATCTTTTAAAGATATATCAAATCAATATATACTTTCAATATTTAGTAAATATATGGTCAATATATTGCAAAAAGTGCTTTCTGGATGAGGATTTGAAACAAGGTTTTATTTTGTTTTCATAAGCTTAGGCCTTATAGAAACATGTAAAAATTCAAAATTTAAAAAATCTATTGTCTTAAAAAAATAAAAAAAAGTCTTATAATATTTTTTCATAAAAGAACTATTTTTTATTATTAGAATATAGTAAAGTGCTTTATGTGGGGGATGCATAACTACATTTAGAGTGGTGGATTATCATTTACACATCCATCTTTAAGATGGATGTAAGCGGTGGATTGAGAGAAGAAATCCCTGCATTTTGTTTTTCCTTAATGCCAAAAGCTCCATCCCTGTTCCGTCGGACACCTAATGAAGTGAAGGGAGTCCTCCTTCACTTGTCAGCTCCTATCATATCCATAAGGGGTTCCAAACCTTCAGCCTCCAAGTTCTATAGCCGGAAGCAATAATTGAAACCTGCAATAACAATGGAATAATGGTCCTCTCATCATTTTTAACTTTTAAGATTTATTTTTGTACATAATAATAGTCCCCATACTAGAGATTATAAATAAATAAAAGTTAAGCCCAAAATCCAATCTAAAAAATGGATCGTAAAGAGGGGACCATATCTATGTATGAATTCAAGGACATAAAAACCGTGTTCTTAAAAAATCATCTGAGTTTTTTATTTATGTACTTGCCCCTTTTTTCTTTGATTTTTTTATTTCCAATTTTCTACTACTTTGGATTTGGTGCTATCCAAAATCACCCACATAAGGAAATCTCATATTTTATGGGATTGATTGAGATTGATCCATATTACGTGGGATTGAGATATTTTCATATTTTGCGGGATTGAGATATTCTCTTATTTTATGGGGATTGAGATTGATATTAATAAGTTTTCTAAAATAAATATAAATCCAAAAAGATTAGGACTCTTGGATTTATCTCTTCGTCTTTTGAGATATATGTTATATCAATAAGAAGTTTCATATTTTGTGTGGATTCCTAATTCTATATAAGTCCTGTGCATAAGATGTGATTTCCTCCTAGAAAAGAGAGCTTCATTTTGGACAGAAATATTATGATGATGCCTCTTTTTTGGACTCCCAAAGATTAAGAGGTTTGTTTCTTATAGAGAAGCGGTTCCCATTAAGATTTTGGGTGGTTTCCTTTTAGTGAAATAAAGTATCATTTGCCCTCAAAGTTGTTCCTCTTCCTAGACTGTGGTCCAGTAATGGAATAGAGATGAGAGATCAGCAGTCGTGCCGTTTAGGAGAGCAGGTTTAAAAGGGTTTGCTCAACTTGTGTTTTTGTCAAGGTTTGCTCCAAAATCTTTGATGTAACTTTAATTGGTATAATGGGTTTTTGTTTGTTGTGCCTGTGGATGTAGCCGTTTTGAGTAAACCATGTAAATATTTGTGTTCTTGTTGGATGTGTTTCATGCTTTATTTCTCACACTTTACCAAATATTAACCCATCGGGTTTATTGCTTCCGCGCGCACAACAAGTGGTATCAGAGCACAACAAGAGAGAGCCATGTTGTTCTAGTCTCTTTCTCATTACCCATAATTCCTCTCTATAAATTTAAAATGTGCATTAGTCAGAGCACTCAAAACCCTTGCAAGGTCATCATGCAAGAAGCTACTACTGAGCCACATGTTGAAAACTTGAGGAAAGAGATGGACCCACTCCTAGGATTAGGGCAGTGTCGAGAGACTATCGATCGCAAAGATTAGTCTTTTACCAGAATTGTGAGAACTCCGTAAATTTATGTGTACCTCTCTATGGCCATGAAACCCTTCTTAAAGAGGGATAGAGGAGGCCGTTCTCCAACGTTCGGCTACCTCCTGAAATCTCTGAGAAAACGTGGCCCTGTAATCCTAGGAAATGGGTGGTTACTTTCTAACCACTAGACAAGGACACTTTCTCTCTTTAAGAAGCCTCCTTTTTTTAGTAATAAGCATTAAATTATAAGAAAGATAAATATTGCATGTTTAAAGGCCCCATGGCCGCACACATGTATCAACATCTTCCACTTGACCATGAGGGCCAGATATATTGAAATATCATAAAGTCTTTGTCATGAGGCTTTCATGCAAGTGCAGTTATACATCTCATAACAAAAAATATCCAAAGTCACGCCATGGTTTTTTACGCTAATGCGGTTTTTCCTCTCATGACCATGACATCAAAAAATATCCCATTTGGGAGTTTCTAACTTAAATATTTCTATGTCTCATCAAAGCTACATGTTTTGATAATATTTCTGCACTCAATCATTTTGTTAAAGGGTCTGCAATCATATCTGAAGATGGCAAATAACTTACAATTATTTCATTTTTTCCAATAATATCATAAATATAATGATAATCAATTTCAATGTGCTTACCCTTGGAACTATAAGCTCCATTTCTAATTGATGAAATAGCACCTTGGTTATCAAAAAAAAATTTAACAGATCCGTCAGTTATATCCAGCTTCAAATCATTTATGAAGCGTTTGATCCAAACGTCATAAGTTGTAGTAATGCTACAAGCAATATAATCGGATTCCATAGTATATCGAGCTACACAACCTTGTTTCTTACTAGACCAAGAAACACATCCACCTCCAAAGAGGAATACAATTCCTGGAGTTGATTTTCTATCATCTGGGTCTCTTGCAAAATCTGCATCAGAGTACCCAATAACCTCTAAGTTGTCAGCTTGGAAGCACAACTTTTAAATTTATTTTTATAAATATATCTAAGTATCATTTTTACAGCTTGCCAATGAGTCATCTCAGAATTACTCTGAAATCTACTTGACTCAAATCAGGTCTTGTACACAACATGACATAGTTTATGCATTCTACAGCTTGAGCATAGGTAATTCTTTCCATTTCAACTTTGTCACTATCATTTAATGGACAAACTTTTTTTGATAATTTCAAGCCTTTACAAACAGGTGTATCTATGGGCTTGCAATTTTCCATCTTAAATCTCTTTAAAACACTTTCTAAATAATTTTCTTGAAATAAACATCGAAGTCTTGAACTTTTATCTCTTGATATCTTAATACCCAATATATATGAGACTTCTCCTATATCTTCATCTCAAAATGGGAACTTAACCATGATTTGGTATGGTTAATCATGCTAATATCATTACTAGCTATCAAAATATCATCCACATATAGTGACAATATAACAAAATTGCTCTCACTATTTCAAACATATACACAATGGTCTAACCTATTGGTTATATAACCAATTTCAATGATTGCATTATGAAAAGTAAAGTACTATTGCCTAGACGACTGTTTTAGACCATATAAAGATTTATTAAGTTTATATAATTTGTCTTTTTGGCCTTTAATTACATATCCTTCTGGTTGTTTCATGTATATATCTTCTTTTAATTCTCTATTTAAAAAAGCTGTTTTGACATCCATCTGAAATAATTCTAGATCATAATATGCAACTAATGCAAGGATGATCTTAATAGATGAAAATTTGGCTACTGGAGAAACTTTTCCCTTTGTGTAAAGCATTTAGCTACCAACCTAGCTTTATATCTATCAATGGATCTATTTGCATTAAACTTTTTTTTTATGACCCATTTGCAACTGATGTGTAACAAACCTAAAATTTCAAAAAAAAAAAAAAAAAAAGAAAAGAAGGAGAAAAGATGCTTTTAAATAGGTGATGGTCTGTTTGAGTATGATGGTCCTTGGGGCCATCACTATTTTAAAAAACTTTTACTTGGTTTAAAACTTTTGCAGCTGCTTGCTGCTGGCAACGTCCTTTAGCGGACGTGGTTTTCGTATGTTAAAAGCAGACGCTTAATGCGACACCTCAGGTATGAGGTAGAGCGTAATAAAATATTATAATAATACGTTATAAGAATTTAAATAGGGAAGGTGAGCACTCCCACCCTAGAAAATTTTGAGATCTCTCTCTCTCTAGTCAAAACACAGTGAACTCCTCTCTCGAACCGAATTTTTTATCGGAAGCTCCCTCTCAAACATTTGTGGGTAAGTGACATCGTCTTCTTGAAAAATAGTCTGTTTTTAATAAATAGTGATATTTCTGTCCAGGATCTTTATTTTATAAGTTTTGTGTGTAAGTGACATCGTCTTTCTGAAAAATAGTCTATTTTTAATAAATAGTAATATTTCCGTCTAGGATCTTTATTTTATCAGTTTTGTGTGTAAGTGACCTCATTGTCTCGAAAAATAATCCATTCTTTTTAAAAATAAAATGAAATAATTATTTCTGCTTATTATCATGAATTTTAGGCGTGATAAATTTTATGAGCACGTGACCTCATTATCTTGAAAAATAATCTTTTTAATAAAAATTGTGATATTTTATCTATGTTAGAAATTTTGAATGCTGTAAATTAGAAAAATAAATTTATTCATTTTTCTTGTCTATTGTTAGAAATAAATGTGATATTTCTGCTTTTAGTAAAATTGTGATATTTCTTTCTACTGTTTTGAATATTTAGACATTGTAAAATTCATGTGCAAATGACTGCCTTATTATTTAAAAATTGACATTTTTGCAATTGATTATAGTATTGTTGTGAAATGTTTATTTGTGAATTGATATTCTATAAATTGTGATAATTCCGTATTCTTGAATTTTTATAAGAGTTTTTCTATACATATTAAATTGGCAATTATGCTAGAATGCCTTTACAAACTGCTACCTTTCTAAATTTGAGCCCAAAATATTTGATTGGTTATTTTTGAAATGTTATAGAGAGTGACTGTTATTAATGGTTTAAGTGAAATTCATATTAATGGTTTCAGTGATATCTTGAGTACATGATATTGCTGCTTTCGAATGTTTAAAGAGATTTAGAAATAATTTAAGTGTGCAAGTAGACTCATCCGATACGCCGGTGAGGTATAAGTGGACCTATCTAGGACGTCGGTAGGGATTAAGTGGACTCATCCGGTATGTCGGTGAGGTATAAGTGGACCTGCAGAGATTAAGTGGACCTATCTGGGACACCGATAGGGATTAAGTGGACCCATCAGGACGCTGATGGGGTATATAGGTGACCTACTTGGGACGCCAATAGGGTATTTTGTGAAATCCTTTGAATTATGTACTGCCGTTAAAAGTGTTATAAGCATTTCAATTATTCGGATTGTACTTAATTATGCATTTATTGAAAGTGAAACTGTTGATGCATTTCTGTTAATAGATCTCATTTTGGAAAATATTGATATCTTTCAATCATGATTATTTTTAGGATTATGATGAACACTTAGTGAGTAGCCAAACTCATCAAACTATGGTAAACATTTTTTCAGGATAACTGCGGATTCATTTTGAGTGCTAGTCAAGATCAACCTTGGAAGATATTGTTGTTGTACTAGCTTTCTTTATTTACTTTGTAAGACTTTGCCACTGTAAATTTGTCCTATCAATAGATGTATATATGTTTTGCCTGTCACATCTCAGGAATAACAATATTGTAAATTCTTGGGGTGTGACATGATACCTTTTCTATCTTTAGGGAGGTCAACCAACTCCCAGACTTGATTTCTTTTAATAGAATCAAGTTCATCATTCATGGCTTGAGTCCACTCAGCTGAGTCATGTGAACTAATAGCTTCACTGTAGCTACGAGGTTCATCTATTGTATCATCACTCATTGAAAAGTAATTATCTTCATTCATAAATACATAAAAATTTTCTAAAGTCGTAAGTGGGGTTCTAGTTCTTTTAGGCATATTTAGTATACTTGATTCAATTGAATCATTCTCACCAAATGTAGATGGAGTCTAAGAAACAAGGTCTTCCATACCATTATCTTTATCAATTTCATGTAAACCAATAGGCTTATTTAAAATATTTTCATCATCTATATTTTCTAATAAATGAGCCTCACGACTCTCTACTAATGATCTAGTATCATGGTTATAGAATCTATACCCTTTAAAATTGTCCGAATAGCTTATAAAAGAGCATTTTATAATTTTACTTTGTAATTTATCTCTATTTTGTGGTGGTATGAACACGTGCCCAAAAAACCCAAACTTTCAAGATAGTAAGGTCAGGTTTCCTACCTGTCCATAATTCATATGGGCTCAAGTCTATAGATTTAGTTGGAACACGATTAATGATATATATTATAGTGTTGAGAGCCTCACCCCAAAAATGAGGTGATAAATTTGAATGGCTCATCATAGACCTAACCATGTCCATTAGAGTTCTATTCTCCTTTCAACTACACCACTTTGGTGTGGTGTATATAACATAGTTGTTTGGTGAATTATACCATGCTCCCTACAAAATTCAGAAAATAAGAACGAGTAATATTCACCTCCCCTATCTGTTCGAAGAATTTTACTATGTCTACCTAATTGATTTTCTACCTCAGCTTTATATTCTTTAAATGTTTCTAATGCATTTGATTTCCTACTAATTAGGTATACATATCCATAACGTGAATAATCGTCTATAAATGTTATGAAATATTTCATACCTCTGTGTTTTCATATTTAATTGGCCATATATATCAGAGTGAACAATACTAAGTAATTCACTATACCTTTTCCCTTTAGGGAAAGGCTTCTTAGTTAATTTATCAAAAATACATGGCTCGTATGTTTTGAACACAATTTTTCTTAAATTGGGAAGCAAACCTCTTTTAACCATTTAATTCAGTTTGTCTCTATTTATATGTCCTAATCTTAAGTCTTAATATTTATTTATAGTATTTATTTATATGTCCTAATCTTAAGTGCCATAAATATAGATCATCCATACACAAAAGCATCAAAAGAAGCATCAATATAACCAGAAAATGATGAACTTTCATTAATATTCAGTCGGTACAAATTGTCAACTTTAGTACCGTACACCAAAACTCTAGAATATTTTCCAATGGTAACCCGACCAGACCTTAACCTTATTTCATAACCCTTGTCGTCTAGCCTTAGGCCATAAATCAAATTGCGCCTCATATTGGATGCATATAATGTATCAGTCAATAAGAGATTTGTTCATCTTGGTAAACACAGCTTGAAAGTACCAACACCTAGTACATCGCAGTAGGTGTCATTTCTCATATAAATCCGCTGGTTACCGACTGCAATCTCTTTAAATTCTGTGAATCCATCTTTGGTCCTCGAGACATGTCGAGTGGAGGCTGAGTCGACCCACCAATTTCTCAGGTCATGATCGGTAACTATTGATTCTAGGACTACACAGATCAAGTCTTTTCTCTTTTTTTGATTATTTCGAACATGGTTGTTATTTTGGTTCCTATTTTTACTTTTCAGCTTAGGACAATTAAACTTGATGTGCCCAATTTCTTTACAATAAAAACAGGTCTTCTCAACCTTATTCTTTTGATTTTTAAAATTTCTCCTCATTCCCCTATAGCTATTATTTTTCTGATAATTGAAAAATTTCTTGAGGATCTGAGAAGATGAACTTTGGGCAAAGTGGAGCTCATTTGACTTCTTCCTCATTCTTCTCTCAGCTTCAATACTAAGATGCATAGGAAGATTTGATATCGTTATCCCTTGTGCAAAAAGGTTCAATGCAATTACAACAGACTCCCAAGATGGAGGGAGACTATTAAGGACAATGGACACTTGCATGTGATCGGGGACTGGATTCCCTGCTGCAGCAAGGTCATTTGCGAGCACTGTCATTTTATTGACATGCTCAATCACTGAGTTTGTTTCTTTCATTTTGTAAAAATTGTATTTTTCTAACAACAATTGTACATGGATCTTAGAAGTGGTCTCATACTTTTTAGATATGGCGATTATCATACTTTGAGCTGTGGTGTAATCCTCAAATACTCTAATTAAATCATCTTCCATGAAGCTCAACATAGTAGTCCTAGCTACTTTGTCATCTTCAAACCATTTTGCAAATCGCCTTTTGGCTTGACCATTGGCATTAGGCTCTAAAACTGGTGGTTCTGTTTTTAGGACATAATCTACCCTATCTTGAAAAATAATATATCCAATTTTTCTTTTCCATATAGAAAAATTGGTCCCATTGAGTTTTTCAAGTTTAGATAATTCTGATATGACTAGCCTAGATGTCATTTTAAATTTTTAGATAATACCTAAAAGTTCAAAAAAAAATAAAAATTAATTGTGTTTAAGAAATGGTTGTCTGCTAGTTAACTCAATAGGTTTGCCGACTCTCAGTGAGCAACTTCAAATAAAAATTTTCTCGAACAGTTTATGTTCGCACTGCTATAGATTATGAGCCCACCACGCTTCCAAAACCTGTTCTGATACCAATGTTGAAAAAGTTGAGGGAAGAGATGGACCCACTCCTAGGTTTAGGGGTAGTGTCGTGAGACTATCGATCGAAAAAATCAGGCTTTTACTAGAACTGTGAGAACTCTGTAAATTTTTTTGTACCTCTTCATGGCCATGACACCCTTCTTAAAGAGGGATGGAGGAGGTCGTTCTCCAACGTTCGGCTTCCTCCTGAAATCTTTGAGAAAACGTGGCCCTGTAATCCTGGGAAGTAGGTGGTTACTTTCTAGCTGTTAGATAACGGCACTTTCTCTCCCTAAAAAGCTTTCATTTTTTAATGATAAGCATTAAATTATAAGAGAGAAATATTGCACGTTTAAAAACCCCATTACCACACACATGTACCAACACCACATACCTACATTAGCCATCTATTTCTCTAACCAAAAGCATCCTTTAAAGTGTTGATTTGCAGAGAACTCATCGAAGATCGGCTGATTTTCATTTTCATGCTCTTTTGATAGCAAATATTTGTGTGCAAATTCTTTCCTTTCCACTTTTCTATTTACATGGTATTGATATAAAAGTTTCAGGAGAGCAACCAATAAGAAGGAAGTATATATTTGGCATAGTGCTGTTGTTTGATGAGCCCATTTGGATGTTATTTGCATACTTGATTTCATATTGTGGAGTTTATAACAGTAAATGCATACATGTCTGATGGATTCTCTTAAGTGATTTTAATTAGACAAACCTCAACGAATATTTTGATTTGCTGAATTTCCTGTTAGTAGTCTTTTTATATCGATCCTGACATGAACAAAAGGAGTGGGTTCAAGGGTAAGTGGTCAGATTGGCGGGGTGGGCCACAATATGATATCTTAAGTTTTATTCCTATTGCGGGCAAGGGACTTCTTCTGTACTGAACTAATAAGGCTCACAAACATGGGAAAGACTTGCATAAACTCCTCACAAGCTAAGCACATGTATGTAGGAAATTCTACAATTGTATTGTCCCACATATGAACAATTGTTTCATACGGCCTGGACCTCATTTCTACAATATGCAGTCCAGAGGTATAAAGCATTCATCTTAAAGACGGATGCAAATAGGTGGTCCATTTAAAAATAATTGTAACTAACGATTCAAATGTTTTCTTAATATAATTATTAGTTCTAGTTTTCAAAAGTTATTTATTTCACATATTTGAGATCTCCATATTAAAAATTATATGTTATCTAAAAATTAGGATCAAATTATATTTAAAAATATATTTATTGTCAAGCCGGCATTTCTACGTGTGTGGGGCTTGGCTACATGCTAACCGCGTCCTTCACATATTCAGTTACTAACTTGCGTATTGCGCAACAGCATGCTAAGGTACGAGAAAGAGAGAGAGAGAGAGATTCACAAAAGTTCCTGACAGGCTTAGTGCATATTCGTAGAAACTTCTATGTTCCACAATTTAGATTCATGTACCAATGGACATTTGTATCACAAAAAATTCAAGTACGCATATCGTTACTGATTGAATCTTTCATGGTTGTTGAGTATGGCATGGGATTAAGTTTCTACATCTATGAAACCTAAGCTCAAGAGTTGTCATGTAGCTTTGTTCATGCTGAGAACTGAGACTTGTTTGATATCCCTTGTTGCGGTGAACTTTTCGTTACAATAAATTCAATTCCTCGAAAGGAATTTACCTATTATTGGTAAATCGATTTTAACAAATCCAAACACCCAAGAACCGTATATGTTGTAAAAAATTTGAGAAAAATAAGATTAAATCAAAAAAGTCAAATAAAAAATCAAGAGAAATCTATACTACAAACTATAATCCATCACCATCAACACACAAATGTATGTGTAGCCTAATCGGACTACATCCATAGGCAATCGACAAGGAAACTATTTCATTATGAGTAGAGAATTACCAGATTTAGATAAATATATCGAATACCTCACAATCGATAAAGTACCACCAATTTCCCCTACCACTACCACTAAAAAAATATCGATCGAACCTCTATTATCGACACTATCTCCATGTATCCATCTATAATAGAAAATGCTTATAAAACCACCTAAAATAGGGGACATTAATAGCTAGGTTTTTGCCTAAAATCCCCGATCTCTACCTTACAAAAGCTCTTTCTTCATGAGCTCTTCACTTTCTTATGTTCTCTCGTTACAAAGAGTTTATATGTGCCCCCATACAAGGTCATATTTTTGTGACAAAAAGAATACCTATAATAAAAGAAAATGAATTACCAAATGGGCGGTGATTATGCATCAATCGCAACAATTCAGGCACGCTTAACATCGTGTGACTAGGGCCATATAATGTTGCAACCTTATACTGTTGAGGAAAGGTGCATCTCAAAAATCCTACAGTAGAGAATGTTCCCACCTAGGAGAACCCTCCAACTGATCATCTCGACCTTGAGATGAGTGGCCATAAAGAATAAAAAGAATTCTAAGTTCAAAAAATAGCACATCTTGTAAAAAGTTATCTGGACCGTCTGTTTTCAAGATTTTCAAATGTTTATTGATCTGCTCGATATGTAGCATTTTTAAAATTTTAAATTTTCTAACTGAAGATAAAAAGAGATTTGGAAGCCATCATAAAATTTTTGACTAAATAAATTTTATAGATACACCTGACTTCTACAGTCTAAGGAGGCAACCTTATACAAACCTCACCCTATATCAAAAGCTTCCATTAGAGAGCCATCAAAGTAATAGCAGTACATCAGTGGTGCATTACATTGATTATACAAAGAACTTTCTTTTGCATGCATGTAAAAGAGGAGAAAAAAGTGATCCATCAATTTCCACCTTATTCACTTTTTTCATTGAATCAAATTTTTTAATCATTAGCCTAGGCAATGTGATCCATATGGTCATGATCAATAATTAAAAATTGGAATTGGGGTCCTACTTGGTTCTCAGCACAACTCGAGTCGCGTTATCATTTCCGATTTGGATTCCCGATTTGAAGCAATCATCTCAAAAATAATGGACGAATAAAGAAATAAGAACTTGAAAAACACTGAAGCAGAAATAATGTGACCAGTACGGCTTCAGAAATAATGGAGACCAATACTAAGATGATGTAAATGAAAAGAGCAACCTTTTTATGCTTCCCCCACAACATAAAACTTATGTGTTTCCCTTTATCCAACCGTCCATTCTAAATGGAGAGTTAAGATTGCCCCAATCACAATGTCATGTCTTTACGCTATTTTATTTTAAATTTTTTTATATAAATATTTTGATACAAAATTTTGGATGTCTAATCCTCTATTAAACTCACACTTCTAAAAAATATAAATTTTTTTTTCAATAAATAAAAATAATCAAAATACCCTTGCAAGCTTCAAAGGGTATTTTGGTCATTATATTTTATCAAAAAATTATTTTTAATATTTTTTTATAGGTGCACCCCAATGAGAAGATAGCACGTACCAAATTTCATATTCATACAATTTATATTTAAAAATTAAAAATAAAATATTCTAAGGTGTCAGATGTAGGATCAAACGATGAGTTGCTCACTTGATCAAAATTGGACAACTGGTTGGTAGGGAAAGCATAGATCTTCTATGTTGTAGAAGAAGTATAGAAACCTTTTCCAAATGAAAATGCAACAATTTGATTCACTTCAAATCATACCGCTGAGTGTCGAGATCATGATATTGTGTTTGCACGCACCTGAGGTTTTTAATAAAGTAAAGTTTATATAAGGTTGCAACATTAAAATGTAGAACTAAAGATGCACCTCAAAAATCTATCATAAAAGGTTGTTGGGATATTGGAAAACCCTCTAGTTGATCATCTTGACATCGAGATATATGAATATGAAAAGAAAAAAAGATTTAGAGTCTGCGAAATAGTGTATCTTGCAGCACATTATCTGGACTGTCCATTTTCAAAATTTTCATGTGTTTATAGATCTACTTGATTTGAACCATTTTTAGAGTTAAAATTTTATAATTAGAAATGAAAATAGATTCTCATGCCATCCTAAAAATTATTTATATCAAAATCACGTATATAATAAAATTTAGAGGTGCACTTTAATTGGATTGTTTAAGGTTGCAAACCACACCCTTCAATAAAATAATGATAAGCTAATGTGAAATAATAACTAAGAGCAAGAAGGATGGCATATAAGATATTCCAAGTAAAAAAATGCACGTTTCATGTGCACGAAAATATTTTTATGAAAGTATCTTTTCATGAAAGCACTCCACCAGGTGATTAGGTGTGGGAGTTTTCCACACTAATTCATTGCCAATTGGTGTAGAAAAATACGCTAGAACCAATTGGTATGAAAACATCTTATACACCCAATCATATGGGGGAGTACTTTTGTACCTAAGGTTCATGATAAATTTGAGATTTTCCAAATAAAAAAAAATTATGTAGGGTTCTCAGGAACCCCTAGCTTGTGGAACGGTGAATCCTAAATACCGAGATCCCACCCAAAATCGTGTACATGATTAACTAAATGCGAAGTATATGAATATAAATATAAATCGAGAGCAAGAAATAAAAAAAACTTTAAAAAGTATACCACAATAACACACGATTGACGTGGTTCAATCCGTAGGACTACATCTATAGCCTCGGCAACTAAAAATCTACTTTCACAATGAAAATCACAGTTTTGAGTTATAAGATACATATCTCTCTCTAAACAACGGTAAAAAACTCCTTCTAAACCCGCTCTCATGATTGAGCAATATCGTCGATCAATATATTCTTTCCCACCGCAATACCGTTACCAGAAAGATAACTTCAAAAGCAACCAAGAAACTCTCTCTATAGAAATGGAAACTAAATCAACCCAAAACTTCATCCTCTCTAGAAATGGAAATTAAATGAACCCAAAACTTCATGGGAATACCGCCTCTATCTATAGAAAGTAAATCAACCCAAAATATTATGAGAATAACTCATCTATCTAAGAGGTATGTCTCTCTCTTAGAGACCTATCTCTTCTTTGGAGATCCATTCCCATAGCCCCAAAGGGTGACCCTCAAAACGATGGGAATTATGTCGACTCTCTTTTATATAAATTACTTTCTTTTTTTTCCAATAAAATCTTTTTTTTTTTTACTATAATACCCTTAATCTTTAGAAAAAAATTAGGGTATAGTGATTTAGCTATTATCAAACCCAACAAATCCAATATATCCTAATAAATATTTAAAATCCTGGTAAGGCTAATTTTAAAAAAAGGAAAGTATAGAACGAGACTATTTAGCTTTCATACAAGGTGGTCACCAGAATCTTGACCATTGGATGTAAATTTGGGTGGTTGCAATTATTCCATTGACCAAGCACAAACTTCAAAAGAAATTTTCTCGAATTTTGTTACACATCCAAGCTATCAAATTTTACATCAAATTGTTGTAAGGAATTGTGACCACCTTGTATAAACATTAAATGGTCTCATTGTATACAATCCCTTTAAAAAAATCTGATATATCCGAGATTTTAGAAATTGGTCTAGGGAAAGATTTCTAAATCATTTGAAATCCGGTTTTATCTAGGGCAAGAATTTTGAATTTTGAACTTTAAAATGTAATGAGGGGAAGATTAGCCATATGTATCCCTAAATAAGAAACAATGGTGAAAAGGGGAAAACGGAATCAATGTTTCAAACTGGGTTTCGATCCAAAAACTAAAAACCATTGCCCTTGTAGATTAGCCTGTTAAAAACGATCGCACCTTCGATCTAAAACACTATACGCCATTGATTTCCTAAAACAATTGAGCACGATCACGATCTCTTGAGATGGAAATGATAAAAAACGAGGGATTATCAATGAAAATGGTTGGTCTGGTGAAAAAAAGAAAAAGTGAAGGGACTAGACCTGGAAATCGCTTGATTTTTTCCTAAATTTAGCGTCTTCCAATTCTAGGAAAAAATGGGTCTCGGCACTGCTGATTTAAAAAAAATAGGGTCGGCCCAGAATAGCCCAATTCGACTGGAGAATCGATTAAGCCGTTCTAGTTGTGCATACATATAAGAAAATTGACCGAGTCTAGAATGGAACCAGCTGTTTCCACATAGTAAAACAACGATTCTCTAATGTAAAATGGCAATTTAGACTGCTGATTTACCAATCCAAACCAGTTTTTAGGCGGTTCTTTTCACTTGTTTTTTTGCTAATGCAATTTTTTTTCCGCACAATAAATCAACGATCCGGACAGCCGATTCTGTGATCAAGGCTGCTTTTTGGGGTACCCAATCGAGATCACAAATCCATTTTTTAAACTATTACTCGGTACTTTAGGACAACTTATCCTGTTCGGCTCGAGACAAGTACGGTTTTGGCTCCGGCCAATACTGGATCGATCACTAGGCAATTCCTGTTCAAAATTGGTGATTCACATCCGTATGCTATTTCTTGATGTCGATTGTTATAACTTGACCTAGCAATTATCACCATCCCATCAATGTTGACCGCGATGGCGGTATTGGCTTCATCCATCGTCCCCCATCACCTTCCACTCCGTTTGTTCAGGCGGTCATGCTCCAACATGATCATGTTGTTGTGGTGATCATATGGATCATATATTTAATCAATATATATATATATATATATATGTTTCGAGTAGTATTTGTTTACTCTGGCGAGCTCCCATGGACTCACTCAAGTAACTTGAGCTCACCACCCCCCCCCCCCCGGTATCCTTGAGTTTGGTGGTCAAGCTTGGGATCTTAAAAAAATTATGAAAATAAAAAATAAGAAATTTATTTATAATATTTTCTTTATATTTTCTATTATTTTTACAAAGATTGGGACCTCATTTATACAACTTTTATTTAAGGGAGCAGTTGGCATACCGATGCATCGGTAGGTGTAGAGGTAAGGTGCACCTTCAAATTTTATAATGGTATATAATTTTGATATAAAATGTTCTTAAGATTATCTCAAAATCCATTTTTATATCTAATTATAAAAATTTAAATTTAAGAAATAGTTAAAATCAAGTAGATCTATAAACATATGAAAATCTTGAAAATGGACGGTGTAGATAATATGTTGTAAAATGTACTATTTCTGATACTTGAAATCATTTTATTTTTCATGGTCATACATTTCAATGTTGAGATGATCAATCAAAGGATTTTTCAACATTAAAGCTATCTTTTCCGATGGATTTTTTAGGTGTATTGGTAGTTCTACTTTATAAGGTTGCATCCTTATTCCAAATAAAGAATAAGAAATTTATTTGTAATATTTTTTAATGTTCTCTATTATTTTTACAAAGACTGGGAATTTAATATGTTTTTTGACATTTTTAAAGTTCAAAAGGGAAATTTGATGTCACCAAGCGGTTTTAGACTCGGACAAATATGGAAGCTCAAAAAGTAGTTTGGAGCATGTGAGGGAGCAACTAAAATGAAGAAAGTTATGAGGGCCCAAAGCTCAGAGAATATGGAGACGAGGAGAGAGAAACCCAGGAAACCAGCAGAAGTGGGATAGGAGAATAAAATCAGCTTTTCAGGTACACATCCTACTTCCTCCCACCTTTTCAAGGACTTTTGCCGCCTAAAAGAAAGACCACCAAATTAAGTAGGTAATTAAATAACATTTATATGAATCCATATTTTATTAACTCACTAAATATGGTTGCTAATTTTACTAGTTCAGAAAATGCCCTTTGCCGAAAGTAGACAAAAAAAATTTCTTAGCACTTTCTTCCATGGAAATGACCATTCACCTATTCTACTTGGGGGATTTATCAATATAATTAAATTTTTAGGTTTTTTGTTTTTTTATAAAAATTGTGTCTTTAGTTAAGGCTTGAGCCCTGCTTTGAAAACGGAATTAAGATGAAAACTCTTATGCACATATGAAAATTTCATTATTTTACGATTTATATATAAAAATATATATAATGAAACCATTTACTTTTGGTACAAAGTAGTTAAAATTAATCTTGACCATTGGATATAAAGCTCAATGGTGTACGTTTTATGTATCATTAAATATTTGAAAAACAAATAATCCAAATAATGCATTACAAAAGGATGGGGTTTGTATAAGGTGTCCTCTTTTTGCTGTAGAAGTAAGGCACACCACTAAAATTTGCTTGAAGATGTAGTTTTGATGTTGGAAACTTTATTGTTGATTTAAAATCTATTTTTATCCCTAGTCATGAAATTTAAAATTTCAAAAATTGTACGCGTCGAGTGTATCTTTAAACATTTGAAAATTAGGCGATCCCAAGAACTTATTAGAAGATGCATTATTTTGAGGACTTGAAATTTTTTTGTGCTTCATATTCACACATCTCGATGTCGAGATGATCGATTTGAGGCTTCTCTAATGTCGAAACACTATCGTTTACTATAAAATTGCAAGTTTGCAACCATATATAAACTTTTTTTAATTACAAAATATACTATTTTTACAGTTGGTAACCCCCCCTTTTTACATTTATAATTATCGAGTTTAAGGTGATCAACGAGTTTTTGCTATATATAACTACAACTTGTTTTAATTTTACCGGAATATCCATTCTCATTTTTATGCAGTTTAACTTGATACTTCCAAAAACGGGCGTCGCCGAAAAGGAAAAAGTTTATATAGAGCCGAGGCTCTAAACAATCAAATTAGATCCCACCTCAAAAATTCGACTAGAAGAGGTGGTTTTGATGCTCAAATATCTTCAAATTGATCATCTTGACATCTACATACATGGGCATGAGAAAAAAATGGATTTTAAGTTTTAGAAATAATGCATTTTTGGACTGTCAATTTTCAAGATTTTCAAGTTTTCATAGATCTGCTCAATCTACACTAGTTTTTAAGCTTTAAATTTTATAATTAAAGATAAAAATATATTTTAAAGCTATCTCAAAGATTTCCAAAATTGAAACCATATTTCTTGACATTATTTGAAGGTGTGTTTTACTTTCATTGTTTAGAGACTCGGCTCTATGTAAACTGCACCCTTTTAGAGAAAACTTTTTATATACCCTTTTCCTGGCGACTTGAATGGACAATCGAAATGGTAATAGTCCCGTCTAAACATTATTTTATTTCTTTTCTTTTTTTTTAGAAATGATATTGACTCCAAAGTGTAGTTTGTATAAGGCTGCTAAAGAAATAATGCCGAAATAAGTTGTTTCAGTAACAAAAATCTTTATGATGGTCTAAAATTCTATTTTTATGTCTCATTTTGAAATTTAAAGATTAAAAAATAATGTGAATCGAACAGGTCTATAAACACTTGAAAATCTTGAAAATTAACAGTCTAGATAATATATTACAAAATACACTAATTCAAATACTTGATATCTATTTTTACTTCTGTCCATACATCTTCAAGTCAGGATGATCGAATTGAAGATTTTTCAGATTCGAAACAATATCTTCTAGTGAATTTTTGTGGTGTGCCTTAATTTAGAGCCTCACCTTTATATCATTTTTTTCAAATAAGGCCTAGGCATTATGAAAACAAATAAAGCCTCATGTCAAATCCTCGTCCAAACAAAACTTTCAGGGATAAAAATCTTTATGATGGCTCTAAAATTAACTCCAACACCGATAATAAAATATAAAACTAGAAAAATATACCGATCTTCCATATCTGTGCACACTTATTTCTAGGGCGAAATAACAAACCTAAATAATTTATTATAATATACAAAGTTTTGTAGAGTTTGAAATCCTTTTTTTTTTTTTTCGTCACAACCATAATATTCAAACCGAGTGGATTGTTGTAAAGGTTTTCCATTACTTAAAGGGTGCGGTTTGTATAGAGCCTAGGCTCTAAACAATCAAATTAGAGCCTACCATCAAATAGTGTCTAAAAATGTGGTTTTAATATTGAAAATCTTTGTGATAGCCTTAAGATATATTTTTATATTTATTTATAAAGTTTAAAGCTTAAAAAATAGTGTAGATTGATAGACCTATGAAAACTTGAAAATCTTAAAAATTGACGGTCCAAAATTGTGTTACAAAATACATTATTTCCAAAACTTGGAATCTATTTTTTTCTCATATAGATGCATCTTGATGTCAAGATGATCAAGTTCAAGACATTTTGGCATCAAAACAACCCCTTCTAATAAAATTCTTGGGGTAGTCTCAAATTTGATTGTTTAGAGCCTCGGCTCTATATAAAGATGTCGAAATATCTTCAAATTGATCATATTGATATCAAGATGCATGGACATGAGAAAAAAATGGATTTTAAGTTTTAAAAATGGTATATTTTGTAGCACATTTTAGACCGCCAATTTTCAAAATTCTCTAAGTTTTTATAGATATATTGGTCTACACTATTCTTGAAGCTGTAAACTTTATAAATAAATATAAAAGTATTTTTAAGGCTTTCACATAAAATTTTCACATTGAAACTACATTTCTCAACCCTCTTTGAAGGTAGGCTCTAATTTGATTATTTAGAGCCTAGGCCCTATACAAACCGCACCCTCACTTAAAAGGGTTATCTCAAGGTTCTCACAGTAATTTTTTTATGAGTTATAAAATGAGGTTTTATTTATGCAGTCCTATCAAACCATTTTTTATTTAATTGTTTTTGCCAAATAAAGGTTAATTACAAGGAAGAATTGGGCATTTTCGTCATTTTGAAATACAAAAGCGACGGGAGGAAAAAAGAGATTTCCTCTTCGTATTCCACCTCTCGATTCTTCCATTCGCCCGCCCCGACATCCCACTTTTCACTGTCTTTTGTCCCCCATTTTTTTACTACTTATTTTTGGCATTTTCTGCTATGTATTTTTAAATTAGTTTTTCCCTAATGGGCTCGTGTCCATCCCCGTATTATATATTGTAGTAAAGAATTAAAATATAACTTTTAATTGAAAATGGCGGCGTTCATTAATGAGGCATGCGATGTCTCTAAGTTTGAACGTCCCTGCGCATTAAATGAAGCCGTATTTTTTGTAAATTATTTTCTTTTGCTCTTTACCAGAAGAATAATTCAAGAGGGAATTATAACCTGAAAAGAAATTCCAAAGTTAATTTAGATGAGCCTTCATGCATTGAATATTTTGGTTGTTTGAGCCTTTGAGCAGCCAATCTTGACAAAGTAAGATACAATCGATTTTATTTATTTATTTATTATTAATATGTAATATTTTGATTAATTTATTAATGAAATTTTTATAATCGTAAGAAGAAAAAAAAAAAAAAAAGTATAATCTTTTTTAAAAAAAGCTATGAGATTATTTATCATTACAACAAGAAGGTCATTACTACGTAGCAATTAGATTTTAAAATAAATGGTTTTGGATGTGGTACTTTAAAAAAAAAAAATTAAGAACTTTGAGTCTAATTAATGGTGTACTTATAACCTGTGAATTTGAAATTTAAAGAATAAAAATGATTATGACTTATTTGTACTAGAAATAATTAGCCATTTTATATACTTTTCTTTGAAAGTTTCGAGCGGTGGAAACCTATGTGACGGCTTAAAAATGTCTACTTTCATTCGTATTTATGAAATTTTATACCTCAAAAATAGATATGTGACAGCTTAAAAGGTCTACTTATGAAATTTTATACCTCAAAACTAGAAGGGACAGATCTATAAATGCTGAAAAAAGAAATCAAAGTAGATACTCTAGATAATGAGATATAAAATGTACTATTTATAGAATTTTGAATCTTGTTTTTGTAAAAAAAAAATATCCAAACATCTTGTTAATTATAAGGTTTTTCAATATTCAAATAACATTTCAAGTGGATTTTGAAGTAGACCTTATCCCTACAATACAAGGTGGACATCTTATATAAACTTTTTTCTTAAAAAATTGCAATAATCTTTGATGAGTTGAAATGAGGGTGTAGTTTATACAAAGTGGTGACCTTGCACGAAGTCAATGCACATCCAAATATAGAATATGTAATTTTGGTGTAGCAAATATTTATCTTCATCATCATCTTAGTCTTATTCCAATTATGTGAGAAACTTTTATAATAGTCTAAAATTTTTATTTTTACTTCTGGCTAGTATCTCATAAAATAACTTCATGAGATCTCGACAACCTTTAATACTGATATTTCAGATTTACATGACATTGATTTGTTTAAATGTTAGTTTCTCACTCTAAATACTATATGAGATATTGGCATTCTTTTAATACTGATGTCACACTGAATAAATTGTACTAGGGCTCTCACACACTAACATCTCACTAACTAATCATCTCACTAACTAAGTCACCTATAATATTGGCTTTTTGAAACACCAATATCTCACTAGGCATCCATGAATATTGGTGTTCATAGTTGTAAGTCGCATGTGAGCTATTTAAAGTGAGATTAATATTCTAAAATACCAATATATCCTATGCATAATTTTCTTATAAATAATTTTAGTTTTGATGGGATGGGTGAAATTTAAGGTTATCCTTCGGTCGATATATGCCTTATAAAAAATTAAATTTTGAAGTATTTATAAAGTGTTTCATCTTTATCATATGGGATTGTCTATAAAGAGATCATTTATTTTTTTGTATATGGAGGTTATGATCATTCTTGTCCGTTACATTTTAAAGTAAGTAGTTATAAGAATTTCATTGAATAAACATAAAATTCTAAAAAAAATATTATTCGACGTCATAATTCACCACATGCCATCCAATTTGATATTTAATAAACGGAAATGATTATGACCTCTATATACGAAAGATAAATGGTTTTTTCAAACAATCAATTGTCATATATAATCTCATTTATGTTATTTTACATTTTTTTTGCATAATATAGAATACCCTATGTTTGGAACTCAGAGTTTTTTTCTTTTTTCTTTTCTAAATGGGAGATGAGTTTAGATCTTGAATTCCAACTTCAAACATTTCTATCAAAAAATACACATGTCATCAATTCTGTACGGGGGACACTTGTCTATATTTTTTAAGTGAATATGAGGTTCAAAACTTAAAGATCAATCTTCAAAAAAGATAAAAAATAAAAAAATATATTTTTTAAGTGAATATGAGGTTCAAAACTTAAAGATCAATCTTCAAAAAAGATAAAAAATAAAAAAATAAACAAGGAAAAAACATAAAGTATTAAGCTTGAGAGATTTTTTTTTTTTTTTTTGGTAGTTTAGTCGGAGTTTTCTATCTTTAATAAGAATGAAACTCAATACATCACATTATGGTTCTTTATCTACCTTTGTGCTCATTCCTTATATTTTTAAATATAACATAAAATAAAAGTTGTTTACGTTTTCTTAAGTAGGACAAAGGGAACGCTGAATAGTGTCTCTAATATGCTCCATAACAGTAAGATATTATCAGCCGATAATGTCCAGTCTGAATCAAATAGTGAAGGGTTTGGTTTTTATCTGCTGATATTGTCCAGTCTTAATCAAATAGTGAAGGGTTTGGGATTTACAAGGCCCAGGCACTATATAATCAAAGTAAGGTGCACCTTTAAAAAGTGGTAAAAGATATTGTTTCAGTACTGAAAATTTTTGTGATGGCCTAAAAATTTATTTTTATCTCTATTTACAAAATTTAAAGCTTAAAAAAATAGTGTATATTGAGTAGATCTATGAACAAGATGATATCAAATAGTTGTAAAAAGGTTTTGACAATGATAAGTACATCTATAACAATTGAAAATCTTTTAAAAAAAATACATTACAGATACACTATTTCCTAGACATGAAATCTATTCATCTTAGGTTGAGAGGATCCACTTGAGGATTTTTGAGCATTAAAACAACCTCTTCTGATAATGTTTTGATATCTAGCTAAATTTGATTGTTTAGGGTCTCACCGTTGAATAAACGTTTTGTAATAGTGAAAGGCAGTCAACTATGTGATTTTCGATTTGAAATCATGTGTAGCAAAAATTTCCGTCCAATGGAATCGAAATGAAAAATTGTCAAATGCGTGATTTGCAAATCCGCATATTTAGCTCAAATTTAATCTTGTCCAAACCATGCTTTTTTTCCGTTTTCAACAATATTTTTCCGAACCTCCCAAATTTTTATTATATGATAAAATCGGAAGTCATCATCATCGTCATCAAAGCTTTTTTCAAGTATATACATGGATGATGTCAGCCCACTGTTACAGTGTCATCCAATGACCCAGATTGAATATCGACCGTTTTGACGGTTACGATTTTATTTCGTATTAGAATTTTCATTTTCTTTCTACAAATCCAAATCACTTGAAAATTTAGACGTACATTTTACTCATCAAAACACACCTAATAAAAATATAAAAAAGATAATTCGTAAAATATAAATAGACCAAAATATTCTCGCAACGTTTCAAACCTATTTTGGTCAATTTTCATTTTACGAATTTTTTTTAAAATATTTTTATTAGATTTTATTATTTTTTAAGAATAGGCTTTCCAAATTTCAAGTGATATAGATTTGTATAAAAAAAATAAAAATTCAAATACGAAATAGGATCGTGACTATTGGATTGGACCCATATTCAATCTTGACCGCTGGCTGATGCTGTAGCTGTCAACCAGTGAGTTGATGAGATCTTTTCTATAGAATAGTAGAACTTGAGATGCAGTGCTATTAAAACCAGCTGCTACCGCCTTGACTTTAGCCCGATTTCTTTTTTTTTCTAATAATTTGTCATAAAATATATAGCTTATTCTTTGCTAATTATTTGAAGTTTCTGCTGTGATTCTCTTATTGGAACTATGAATTAAATTGTTGTGGATCACCGAGATCATTAGCAATCTCACTTTAAATTTGCCTATCTTAGGGGAAATATGGTTATTTGAATTTGTCATTAAAGGAAATGGACCCCTTTCTACAAGTTTATAGAAACCTTAATTATTACAAACGATTGTGCCTCGATTCCTAACTTTCAATCACGATTTCCTTATGGCAACTCATCACTTAATTTTCACTATTTATACCCAAAATTTGGAGAATATTGTGCATTATAGTTCAATAAATTTTTTTTTGGAATTTCTACAAATGTGAAAATTTCAATTATTTTGGAATCAAAACTAATTGTTACAGAATTCGAAAAGTATTTAATGAAAAATCAGGAGACTTAGAGATCGTTAGAAAATGATGTGCTAGGAATTTTGATAGTCCGAGATCGTTAGAGCATATTTTGGTTTATTACGGGGTGTGGTTTATATAGGGTTGAGGCTCAAACAATCAAAGTAAGATACACCTTAATAGTGTAGGAATATGTTTTTTCGGTACGGAATATTTTTTTTTATGGCTTAAAATTTTATTTTTATATTTAATTATAAAATATAATGCTTCAAAAATATTGTAGATCGAGCACACCTACATTTGAAAAATACATTACAAGATGCACTATTTGAGAGATTTGAAATCTAATTTTTTCTCGTCTATACAACTTGCGGTCGAGATGCTTGATTTGAGGGTTTTTGAGCATAAAAATAACGTTTTCTAATGAATTTTTGAGGGGTCCCTTAATTTAATTTTTTAGAGCCTCGCTCTTAAATAAATCTTTTGTTTTATTATATTCCTTAACACAACCTCCATTTTGTTTTGGAAAAAGTTTATAAAAGTGCGATTGGAAAAAGCTTATAAAAGTGCAAGGCTCTAAACAAGTAAATTAGGGCGCACCGCACAAATCTTACTAGAAGAAGAGGTTGTTTTGATGCTCAAACATCCTCGAATTGATAATGCATGAAAATAGATTTCAAGTTTTGAAAATAGAGCATCTTGTAATGCATTTTTTGGCCGTTAATTTTCAAAATTTTCAAATTTTTATAGATTTGTTCAATGTACATATGACTATCACAAAGATTTCTAATATTCAAACCAGATTTCTCTTATACTATTTGAAGGTCTGATTTACTTTTTGATATTTTAGGGCCCTCGTTCTATACAACAGGCATCCTTTTGTTTATATCATAGGGGTGAGGTTTGTATAAGGTGAACACCTTACACTGTTGATGTAAGGTATGCCCCAAAACTATATCAAAACTACAATTTCAGTGCTATAAATCCTAATGATGATGATATGAAAGCTATTGTTGTCCTCAATTATCGAATTTAAAATTTCAGAAATAGTAATGATCAAGTAGATCTATATTTGAAAATATTGAAAATGAATAATTCAGATAATATGTTAAAAGATGAATTATTTTTAGGACTAAAAACCTGCTTTTTCTTATATCCGTAAATCTCGAGGTAAAGATGATCGATTTGAGGTTTTCCAGCATAAAAACAACTTTATGTAATGGATTTTTTTAGGTGTATTTTACCCGTACAGTATAAGGCTGACACCTTGCATAAACGTTTCCCTCTTTCAAAAACCTCCTGCGGGGTATTATAGTCATTTTCCTTCGTGTAATAACCAGCCCTTTGCGCCCTTTTTAAAGACCCCTTACTCCAGCTCGTTCACACCCCTTCCCTTCCCCTCCCCTCCCCCTCTCTCTCTCTCTAAACGTCTCTCTCTCTAGCGGCACCGCTCCCACTCTCTCTCTCTCTCTTAAATATTACTTGCTTTCACCAGGATCATTACTTGTAGATCAGAACTTTCAGAAGAAATGATGCCTATAGATCTCACCCATCATCACCATCGTCATCATGAACATGGTGATGATGATGGTTCAGCTCAATCCCATGTACTTTTGAGGCACCCCATCATACGAATCTCTTGGAACTCTTCTCATGATCATCACAATCATGAAGATCATAAACATAAAAATGGTTTTTTCTCAGAGAAAGAAGCAGCAGTAAATGCAAGAGGGAAGCGTGCAACTTCATCAATGGAGGGCTGTACTGATGATAGTACCAACGTTAATAATCTAGAAGGGAGCACAACTTCAATATCTGTGGCCATGTCCAGAGCAATAAGAGCCTGTGTTGACTGCAACACCACCAAGACTCCATTATGGAGGACTGGCCCTGCAGGCCCCAGGGTATTCTTCTTTCACTGCATTTTAATCTTTTTTCCCTGCATTTAGAGAGAGATGGTCATTGAAGTGTTATTTGTTATGGAAACCAGGAAAACCAGGAAAACCCACTTTAATGGAGTCATTTACTGTTCACAAGTAAAACCTCTTTAGGGGGACTGATTGAGGGGTGTAACAGTAATTTTCTGTGTATCTTTTTCATAATTGAGGGGTGTAATAGTATTTTCTGTGTATCTTTTTCATATTTTTTCTTTTGTTTTTTCTAAGGAATTTGTGTTATTTGTTTGATGGTGGGTTTTGTGATTGCAGTCTCTTTGCAATGCATGTGGCATAAGGTACAGGAAGAGGAGGAGAATGGGTTTACTGGAAAGCGGTTTTGGAGGACCAAACGCGGTTTTGAAAAAGGAGAAGAGCAATCAAAAGCGGTTTGGTAAGCGGTTTTTATGGGGAGAGGAGGAACAGGCAGCGGTTTTGCTGATGGCCCTATCATGTGGGCTTAATGAGAAAAAGATGGTTGAGTTGGCTAGTTTTGTCAATACGTTCTATGGAGTATGAGGGGCAACAATGTTAATAATTTGGTTGTTTTTGCCCTTTTTTATTAATTTTTTTTGAGGTGAATGCAATATGTTGAGATGTGGGTTGTTTTTTTTCTTCCAATTCTTGTGTGCTGAAACAAGAAAGTGGAATGCAAAAGAGAAATTGAATAAAAGGAAGGTTTGTGTTTTTGTTTTTGTTTGATACAGTCATGAAATACATCTTTATTTATGTACTCTATGATTGATCAAATCTTAAGGCATCCTTCGATTTGGAAAATCATCAAGTATGCATTAATGTTCTTTGGAATCTTGGCTCAACAAAAATCTTCATTTTTTTCATTGCATTCGATATTGGAGATCTCTGTGGCCTATAACAATTTAATTTACTATTCCATTTCCAATTATAAGAGCGATATCTATTTAATTCCTTTTTTGTTGTTCATCATCAGGGATATCCAATAAAGGAAAAAGTTAAGTTTACATGGTTTCATCCAAAAAGCCTGGCAGTTTTGATGTTGGGAGAATTATCTAATTGATGTCTGTGTGAATATAGAAACAAGAATGATTTTAAGCCCTAAAAATAGTACATAATAGTACATCTTGCAATGTATTATGTCTCTCTTACCTTTCAAAAAATTGTTGACATTAAAATTACATCTACTTCTCATGGTAAACTTAGAAGTACATGTTATTTTGATTGTTTGAGGTTACAATCCTAAGCACACCACACCCTTTTCATATTTAATTGATCAACGCCATTTTGAAAACACCCTTTTGATATCTAATCGATCAATAAAGGGCCGTAACCTACACAGGGTGAGATAAAAACAGTCTTAACTTTTGGCTTTTTATGCGTAGAGTGATTGCTCTTAAGATTCGAACCTTAGCTCTTGCACTGGTTACCCGATCAATGCGATTTGAAAAATCTGAGTCTATGATTTGTCCATTTTTGTAGAGAATCCTTTCTTTTTCCTATGTTCAAATTTCACATGCATTATATCAACAAAACCAGAAATGATTTAATTTAACTTTGGGTTTCAGTCCTTGAAATTTGGGGTTTAACAATTTGAGACTCTTCGTCAATGGTTACCTTGAAGTGGAGCTAAGAACCCATACACGAGAACCTCGAGTTTACCACTTCGCTTCCTTTTCCTGTGTTTTGTATTGACGAATAAATTCTTTCTTTGATTCGTCTCTTTTGTTTTCTTTTCATTTTCCATTCAGAGTGATGTTTCAACGTGAGTGATAAAGAGATTTTGTTTTGAGAGAACTAATTAAAGGATATTTTATGAACCCTGCATATTACAATATACACAAGTTTAAAATAAGACCTATGTCTTACGGCAAAGGTGAAGCCTCGCCTCAAAACTCATCACCTCTGGACTCATTGAAAATACGTTCTGGCATAAGAAAATCTTCAAATTGATCATTTTAACGGTTATAATTATGGTTATGAAAAAAAACTATGATGTGAAATCCTAAAAACAACGTATATTGCAACACATTATCTAGACCGTTCATTTTGAAGCGTTCACATATTTATTAGATCAATATCATTTTTTTAGTCTGTTGAAAAAAATACGGTCCAACAGTCGAAGCAGAAGCAAAATAAAACAATCGGAAATCAGATATCATACTTGAGTGTTCGTACAACAATTTTGGTGAACAAATGTGGAGATGAATGATCAACTCCTGTAGGCATGTTCGACAACTACTAGAGTTGCCGAAATCAATTCCATACCACAAATCCCGAGCGAGGTGAAAACTCATGAACACTCCAACAGATGCGAGCAATCCAAACTCGACTCTCACGCACAACTTTTATCACTGGCCAGATTTTTACTAGATCTCAAATAGGAGAGGGATTGAATTCTCTCTCTTACTCTTTTTCGATCTCTTAAGGAGAGCTCTCACAGCTCTCACACATTTCTTGTGTGTATTGTAGTGTATATGGAGACCTCCACCCCTCCCTATTTTATAATGAGAGAAAATACCTTCTCATAAAGAGTTGTAACCTCATGAAGAGGTGTAACCCCCTCATGAAGAGGTGTAACCCCATGAAGAGATGTAAGCTTTCTCCATGAAGAGGTGTAAGTTTTCCCTCATGAATAGGTGTAAGCTTTCCATGAAGGGAGTATGGTCCGCGTGGGTGTTCTCTCATACTAAGGATGCACCCTCATGTCTACATCTCCTACTCATCCCATATGTGGGAGGGTTATATGCTCAAACAAAAGTTGTCGCTCATTATCGCATCATGAGTATTATTTCATACAAATGCAAAAATACGGTATGCGACCTACTGGAGCAAACATTATATTAGAGAGGACCACACCAAATTTCCAACCAACTAGGATGGAACACCTCATCTCTCCAACACCTGCAAAATAAAAACTGTTCTGCTTGCCCTAGACCAGATTTGCCCACACCGGACAAAGTTCTCAACTAATCCCTCATGAGCCAAGCTCAAACAATTACTTAGCCTATTCGTACACAATCACTGTCAATGGGCGCGTAATGTGTATTGTTTTCTTATGGTACCAAAACAAAGTGTGATATCAAATAATCTTCCCTTACAACATACATTATTATACTTTGACCCCGACCATTATCTCAGCAATGTCTCAGACAAGTCTCACACTTGACCCTAAGGAGTACATGCCAAAGTGAATGATCGAAGTAAAGTTTCCTAATGCAGCCTAAGGTCCATAAGGCATCATGGATCACCTACTTATTAGCCTCGACAGTGGCAAAAAGGAACATGATCTTCTTTTTTCATATGAGTAGGTGTTTTAATTACTTATATAACCTGTATAGTCATGCAATTGGTCGCCACCTAGCGCCCCACAATCATATCCATGTGTCAACTTGAACATCCTTGATGTTCATCCTTGGCTACTTACAGGCTACATGATATTCGGGATGTCAATTTAAACTGATCATGTCAATTCCCTTATGGAATCTCATCTCAAACCATTGGTTGAGGCGATAAATACACCACATGTATATCTCATTCTCCAATATCTCATAAATTGAGGGTAGCTCATGCGAGTAGTAAGCTTTGGTCTGTCGACAAATTAAATGATAATATTTGCTGTGGGTGAATTAAACTGCACAAACAATCCATTATAACACCAAATAACATCTATATTTCTTATAATAGTGTACTAAGATCCTCTAAACTCATAGGATCCTGAGGCCCATAATTCTTACATGAGTCTGATGTACAGTCTTGACAATTACCTTAGTTATAGGATCTGCCACCATTTTAGTTGTAGGAATATGAGTTAGTACCACATGTCCATGTGCAATAATATCTCGAATATAATGATATCTAACATCAATATATTTTGGCTTTCCGTGGTACTTTGGATCTTTAGCAAAAGCAAGTGCTGCTGTATTATCACAAAATATAGTGATATGCTTATTACTAGTTACGATGACACCTAAGTTCCTTAGGAATCTTCTCAACCATATGACTTATTGTACTGTTCCACTACAAGTAATGTATTCAGACTCCATAGTGGAGAGAGCGACACAGGACTGCTATTTGCTATACCATGTGACTGCACTGCCTCATAGCAAGAAGACATAACCTGAAGTCGATTTACGCTCATCTAGATCTGTTGCGCAACCAGCATCATTGTATCCTTGTAACCACAAATCAGTTCCTTGAAAATATAACATCTGACTTGAGGTTCCTCGAAGGTATCGAAAAATCCTTTTCACAGCTTGCCAATGACCTTGTCTTGAGTTATTCTGATATCGGCTAACAAGACCCACTGCATAAGCAATATCTGGACACGTGCAGAGCATCGCGTACATCAAACTACCAACTGCACTTGCATATGGAACACGAGACATTTTGTTCCTCTCAGTTTCTGTCTGCAGGCACATGTCAAGACTTATAGTATGCCCCATCTCAATTGGAGTATTTATGGGTTTTGAGTCTTGCATACGAAATTGCTCAATAATCCTTTGGATATATGTTTCTTGTGATATAGTAAGAAACCTTTGAGAGCGATTTCGATGTATATTAACACCGAGTATATAACTCGCCTCACCCATGTCCTTCATCTCAAATTTAGAGGACTACCACTTCGTCATGGCAACAAGTTGCTCCAGGTCATTCTCAGCTAATAGAATATCGTCAACATACAAAGACAATATCTTGATGCTTTTTTTATACTTCTTAATGTATACACAATGGTCTTCATGAAGCATTTAAAAACTATAAGTTATTATAGCTCTATGAAATTTGATATACCATTGTCTTGATGACTGTTTAAGACTATATATGGACTTCTTGAGCTTGCATACTTTGCGCTCAAAGCTAGGGGCTACAAAACCTTTAGGTTGCTCCATATAGATCTCTTCCATCAAGTCACCATTTAGAAAAACAGTTTTTACATCCATTTGGAAGAGTTCCAAGTCCATATGTGTGACGATTGTTAGGATTAGGCGAATTGATGTCATTCTCACCACCGAGGAGAATGTCTCTTCATAGTTCACTCCCTCAACTTGGGTGAACCCTTTCGCCACTAAACAAGTTTTATACTTATCTATAGTTCCATCTGCCTTCCTCTTGATTTTCAATGCCCACTTTTTTCCAATTGATCTTCTATTAGGTGGTAGATCCACAAGTTTATAGACTTGATTCTGCTATATAGAATTAAACTCATCTTTCATAGCAGACATCTACTGGTCCACAGCAAGAGCATTCAAGACCTCTTGGAATGAGCTTGGCGTATCAACATCAAGTGAAATACGTGAGACCCTCTACTTGGAAGTGTCTACGAGAAACTTTCCCACGTTGACTTTTTCAAAGTTCAACCTCGATCCACTCTCAATAAGTATCTCTAACATGGTCGGTGACTCAATATGGGTCATATGCTCATTCTCAACCAGTGGCTTACTCCCAATACCATTGACAATCATGGGAAGACTCCCACTATTACCTTCAAGTGAAGAAACTATTTCAACGTTTGTATGAGATTCAAGCTCTTCATAGAGCTCTTCAGATATACGAGACCGTTTATTGTTAAGGAATTTTGTCTCTATAAAATCTATATCGTGAGATTTTATTTTCTTCATCCCACCACCATCATGTTCTTGATAGAACACATATCCGTTTGAGTGCTAAGAATATCTCATAAAAATGCATTTGAGAGACCACATGTCTTGTTTCCCTATCAAATGAGAAGGGATGTGATCATGTGCAGCTGATCCTCAAGGACATATATGAGAAATATTTGGCTTTCTACCTGTCCATAACTCATAAGGGGTATTGAGAATGGATTTTGATGGCATTCTGTTTTAAACATATATCACAGTAATGAGTGCATCTCCCCATAATGATATTGGGAGATTGGCGTGAGTCATCATAGACCTCACCATGTTCAATAGAGTACGATTCTTTCTTTCCGCAACAACATTTTGTTGCAAAGTGTAGGACATCGTCTCTTATCTTCGGA
This sequence comes from Amborella trichopoda, assembly GCF_054954075.1. Classification (NCBI taxonomy): domain Eukaryota; kingdom Viridiplantae; phylum Streptophyta; class Magnoliopsida; order Amborellales; family Amborellaceae; genus Amborella; species Amborella trichopoda. The sequence goes on along the minus strand of NC_142348.1, from coordinate 8,528,888 downwards.
TTCCCTTATTCTCACAAAACTTCTTAAATTGATCTGATGAGTATTCTCTCCCTTGATCAGTACGAAGAACTTTAATTCTTCTGTTCAACTGATTTTCATCCTTTAGCATAAAATGACGAAAGCAATCTACTGCTTGCGATTTATGCGATATTAGGTATACATATCTATAGCGAGAATAATCATCGATAAATGTGATAAAATAACGGGAACCATCACGAGTCATCTCATTAAATGGACCACAAATGTCATAATTATTATGTCTAGAAGACCGATTGCTCTTTTTGCTTTATGAAATGGCTTTCTAGTTGATTTTCCAACTGTACAAGATTCACAGATAGGTAGGTCTATTTTGGATAAAGGCAACAATCCTTCTTTGACTAACCAAATCATCCTATCTTTACCTATATGAGCAAGATTAGCATGCCACATTATGGAGTTGTATATAATAAAAGAGGTGGAAAAGGATGATGATGTCATATAGGTAGAAGGAATGGAAAAATTAATATTATTATTATCCAAAATAAATAAGTCATTAAAAATCGGGCCATAACAGTATAAACCATTTGGAAATATAAATGTAACATAATTAAACATGAAACTGATTAAGCAACCGTCTCTAACTAGACATAGAACTGAAAGCAAATTTTTTCTCATTCCGGGAGCATAGAGGACGTCATGGAGAAGAAAGGTCCGTTCACTTTAGAATCAGAGTTGGTAAGTTCCAACTCCTAGTACATCATCTGATGCGCAATTCCCCATGAAGATCTTTTGACTTCCAACCGGCAAAGTTTGGAGCTCAATGAACCCCTTGCTATATGCCTTGTCGCTCCTAAATCTACAATCCACCCAGTAAATTATGAATGAGCAACAAGTACCTGAGTGCAAACATTTACATAACTAGATAAATCAGTTCCTATCTTTCTAGGTTCAGGACATTCTCGTGCATAGTGACCCTTATTCTTGCAATTGTAGCAAGTTATTTCAGATTTGTCCATTGTGTGCCTCTCGCGTCTATGCCTGACCTTTTTCTTTTCCTCAGCCTCTTACTTAGGTTGCTCATTCATTTGCGGCGCCCCATTCCTAAACTTGCCTCGAGGTTTACGGCCTCGAGGCTTACGGCCTTGAGGCCTACTGAATTGGGCAATTAAAGTGGTTTCAGCTCCAGAAGATGAGCGGAACTCAACTTCTATCTCAAGGTGATGAGAAAGTTGGGAAAAAGTTGTTACAGCTTCATTATGCAGCATCAATGACTTTATGGTTTCCTAAGATTCTGGAAGATACCTAAGATTTCCGAGCATCTGTTGCTCATGACTGAGTTTGTTTCCAGCTGCCTTTAGGTCACATATCATTTGAGACACTTTTCAGACATGGTCCGCTATCAGACACATTTTGTATGTCTCAAAAGCCATAGATAAGGCTCGTAACCGAGCAGCGATGGTGTCAGCATACTTCTACTGAAGCGCATCCCACATGGCCTTCGCCATGGTGAATCCCTCGAATTCACGAATGATGTCATCAACCATAACACTTTGCAAAATAAAGCGAGTGCTACAGTCAGCATTGTCCCATGCCTCATATTCACAGACAAGTTCTTCAGCGACACCTTGTTCAAGTTTTTGCTTAATGGTAGTTAGGTGTTCAAGTGTACATTACTCATTTAAAAGATATTACATTTTCCTATGCTACATAGGAAAATTGTTCCCACTTAACTTTTCACCTTTAGTGAGATCTGCAATCACATTTTTAGAAGGTATTCTAAGTCAAAACAACAAATGTCACATGATTTGTTTGATACATGATCGCACTTAGATTATCATTTTTATTCTTGTTAATTATCTAGCTACTTGAAAAAACTTGATCTTTAAACGTCTTGATATGAAAATTTTGCGTAGCCACATTGAACTCTTGTTTATAATTTCTTTCTTGGATCTAGTATTTCAAATAGCTCACAATTTGCAAGCAGTACACATTTCTAGATGCACTTCCACTAAAAAAAAATGCCCTTTTATGCGGCCTTGACATAAAAAAAAAAAAGAGTAAAGCCCACCATGCACGACTTAGCATATGAGGCCTATCAAAATTAGTTAGCCATGATCCTCATGGTCTAGGATACCTGATCTTGCATAACCCATGCATAAGGCCAATACGACTATGAAGATTATATAATTCACATGCTTATGGTTTTAATATAACCACTATATGCACTTTGCAACATCATAGGCCAACCATAGCCAAGCCTTCACAAGTAAAGAGTGAATGGTTATGCGAGCACAATCGGGAACCCGGCTTCACGATGGCTCTGATACTAATGTTGGAAAAAATACGGTCCAATGGCCGAAGCAAAAGCAAAATAAAATAACAGGAAATCGGGTATCATACGGGAGTGCTTGCACAACAATTTTGGTGAACAAATGTGGAGAGGAATGATTAACTCACGTAGAAATATTCGACAACTACTAGAGTTGCCAAAATCAATTCCACATCACAAATCCCGAGCGAGGTAGAAACTCACGAACACTCCAACAAATGCAATAGGAGCAGTCCAAACTTGACTTTCACACATAACTTTTTATCACTCAGAGTTGGATCTTTACTTAGATCTCAATTGGGAGAGAGATTAGATTCTCTCTCTTACTCTTTTTGTATCTCTTAAGGAGAGCTCTCACATCTCACACATTTTTTGTATGTGTTGTAGTGTATATAGAGACCTCCACCCCTTCCCCTTTTATAAAGAGAGAAAGTTCCCTCTCATGAAGATGGGTAACCCCCTCATGAAGAGGTGTAACCTTATGAAGAGCTGTAATCCCCTCATGAAGAGTTGTAACCTTATGAAGATGTGTAACCCCCTAATGAAGAGGTGTAACCTTTCCCCACCTCTCTTCATGTTGTAAGTTCAAACATGAAGGGAGTGTGATCCACTTGGGTGATCCCTCACACTAGGGATGCACCCTCAAGTCTAAATAATATTTTAGATACATGCATTTAAGAACTAACAACTATATGAGAATTTATTATAAAACCATTTATTATTGGTACGAGGAGGTTACAATCATTTTTAACCATTGGACTAAATATTGAGTGGTACCCTTCATCATCTAAATACTCTCCTAAGATGAGGTCATAAACACCCTGTTCTCAGTTGAAAGAGCTCTAAGAAGCCAAGACCTTCAAAAACTTTAGAGTATAGGCTCAAACCGTTCCTAGACCTAAAACCCCTAACCAAAACCTTGAAATTCATCCCACCATGAACCTAAACCTAGACTAAGGACTATATTATTGCCATACACCCTAGGACTACCATTCCCCATGCACCATAGCTCATAGAATGAACTCCCACATTTAATTACTAATTGAATTAGTTTGACCAGCTTAGTCTACTAAACCCTCTCAAAACTACCTAAATAAGCACTTAATTACACTTGAAACCTTCAAATTTAGACCCATGCTTCATTAAAACCTTCCAAAACAAGCCAAAACTTACCTTAATGGCTTAAATCCACTTAAAACTTTCCTAAACTAGCCTAAACTTGGCCCAACATCTTTATTCCTAGGTTAAACCCTAGTAACACCATAACTCCCACTAAACCTTAGTTTGACCCCATAATTATGACCTTTAAAACGCTTAATTTAAACTCATTACCACCAACCAAATGCACCTAAAAGGACTCTTTTACATGTTGAAATGTCCCAACATACCTAACAAGTCATGTGGCATGAAATTGCAAAATTATGGGGTCCACTGTGTTTGCGTAATACTTATTTAAGCAAGAGTAACATTGTGTTTTGTGGTTGATCTATGGCCCAGATTAAGTTACCACTTGCAGGAGTCGTTTTTTAGGCCCTTGCCTATAAATATGGACTCTGCAGTATTGGGACGGAGACCTTAGAGAATTAGATGAAGCCTTACCACTCCATGTACTTAACCCATGATCCTTAGAAACCCTAAAGCCAAGAGCCCTAATTTCCCCTCTCACAGACACTTGAGCCTACTTTGAACCTCGGAAACCTCATCCTAAGCCAAGATATACTCTCAAGCCAATAAAATCATAGACTCTCGGTTGCATCCATGAATCCTAGACTATTCATTTAGACCCTAAGCTTAGTAACCAATTCAAATCTAAGTTAGTACCAACTTAATCTTAACAATGTTCAATCCTAATTGGCGAACTCTAAGAGGCGAAATATAAGCCAAACCACCGACTCCGAGTGTTGGGCCTGTAGTTTAGTCCTAGTCCCCTATTTCAAAACCATTTTTAAATCTGTCCCCTTCTTTGCTCTAGAATTTCAAGACTTCTTCATGTTCATGAATTTTTGGCCTTCTGCCCCATAAGTTGGCAGTTGCCAATGGTTTGTGAAAAAGAGCGGTCCTTAGGCCTACCGCCATCTCGAACCATAATTTAACAAAGGTCCAATTTCTACCTCTGATTGGCTCCATTCCCATCGGAAGGTGCTTAACGTCGCAGCCAAAGAGTCGTGCCCTACCTCACCGTCCTCATACGTTTTTGTGAGCAGATGTTCAGATGGATATCTGGTGCGTGTCTAACATCCTTTAGTATTAGTGTCATCCCAATATCAGTCTTGATGTGTACATTTTCCTTACCTACACTCTTTGAGGAACCATTGTTCGCCATTTTTATAGAGCAAAAATCTCTGGCTTTGTAAAAAGAGCAATAGCGTATATGTGGAGTAATATGAAATGATGCTCTGGGATCTACAACCTAGTTAGAGTTGCACGAACTTGATGCAATACTAATGTACCCTCACCAAAGTTTTCGACCATGCCAGTATCTGTGGTCATTCCAGTAGTTTGCCTGCCATAATCCTTCACAATATCCTCACTCTGCTCTTTATTTAGCTTCTGACACTCCTTCTTGATGTACCTATTCTAGCCAAAATAATAACATGTGATCCTCTTTTTCGACTTCGATCTAACTTTATCTTTAGATCGGCTAGAGTGGTTTTGGTCTCTATTTTTGGAACCTTCCCCGATTTGCGATAAGAGCTAACAAGTTCTAAATCAAAGAAATCTATTTCTTAGGAAATTAATTTACTATAAGAAAACTATTTCATGCAATGGTATTAAATTCGCTTCGCTTCGGCCGGTTTTTAAGCATAAACCGAAGTGAAGAGAAGCGTGGTGTTGTCGCTTCGGTCAGATTCGGGCCGTTTCAGGTTGCTTCGGTAAGATTCGGGTCTCTTTGGGTCTGCTTCAGCCGAAGCTTCAGGCTGCTTCGGTCAGAAAAGAAATACCTAAATAAAATTATTTTTTTAAAATATTATTTTTTTAATATTTTTGTTATATATATATATATAATTTATATTAAATTTTAAAAAAAGTTCGAAGTTTTCTTCCGATTTGGCTGAAGCACCAAATTGCTTCATTTTTCTCATCAAACCGAAAAAAACTCTAAATCGAATCTGACATCATTAATTTCACGTGTACCAAACGTGCCCTTAAAAGAGCAAACCAATCTTTATACAAAGAGCAAAACAAAGGGAGAGAGATAGAGAGAGAGAGAGGGAGGGGTTTTTTGGGAACGCGTTTGCTGAGAGTGTAGAGAACTTCCTTAACCAGTTCGTAAGGGAGATAAAGAGTGTAAGAGCTTGTGAGCCTTAACCAGTTCGTAAGGGAGATAAAGAGTGAAAGAGCTTGTGAGACTTGAGTGAGAGAGAGACATTTTTTACGGGGACAGAAGTGCATGCCCGGAAGGCTAGGTGGGAGGGCCCATGAGGGAAGCAAAAATTATTTTAAGCCAAATTTTTTGGAGTCTTGTCCATTTTTTTGGCTCACAATTTTAAGGGTTTTGGAGGTAAAGTTAGATCTTTTCTAATGAGGTGTAAAATCGGTGTAGGAAAAATTGAGTTGTTCAAATACTATCTCAGATTAGATCGAAACCGGCTTGGTTTTGGTGAATTGGTTGGTATTTTATTTTTTAAAAAAAAAGTTATATAAATTCCTCAAAAATAAGGGAATTTTCAAAAAATAATGAATACTTAGTTATATATTTTCCCATCTTTTTTGAAAAATTTAAAAAATACCCCTGATACAAATCGATTCTATAAAATTTATTTATTTTATTAAATTTAAATTTCATTTGGATGCGATTTGTTTAAACATGCTTTACATATATTTCTCATATTTTATTAGATTTATTTTTGTATTTATTTTATTTTTAAACACTTTTTTGACTGCCTGGAGCTTGCCCTGTTGAATCTCTTCCAACCCATGTCCAGTTAACCCGTTAACCATTCCTGTTAACCCATTAACCGTTCCAGTTTGATTTTTCCTCGGTAAAATTTTATGGGATTATCCAAAAGGTTCCCACCAGCTTTCTCAAAACCTTTTTTATCTTGAAATCTTAAAAAGTTTCAAATTTGGTTACATGTAAACAAGCACTTCACTATTCCTCACCAGATAAATTCACTCAAAATACATACTTCTATACCCTTTTCCTCACCAGATAAATTCACCCCAAAAATACATACATGTATACCCTTTTCCATAGTCCGATTTATTGAATAGCATGAACATGTGTAATCACGTGCTTTCTTTACAAAGTCTTTTGGCACTTCACAAATTTCGGCCCATTATTTCCACTCTGATTTTCCTTGGAAAGTGGGATCTAAATGTTTTAGGAATTAAAAATCTTTCTTTTTAGATATTTATATCTTTTAACGGGGATCTCAAAGTTCTAAATCAGGATAAATCCAAGTGTACAATTCTCTTTGGTGCATAAGTCTGTGCTTCTAAAAATGATAATTATTATACACTTGAGAATGGCCAATTGACCATTATAATAGTAGTGGCACTATTTGAAATATGTATTTGCATTTATTTAAGCTGTGAAAACCAGATCCAATATTGGAATTCAAAGGTAAATCATAATCCATGGCAATTCCATATTTGGGCCAGAGATCAATTGCTTTTAAAAAAAAATCAATTGCATTTTAGAAAACTCTAATAATAGTGTCTAACAGCCTTGAATCTAACTATCAGGTACATGATCCAATTCATGTCTGTCTATAATCTTGGATTTTTATTTTAGGCCCAAATCCATCGGTCAAGCAAAATTTCATGTAAGCAACAAAAAAGGCTTCTGTTTTTTTTTTAAAAAATAAAAACCATATCTTTCCTCTTTTATTGATATTATCAACAGAAGTGCTATTTACTCTGATCATTACATATGATCAAAATACAGGTAAAAACCTACTACATTTCAAAGAATTTCTTAATATCCAGTTCATGAGCTTGCACACCTTGCTTTGCCAAAGAATCGGATACCCCATTCTTCTCTCCCTGTTCACATGCTCAAACTTTACATTTTGCCTTGATTCTTGAATTTCTCTCAACAGATTTTACATCTTTTGTTGAGCTTTCATCTTACCATAACAGCAACTAATGACATTCGTAGAATCCCCTTCTAATATGAACTTTTCACCAATCTACCTATCAGTCTAATACATTGGAGTAGTGACCTTAACTCCACTTCATTTGCTGTCACCTCCATTATTGGTCCATAATACTTCTTCACCATTACTTCTTCATGGTTTCTTATGATCCACCCAATACCTCCCCTTCCAAGATTTTCATGAGAACTCCCATCAAAATCAAGCTTCAAGACACTTGTGCCTCTTATTTCCTAATTATCTTCTTTCGTGCAACATGGGTACTTATTCGATATATTAACTCCAATCTATCCATTCCCCACCACTCCTTATACCCAGGTGCCCACTTAGCCAGAATGACTTTAATCATATCTTGAATTTTTTTTCGATACTCAGTACCTTATCTTCAAATGTTCTCCTGTTTCTCTCCTTCCAAATCTCCCACACTATAGCTGCCTTAATCATTCTCAAATACTTCCCCTTCTTTCTCAACATCAATAGTTAACCGTTTATTTAAAGTCAGTAACCACAAAAAATTAGTGAACCTTATTGGAAATAGGCATTCTCCAAATAATCGCCATACCATTCACACTCCACCTTAATCTATCATTAAATAGCAAAATATACACAGATCATAGAGTAATGGTTCCATTAGACCTAAGTTCCCATATATCATGGGTCTTGGGTCATATATAATACCATTGAATCCACTAATGACACTTGAGAAATTGAGACATCACTATTTGACTTTGTTATATCTTCATTTTGAATTTCATATAGTCTCATATCCATTACCAGTCGCTACATCCTTCACCTTTGTATTTTTACTTACACCTTCCCTTATAGATTAGGGAAAACACATTTTATTAGCCTATAACCAATCCGCTTCTGATTCCAAAAATTTGCATTATTCCTATCTCCCATCACAACTCTCAGATTCCTAATTACCACCTCTCTTACTGCCACAATTTTTTTCCAAATAATAAATATTCATTTCTTATTTAAGCGTTTTGCTATCAAATTCAGCTCTCCATCCCTCCCATACTTCTCTTCTAAAAGAACTTTCCATACATGTCCATCCTCCTTGGCACCCCTCCACCACCACTTTGATAATAATACACTATTTATTATCTAAATTCCTTTAACACCATCCAAATCTTTCGGGAAAACATACTTTGTTTCAAGCAACCAAATTGAACTTTCTGTGTTCTTTTGGTTCTTCCCATAGAAATTTTCGCATCAATTTTTCAATATGCTCTGCTACGTAATTTGGGAACCTATGAAAGGACATTTAATGGATTGGAAGATTAAATAGAACACACTTTATTATAAGATTCAATTCTCCTCCCATCGTTAAGAACTTTGTCTTCCACAAACCTATTTGTAACTATATTTTTTGTACTATTGGATCCCACATTGATCTAGAGGTCCTAAAATCCATCAAAGGAATACCCAAGTACCTAACATGAAAACTGGCCACCCCACACTCCATTATTGATGCTAAATCCCTGACCTTTGTAACCTCGAAAGGCACTCCAATTACCATAGTTTTATTCATAATTTTCATATTTTCAAACAGACTTCAAAACAACTCAAGATTATCTTAGTACCTCCACATCACTTTTATTAGCTTTATATAAGGTATAAATATGCATATTGTAGATGTGAATATCTTTTCCCTTTAGCTGAAACTTGAAATGCATGAATAAACTCTGCTTCCTAAAATTTTTTCATCATCACACTATAAAATTCAGCCATAATTGTGAATAAAAAAGGGAGAGTGGATCTCATTAACGAACACCCCTTGTGGCTCTTAAAAAACCTTTGGTTTTCCATTTAGGAGAATAGAGAAATGAGTAATGGTAAGACATCTCTCAATCTAGATCGTCCACCTCGTCCCAAACCCCATAGCTGCCATTATCTTTAGAAGAACACCCCAATCTACTCTATCATATACTTTCTCCAAATCCACCTTACAAACTACACCAGCTTTATTATCAGCTTTATACATTCTTGTGTCATAAGTACTCTATTTGTAATCTCCCTTCCTTTAGTGAATGCAGATTGAGGACCCGAGATAATATAAGGTAGCACATTCCTTAGCCTCTTAGCCATCAACTTTGTATTGACTGGTAAGTAAAATAATAGCTCTTATGGCATTACGACATCCTATCACTCCCTGTTTGGAACTCCAGCAATATAGGTAGCATTCAAGGGCTTACTAATTGCACCTCTATGATAAAATTCTTCAACCATTGGCACTATATCCTCTTTTATCACTGACCAATAATGCTGAAAAGAGATAAGAGGGAAACCATCATGCCCAAGCCCAGGCTCAGGAGCCATGTCCTTTAACAAACTAAAAACATGCTCCTTTTCTTGTTCCAAAAATGGCCTCTCTAGCCATATTCTCTTCTCCATAGACAACCTCAAAAGAGGCACCGCTTCCGGTGGCCAAAAAGTCCTTTGTACAGTGATCTACCATGACTTCTCAATCCTATTTCAATCCGTAGTGATCTCCAATTGCCTTCTCAATCCTATTTCAGTCATCCTCCTGAACCCCTTAAAATCGTTATACCCTATAAATTCTTAGTCCGTCTCCTAGCATTGTTAATGGAATGAAAGAAATTTGTGTTAGAGCCACCATCCCTCAACCGTTTACTCCGAGATGTCTATCACCTCTAAACCTCTTCTTGCCTAAAGCAGTCATGCAATTCCCTATTTAGTTCTATTTTTTGCCTCTTCAACTCTGGTCAACAATTATACTTGCTCTACTCTGCCCAACTCACCACAGTTAAGCATTATCTCATCAGGTTTTTGTTTAGTATTGCACTTGTTCAATTTTCATCATTCCATCAACTTTCCTTATATTAGTTGGATCTTTTTCAAAACATTATAGCCATGCCATACATTAAGTGTATCAAACTTCCACCATTTCTTCACCAAATTCTGAATTGCCTTATTTGGAGCCATCGAATTCAAATCTAAGAGGACCTGTGTAGAATCTATTGGGCTCTCTTTCCATTATAATGGATACATTGTTCGAAGATAATTTTGGTGGAGCTCTACATGTAACAGGGAATATATTTCATACAAAGTTGCAGAGATTAAAGAATGATCTAATCTAGACATTATTGGGTTACTCAGACAAGAATTGGACCATGTAAGCTGAGTACCAGAAATTGGTAAATCCACTAACTCATTACTCAATGTTAAACTAAAAAAAATCCTCTCATGTATGGAGGGATTCGATTCACATAATTTGATTCCTCAATCTCCACCGACACACCGTGGCATACAAAATGATTCATAAACACTAGATAGTTCAAACCAAAATTCATTTATATTAGACGGGGTATTGGGGCTATGCATATTAGATACCAACCCTTTAGATGAATATTCAAAAATTTTAAAAACAGTAGACAATGACCGATCAGCACTACCAGGCTGACCCAAGAGTTTGAATGCCTCCTGACTGACCCAACGACTCCTTTACAACAAAATCCATCGGCCCGTGGCCCAAATGTTAGGATTATCTGAAAATCTATTTTCATATCTAATTATGAAATTTTTAACTCCAAAAATGGTTAAAATCAAGTAGATATATAAATATATGAAAATCTTGAAAATTGATAGTCTAGATAATGTGTTGCAAGCGACACTATTTTTGGGACTCAAAAGCGTTTTGTTTTTTTTATATTCATATATCTCGATGTCGAGATGATGAATTAGAGGGTTCTTCAACATTAAAACAATTTTTTCCGATGGATTTTTGAGGTGCATCTTTAATTCTGCATGACAACCTTATATAAACTTTTTTTCCTATATTTTTGTTTCCTATAGCAACAACACATCTAGTTTTTCTTTCTTGACCTGCAACGAAACTTCACAATTTCTTCAAGCCCACACACGTTCCAACTTAATATTTTCATTTCTTTCTCATAGAAACAACATCCTAATCGCTTGATTTGTTCGTCTGAGGCAATACTGACTCACAGGCAACACTTTTCTCGCACTTGTTTTACTTTTTTTTTTTTTTTTAAACGGATCACACTTCTTTTTCTTACTCATCTCTTCTTTCTTTCATCAGCCCTATTTTCCCCAGCATTGATTTTACTCTAAATATGTGTTTGATAACAGGAAATTAGGATAGGAAGAAGGAACTTCTTCATTACTGTAGAAGTTCCATGTTTGATACAAAGAACTTATACAAGTTCCATGTTTGATACAAAGAACTTATACGGTAAAGAAATTCCACTTTGAACTGCCTTATTCCCTTGTAGTTAAGACAAAAAGTTCCATCTAAAATGATGGAACTTAAAATAGGAACTTGGTTCCTCAAACCCTATTATGCCTAATTCCTTATTGTTATATTTATATTGTTAATTTATAGCTGTATTTGTATTATATTATATTATAATATATAATATATTATATTATATATTTTATTTTATTTATATAATAGATATTTATATTATTATTATAATACAAAATATATTAATAGAATAAATATAAAATACAATATATAATATAATTTATTATGTTATATATATATATAATATTTATAATTAAATTATTAATATATTTGTATTATATAGTATATATATATTTATGTAATATAATATATTGTATTATATATTATGTAATAAAATAAATATAAAGCACACTATTATGTTAATATTATATATATATATATATATATATATATAGGAAAAGTCTTCCCAACACCTATAGGCGAAAATGAACAGTAATTTCGCCTACCCTCATCACCGTCCAAAGTTCATTGCACGGTCACAATTGTCCAGTAGTGTTTCATTTTTTCATTTTTTTCTACAAATCAGAATGCAAAATTTAAACGAAACACCGAAATGGGAGCCAATTTGAGAATTGGGGGATAAAACTGACGCACTTTTTCAAATTATATTCTAACTTACCCATTGATAATACAAGGTTCAACTAATTTTCGTGAATGACAAATGCAATTTACAATCAATTTTTATTTTCTTGCAAAATAAAAATAAAGATCTCATTCATCACTAAATGCTTATCGCAAAACATAAAGAGAAGCACTCCATCCATTTGAGATCCTAACAAACTCACTGATGATTATATGCTCAAACAAGTATATGATCCCTGGGCCGAAAAGCACAGTACATTATAGGACCACAAGTTTTGGGGATCCTCAGTCTTGCAACCAACCTAAGTAGATCTTTAGAGGACGTTAATGTAAGGTACATACACTATACATGCCCGATCCAATATCCCAAGATCCATTCCAACCACTGAACTACCCCTAAATAAAAAAATACATTATTACAATGAAAATTATGAAATTAAAGTACTTTTCACCTTTGAAACCATGGAAACTTTCACAATGAAAAACCATAGGATTTGGGTGGCAATTGGGCCGGGTGACCCCATCCCGCTCATAGTCGGGGTCCATGTTTTGGAGCCGGTGGGTTGGGTCGGGGCCCAAAACCTTGGACCCAAGTCAAATCTGAGTTGGGTTCGGGTCCATGATGACCTAACTGGTCCCGAGACAAACATATACTCACACACACATTAGAAATATATTTTCAAAAATATTTTTAAGATATGTTTGTTAGGTTCTAGACCCGGAGCCCACATGGATCCAATTTTTGGACCCGATGAGGTTGATCTGGATCGAAAACTCAGATCCCAACCGATCCATTGCCACTTTAGAGAGGATTGTCAATTTAAAACACTATCGACCTTTGAAAACCATGGAAACCTACACAGTGAAAAACCATAGAAGCCTATTTATGTGTTCAAACTTGCCAAACTTCGAAATTCAAAGGTAAGTCCTCCAAAGGCGGCTTTATTTATTTAGAGATTCTCCCTCATCCAGAATAAGAATACCAAACACTGGCATGTGCCCTACTTTACTTTTCCCACAAACTTCCAAGGTCGCTTTCTCCCCAAATTTTTCACTTTAGCAGAGAGTGTGGATTCAGTATGGATGCTTCACATTTTTATTATAATGAAATTCAGATTATAGGCGGAAGCTTCGCATAAACGTTGAACCGATGTTTTAAAAATTGTTCAGCCAGATCGGAGCCGCTCCAGCTGGCTAGATCCCCCCCTACCCCCATTGAGAAAATGAGAAATTAAAAAGAAAAAAGAAAAAAGAAGAGAAAAAAAAAGGGGGAAAATGAAAAGGAAAGGTGGAGAGAGAAAAAAGCTTTTAAGGGGTTTTTATTTATTTGTTAGAAGAATTGGCAAGTAGGCTAATAACCAGTAGGTGACTGATTCAATCCATCGGTCTAATTTTCAGAATACAATGGACTCTTTTCTATGGCATTGATTGAAGACCATTTAAGCCATGATTTTTGGACAACTAACTGTGCTTTGATTATGTACTTTCCATTTGTGAGTCAACTGAAAACTCATAGCTTTAGAAATTTATAGCTTAAGCAGTGTTTCGAAGGACGACCCTTGACCTGAGCCGAGTAACTAAGATGAGTCCGAGTGACTTGTCCGAGTAGATTATAGATAAAAAATTCATCATCAATACGAGAGTCCTATCCAAAGTATTTAAGATTTGAATATTTGTGATGGAAAGAAAATAAAGAAAAATCTATGATCTATTTATATTATGAGATGTCCTTGGTAAATATCTCTTACCTCTCCCTTTTATCTATTTTTTATTTTTCACTGTTTCTAACTACTATCATGTTTTTTAAATAAGCTCATTTTAAAATTCTATTTTTTATTTTTCATTCTTTCTAACTACTATCATGTTTTTTAAATAAGTTCATTCTAAAATTCAACCATTCAATTTATCTCTTTATACAATGAACGATTTGCACTACTTCCCTAAAACATATGCGCACAAAGTGCACTTAATACTCAATCTTGTGTACTGTGCACCGTGCACAACACAAACCACTCAATGTGCACTATTCATGTGCAAAGTGTAGCAAAATTCGAAAAAGAGTACGCGCTTAATTGGTTAGTGCTTGATAATTTGCATCGCTACGTCCTAAGCTCAATTCCTACCAAGGATAGGGGCCCTCTCCCCACTTACTCATATAAAAAAAAGCGTAGCAATATTGCCTACACTTATGGTAAGCATTGTGCACTTTTGTACCATATGATTTGCACTATGTTCCCCAAAACACATGTGCACAAAGTATTACATAAGTGCACTTAGTAGTCAATCTTGTGTCTCACGCATCATGCAGAACACAAACCACTCAATGTGCATGGTAATTTTTTTTAATAATTTTAAAAATGTCCCAAATTAACACTAGCAAAAACATCTCTAAACAAATTATTAGCACCATGCCAAATGTATCCGAAAAAGAAGAGTAAAGCAAATGAAGCATGTCCAAAAGTGAACCAACCCTTTGGACTGCTACGTAAAATACAATTGGATTTCAAAGTAGCTCGATCTAATTAAACAATCTCACCTAATTGGGCACGTCTAGGATCTTCACATGCATCGCACGATGCATACAGCTAGTGATAGCAACAGAATCATGGTATACACTTTCATGTACTAGCTAAAGCGTTGTGTATGTCTCGTAGGGATCAAACAAACTTAAATATGCAATTCCTTTAAAAGTCTTGTCTTATAAAAAAAATAAAACAACGAGGCATCAGAGTGCCAAACAAACTAGGAGAAAGATCCTAATATTGCATTCTTTAATTCCATTTGAAAGTTGGAGCTAAGTAATAATAAAAAGGAATTGTCTATAAAGGGACCATTTATTTTTTGTCTATAGAGGTCACAATCATTTTTGTCTTTTAAATTTCAAAATGGGTGTTTGTAATAATGTCATTGAATATACAAAAAATTCAAAAACAAAAAAAATTCTGGGACTTCGTGACTCACCTAAAACCATACAATTTGGCATCTAATGAGTGTGAATAGTTGTGACTTCCATGTACAAGAAGATAAATGATTTCTTCATAGACAATACCATAGTTATTCTAGTTTGAAACTATTTTTATTATGAGAAAGACCTTAAGATTAAGACCTGAATTTTCAGTGAAAATTAAAGGCTCACCTCAATACTCTGTCTGAAAATGCAATTTTGAAACTAAAAAACCCTTCAAAAAAGAAAAAAAAATTCAATTTCAAGCCCTTGAAAATATTCGTTAGGGAAGTATTTACAAATCTGTCAGATCTGCACCATTTTTTAATTCAAATTTCATTATCAAGGGCACAATTAAATTTTCGAGTCCGAATCACCAAAATTGTATTTTCTCGACAAGATTTCTAATGGGGAGCATTATTTCTAACATAAGACCCTTTAATCAATTTGGGCAACAAGAAGAAGGAAAGAAAAGAGGGAAATGAGATAGCATTTGAAAAAGAGAGAATGGGAAATAGAGGTAATTCAAATTTTAATGAAAGGTTGTTGAGCATGATACAAAGCTTTGCTTTCAATTCAAACATATTTTCCCTTAGTATTAAATCGCGCATGCATCCCTCTCCCCCCTACCTAACTAGAGTACCAACCACTCATAATAATGCCTTTTATTATATTCCATATCAGAAACGCCCTTCTTGCGAGTTGCGACAACGGACGGTCCGGACTTACTTTTAGCTATTCAAAATCTCAATCAGGCCGTCGGTGAAGAATGGATGAGCTGGTACTGGTTGGACGCGTGTCACCATCAATAGTTTTGCTTGGCGCATTGATGGTCCAGACCCCCCATCAGCATCGGACGGTCCTTATCACCCTGTCACGCAATGATCAAAAGGGTAACTGAGAATTCAGAAAATAACAAGGGCACCCTAACTCACTCAAAGATGAAAAGGGACATCCCAACGAAAATTGACCGTTATACCGTTAAATAATGAGTTGTCTATGACCATTCACCGTTCAAATTTTTGAAAAAACCCCTAAGTGCATTCTATGTGTCAACTTACTATTACACCTTTTAATATTTTTTTAGCTATTTGACGATCGGCTACATGAATCTTAGCTTGTCATTCAACTCTATCAAGACCATACTTTTAATGGATGTAGTAATAAAAAATCGCCCAGTAATTACACAAAAACTAACCACTTTTACAACCTTATTGCACAAAAATGACCATTATGCCCTTCGAATGGGCAATGCCCGTAAATTTCAATATTCCCTTTGCATTCGATGGATAATAATTAAGTACCATTTAAATTGGCACCATCCAAAAATGAATATTATGCCAATTTAAAAAAAAAAAAAACCCAAAAATTGGTCATTTCACCTTCGATATCAACAATGTTCAAACTTCAAAGAAGAAACTCCCTACCAATGCAAACTAGAAGAAAGAACAAAACCGATGCATTGGTTGAACAAATACTCTTAAAAAATCAGTAAACTTGATGCATTGGTTGATGCTATTCGAGCACAATCAGTAAAATTGAACAAAATATTCTTAAAAAATTAGAAAACTTCCATTCTTTTTTTCCTTGATGGTAGCAAATCTAGATATTTTTATTTGTTATGCCATTCATTTTAGGTTCGTTACTTGAACTTTGAAAACAAATGGAAGTGCCAATTCTCTTTTCCTCTTTTTAGAATCCATTGCATTGGCATCCCGAAAATGCCTATGCCTTTCACCTATCCCCCAAGAAACTAAAGGACTCGTATATTTTGAGACCATTTATTTTTAGTACAAAAAAGTTACATCCACATTTAGCTATTAGATATGAAATTCAATACATCAAAATGTGTCCCATTATTCGAAAAATTTTATTTTGGACTTTCTACTCAAACAATAACACATCCTTAACCAATCTAGCGGTCTAACCATCAATGATGACTATGACTTTGTGTCGAAAGTAAGCAATCTCATTATCTACATTTCTTGAATTAACAACCCAAAGATCCATTTCTACACAAAAGTGGAAGCAGGAAAGAAAAGGAAATACGTAACAGAAAAGCAGAAAAGAAAATTGTAGGCAAACTAGCAATAAGAAAAGGTTAAAATTTTAGTAAGAATCTGAAACTTTTTCATTACTTACATTATAGAAAGAAAGCCAAAAGCACCATGAGAAAGAGCAATTTCCACTTCCCTTGAACCAAAGGCAAAGAAGAAGAAGAGGGACGGCTGCTGTAATAATATGGAAAATAGGGCATAATTTTATCGGGTGGGGGTGGTGCAGGGAAATTAAAATAAGGAGGAGGGGGATACAAAAAGGGCATTCCAGGGGTATAAGGCGGAGAATTTGAGCCGGAGCCAGGGGTATATGGGGAAGGTGGAGGAGGAGGGCAATTAATGTCTGAAGCTGGAGGAGGAATACATGGGTATTCACAAGGAGGAGGCGGCGAACTGTACAAAACTTGGTCGGAAATTCGATTTTCCGGCGAAACTTTGGCAGGGAATATTAGTACAGAGGCCAAGAAGCATAGGAAGAATGCGTGTGGGCAAAATTTTCCAGCCATTATTCAGGCAGGTCGCCGGAAAAAGCCCAGTGGGGGGAGAGGAGTTTGAGAGGAGAGAAAGGGAGGGGGAGGCGGTTTTCACTGAAAGCGAGGAAATTTATTGCGAAAAGCGTCCCTTTTGGCGACGGAAGTAACCGGGTGTCAAGAAAGTGACGCTTTTTTGACGCCTCGAATATATGAAAGTGAAACGTCGTTTTTGCAGTATATAAAATCGGAAGGAGAAAAGGGAACTTTTTTTTTCTTCAAACGAGTAGCCTAAAGACCCGAACTTTTGTATTAATGGTCTTCTGTATTACGATTACTACTTTGTTGGCTATCCTCATTTATATTTAATTTTAGCATTAATGATTTGAAGGTTATCATTCTACTGCAACAACTGCGTTTGTACCCATTAATTTCGATTTATTACTCGCATCTTTATGCACTAGTTGCTATTTCTTTTTTATTTAGTAAATTAGTGAAGGAAAAAAAATATCTCTTGGAAAGTGCATCTCAAGAAGCCAAAAGATATATTACGCCCTTACGAGTATATTATTCAATTACACCCTCGGATAAAACCCCATCCGGGATTAGTTTTAGGACCCCAAATTTTGGGGATATAACCTCTTCAATACATATATTACTCTTAATAGAAAATAATTCCCTAATTATATCCTTTAAGCACTTGAAAAAGATAATGTCTCAAGATTAAATGGAAACCATGTAATTATTTGGAGAGTGAAATCTAAGTGTTAGAAAGCTCAAATTTCAATTTTTTTTTTTTTTTGAGAATAATTATCTAGTGATGGAGGGAATAAAAGCAAATTATGTTCCCGAGTGAGCATGATATATTTGCTCTCTCAAAAATTCAATTGAAAATGTTGTTTCGAAGCTAGAAAACTCTTAAATTGATCATTTCGGCCTCAATATATATAGATATGACAGAAAAATTGGCTTAGGCTTCCTAAAAGTAGTGCAGACCATCCAATTTCAAGATTTTTAAGGGTTTATAAATTTGCTTGATGTGCACCGTTTTTGGAACTTGAAATTTTATAATTTACAATACGAACTATTTTCTCATCAATAGAAATTAAATAAATCAAATCTAATCAAAATATTGTGTATACCATAAAATAGCACAAGTCTACTCAATCTTTCTACAAAATCTTTCAAAGATATATCAAGTCAATATTTAGTCAATATCTTCCAACCATATGGCCACATGCCATATCACCAAAAAATAGAAAAGAGAATAAGGGT
This sequence comes from Amborella trichopoda, assembly GCF_054954075.1. Taxonomy (NCBI): domain Eukaryota; kingdom Viridiplantae; phylum Streptophyta; class Magnoliopsida; order Amborellales; family Amborellaceae; genus Amborella; species Amborella trichopoda. Next base: position 8,509,859 of record NC_142348.1, on the reverse strand, counting down.
GGGGCGTGCCACCCAAGGGAGGCACTCATGGGCCCCACCTTCTAAAAATATGGCAGGCCCATATGCACAATGGGCCTCCATGATATTTTTATATATTTAAAATTAGTGAAAGGATTTTATAATATTATTTGAATATTTAAACAATTGTAAAATAAATTTCTTTAATTTTATAAATCCAAAAATTACAAATAAAATATCCAGGGGTTCATAAAAATTCAAATAATAATCTTAAAATAATTTCCATCATAAAACAAACACAATTAAATTAATTTGATGGAAAAAAGATCCATATGGTTTAGGAATCAACAATCATGAGGCACTCCACCTTCGAATGTGGACTACAGACTACACTTGCTGTATCAGACCGATCAAGTATTTTCATGATCCAGAGTTCAAGCAGGGGCTCATTAACGGGTCATCAAAATTTGGTTGATGAGCCAAGGGATCGCAATCCCAGTCTGTGGATTTCAGGTCGTCCCCTAGAGACGAGTCAATGTCACCTAGACCTAATGCGACCATAACTCCTATGATGCATAAGGGTATCTCTCGCACATGCATATGCTTCACCCTAAAAGGTGGATTTCTGGCTTTCCCGAACGATCTATCGATATGTATGTCATGTGATGATACATGGAAGAGGTTTTGACCCCCGTCTTTGTAGGCCACCATCACACACAAGGGTCACACAATCCTTCGGCTCACTCATCCAGGCGCATATTCTCTGATCTCATCAAGGGCTAACCCATTAGAACCCTTTTCGGTTTATTCTTTATGCTCAGGTAACATGGATTTTTTCCAACCGACTGGCTTTGATCGTCAAGCACAGTCCGGTATCTGCAAACATCGTTTGTTTAGTATGGCCAACGAGGGACCACACTCCCACTGAGTTCATGTTCCACTCTATCATTTCATTACAAACTCTCATAAGGCTTTTAAAGAGCACATGAACGCAACACAGGTGACATAAATCCCGGCTTCTAACTTTCTAATCATGCTGAATTTCCTATGCATCTCTCTTTGTATTTATTATATAACAGGCTAGTGTTTGGATTTGAATTTCTTTTCAATTTTATATTTCCTATTTTAGGTAAATATTTGGACTTCAATTTCTATTTTGAGGCAAAACGTGTAAAATTTGAAGTAGGACATAATATAATATCTTTAGTCCTATTTGAAATTGGCGGAATGTTGGGCAGTAATATCTAAAGGGAGAAGTTTATAGGATAGTTGTAAGACCAACTTTGCTTTATGGGGCAGAATATTGAGCTGTTGAAAAACAACATATCCATAGGATGAGTGTAGCTGAGGTGAAGGTGGTAAGATAGATGGGTGACAAGACATGAAATGATAGAATTCAAATTGAATACATTCAGGAGAATTTAAGCATGACTCTAATAAGTGATAAGATGAGAGAATAAGTGATAAGATGAGAGAAAGTAGACTTAAATGGGCTGGCCATGTGCAGTGATAACTTAGTACAACGCTTGTTAAGAGTTGTGAGTTAGTTCAAGTAGAAGGTTAGAAAAGGGCTAAAAGTAGGCCCAAAAGGACACGGTTAGAAGTAATGAGAAAAGATATGAAGACTTATAGCCTCACTGAGAATATGACCATTAATAGAGCATAATGTCAGACCGAGATTCGTATAACTACCACAAACAATTGAAAATAAACTCTGATGAGGATGATAATTTGAAATGCTTTAGAGATGTATATTATGTTGTCCATGGTGATACTACAAGATGTCTTGAGGAAAATCCATTATACAACCAATTCTGGATAGTTAATATTGTGGTGGAGATGCTCACCAGGGCCTATGCCATGATATGCAAAAACGGATAAGTATCCTGTCCAGATCGTGTGGATGGTTGGATGGGTGCTTCTAATGGTTGAGATTTTACAAGGCCATATCCAATGGGCAAAACTTAAATTTATATTTTATTTTTCTAATTATTTATATATTATATTTAGTTGAAATTTTAAATAAATATAATTAAAACATTTCAAATAAAAAATCAAAATACCCCTAATATATTTTGGTCAATTATTTTGTTTAAAATGTTTTTTTATTATTTTTATTTAATTATCCTTGCAAAAATCACGCTAAAGTGCAAAATTAAGACGATATATTTTTAAATTAAAAATAAAAAATAAAATTAATTTTTGGTCATTGGATGAGGCTAGGTTGAATATGAAACATTAAAGGCCACACAGCATGTGGACATAAAGCCAACCCTGCAAAAAATGGATGCTTAGCCTTTCAAATTGAAATTTTGCAGATTGAAAATCAACAAACCTTTTTTAAGAAAACACGGAAGAATTCAAAGCTTGGAAAATTGTCTAAAGATTGTATTCAGTTAGAGCATTGAGGTTTCCTCCTTGAAGTTTCTTACGGTACCTTAAGCATCATCTCAGCTATGTACCGTCTAAAAAGAATATGGGTGGAGCATTTTGTTTTTTTTGTTTTAGAGGGTAATTCAGTCGAAAAGATGGGCCTTACCAATTTTTTAATTACTTAGTGGTTTTTGAAGCTGTCAGTGGGAATTGCAGCCATCAAAAGCACGGGGTGTGTTGTCTCTCCAAGTTGATCAAAATTAGTTGAGGATCGACAAAGACCATCCATCTACTAAATTGGCCAGTTGGATCGATATTAAAGTAATGTAGGAAACTCGATTACATGCGGGGTGTGGTTTGTATAAGGTTGCAACCTTAAAAAATCAAATTAAGGCGCACCTCCAAAGTTTATCATGAATATAATTTTGGTGTAAAAATTTTTTTGGATGTATTGAGAATCTATTTTCATCTCTAAATATAAAATCTTAAACTCCAAAAATTATTAAAATCAAGTAAAGTTGTAAACACTTGAAAATCTTGACAATGGATGGTTTGGATAATTTGTTGCGAGATACATTATTTTTAGAATACTAAATTTTATTTTCTCTTCATATTCATACATCTTGATGTCGAGATAATCAATTAGAGGATTTTCCCACACCAAAACAACTTATAGTCTGACTGAAGGTATGACCCTTGATAGAGCAGAATGAGAGAACAAGATTGTGTTGTCGACCTCAAATATTTAGAATAAAACTCAGATGAAGATGAATTTTTGAGGTGCACCTTAATTCTACATTTTAAATTGCAACCTTATATAAACTTTTGTGCATTTTAAGATTGCTACCTTATATAAACTTTATTTCCATAGAATCATGTAGCAATGCTAAGTCAAAGACATATTAGGCGTATTTAGTACCCCTTCAAAAAAAGGATGAGGATAAGTGAAACTGTGTAGTCTTAAGAAGGTAATGATGGCATAGGCAAATTTAGGTCGTCTTTCTTACCACTTGATGGCAGTTATTTTGAAGTCCTGCGTTTTAATCGCCAAAAAAAAGGGGACCCCTACAGTGGCCCAAAAATCTATTTTTACTTCTTACTAAAATTGTTGATAATGGATAATCAATATAATGTGTTACTAGTACTTGTAAAATTCAATTTTATTTTTTATATTCATACATCTTAAGGTCGAGATGATCATCTGAAAAGTTATCTATCATTAGAATTTTTAATATTAAAAACAATCTTTTTCAAAAGTATTAGAGATTAAAAGTATATATTTTAATGATCGTTATTATCAAAGCTTTTTTTCGATTAATTGGGATTCGTTAGATGAATCCTATCATTTTACTCTATTAAGAATCATATATTCAGTGAAGTGATAAGTCTCCATATATTTTCTCACTATTTTCAATTACATCTTTTGTGATCAAATATATAATGTTGTAGCATTAAAACAATAATCTCTAATGAGTTTTAAAGTGTCCCATTAAATCAATAATATAAAGTTTATATCTCATGTAAATTTCTGTCCTTTTCTATAACCAATCATGTATACCAAACCAATGGTAGGCGAAAAAGAGGCGATCGGTAAAAATCGCGAGTAATCAGGATTCGGGCCGGCAACTGGGAGATGGCCCGTCTATTTATTCGAAGCTGTAAAGAGCGCTGACGTGGCATCGGAAAGTTTCTTTATGCGTTACTAGTGTTGGACGTTGGAAACGGAATCGAGAAATCTGTTGCTTCGAATTGACTCGTGTGTGAAAACAAATGCCACGACGATTTAACAATGCAGATACCCTATATAGCTCAATTTTCGATCATGCCCTTGCAAAAAAAAAAAAAGAGTAATGTAATAAATTGAAGGAAAAAATAAAAAGGAAATATGTTCGTACTCTTTATTTTTTTTTTTTCATATCTCGATAGACTCAGATATTCAAAATATATCTCTTAACCTCCTTATTAACTTTATTCACTTTTAACTACTGTTTTAGGCCTAACAAATATAAAAAAACGATGCTCATTCTGAACTATTCATCTCTTTACGTGATATATTCTCCTTAAATTTCTCTCTCTAACATTCATCCTCTTTGTCTCTCTAACTAGGGGAGAGAGTGTGAATATAGGTAGAGAGATTTAAGAAAAAATCACGTGAAGAGAGAGAGTGTGAAAATAGGTAAAGAGATTTAAAAGAAAATCACGTGAAAAGAGATAAAAAATGGTGTTTAGAAGTGATGTTTTTCTTATTGTTGTTTGGGGCCAAAAAAAAAATATGTTTAAAAGGGATAAAGTTAACTTAGGGAGTTAAAAGATATAAAACTTCGAATTTTTATGACTTAAGATATGTTTTAAAACTTTGAGTCTATTGAGATATAAAACTTAAAAATAAGGGGTATGAATATATTTTCTCAAAAATAAATATGGATGGTGTAGAAATATCTCTAAAAAGTTATATTTTAAATGTCAATTTTTTTTAAAAAAAATTTATGATCATATTAGCATGCATCATGAATTCTTAAAATTTTGGATTAGAGATCGATCTTTAAAATAAATTTGAGAGGAGGCTTGCATATGTACAATATAAGTCTGTTGACTCGTGGAAACTCCATTCTCGCTTCAAACTTAGCACATATCCGTATTTTGAACCCGTTTTTTTATGTGATTTTTTGAAATAAAACCAATTTCTTGTCAATATTTTGTTTTGCCAATATATTATTATTCCTCGACTCACTCACTATGGTTGCGAGACAATTTATAATTTGTAATTAAGAAATATTCTTCCTCGTTGGATTTGATGCAATCCAAAATCACTCACATAAGGAAATCTCCTATTATGTGAGATTGAGATATTATTATATTATGTAGGATTAAGATTGAAATTGATATTGATAAGTTTCCTAAAAGAAATAAAAATCCAATAGAATTAGGACTCTTGAATATATCTCTTCGTTTTTTAAGATATATGTAACATCAATATGAAGTTTTTTATTTAGTATAGGTTCCTAATTTTATATATATATGGGATGAAAATGTAGAGAATTTGTGTGCCCGATTTGGGTCACTATATAGGAATGGTAGTTTCTCTAGGGATAGATTGTTCCTGGAAATTGAGAGACTCGTTTCTTGTACATATGCGGTTCCTATAGAGATTTTGGGTTGTTCCCTTTTTAGTTAAAGAGAAAGTTAGTTTCTCGTCTCTCTTTAGTTAGAGAGAAAGTCAGTTTTTCGTTATATGGTGGTGTTGTTGGTAGTGGTTGCCAAAAGTATATGGTGGTGTTGTTGGTAATGGTTGCCAAAAGTATATGGTGTTGTAGGTAATGGTTGCTAGGAGTAAAGAGAAGGAATTGAGAGTGGAATGGTGTTGTCGGTAATGGTTGAGAGTGGGGAATTGAGAGTGGAATGGTGTTGTCGGTAATGGTTGAGAGTGGGGAGTTGAGAGTGCAATGGTATTGTCGGTAATGGTTGAGAGTGGTCTAAAATGGTTTGCTCAACTTGGGCTTTTGTCGAGGTTTAAAGAAGTAACTCTTTGTTCCAAAATCTCATTGGTATAGTGTATCTAGCCCTTCTAGGGTGAACCACGTAAATATTTGTGTTCTTATATATGTGTTTAAGGTTTAGGGTTTAAAGAGGTAACTCTTTGTTCCAAAATCTCATTAGTATAATATATCTAGCCTTTATGGGGTGAACCACATAAATATTTCTGTTTTTTTGTATGTATTTTATGTTTTATTTCTCGTACTTTATTTACCAAAAAATCAACCCATCGATTTAGAACGCTTCCGCCCACAACATTCTTAAGGTATCCATAGAATACCATTTTTTTTTCTAAGTAGGACCGTGTGCATTAATACTTTTTATCTCTTCAAAGGAAAAACCGTGTGCGTTCAATACTTTTTATCTCTTCTAAGGAAAAAAAAACAAAAAACAAATCTGTGACCTTTTTATGAAATAGTTTTTCACGAACTTCTTCCCCATAACCAAGGGGATGTCCAAGTCAAAATTAGGATTAGACATGTATTCCTAGACCCTAAAATAGGGAAAGGGTGGATAATGCTTCAAATAGTAGTTAAACGAATTTTTTTTGGACGATATCACTGACCAATTGGATGTTCCTTTTCAATACGTGTATAGAGAGGCAAATGAAATTGTGGATGAGTTAGGAAAAAGAAAGGGTTCACTTGGGTGAAATGTTAATTGCTGAAGATTTATTTCTTTAAGAATTTTTGTATAATTGTAACACCTCAGAGTAATCAATGAAGTTAGAGTATTCTTGTCAAAAAAATAATTGCAAATTTTTCTTTAACCATCCAGATTTGGGGAGTGCATCCTCAAAACAATCTTCAAATGCCTTGGATTGGGGTCATACACAGTAATGCGTGTAGTAAGCAAATAGTAAACTACACATCACTTAGATTGTCCGTTGTCAAAATGGACGCATGAGATGACATTGAGCCGATTTGTGAGTAGCAGTAGAAAGTTGTATAATCGACTAATTATAGACTACATTTCAATTTCATGAAGGTATAATTTTGTCAAGGAAAATCACAAAATAAAATTTATGATTAAAATGTGAAAAATGGATTGATAGGGCTGCAGCCTTATCAAAATAAGTAAAGCCTCATCTCACAACTCATCAAAAATTGTAATTCAAGCATTGGGAAACCTTGACATGGATCATCTTGACTTGAACATTATGCTTGTAAAGAAAAATTAGGATTCCAACCTCTAAAAATACTGTATATTGTAACAAATTATCTAGACCGTCCATTTCATCCTAAAAATAAGTGTTCACATATCCGCATGCATGATCTACGATATTTTTTTACTTTTAAATTTTATTGTGGTTGTTGGAAATTGATTTTAGAGTCATAGTAGAGATTTCCGTTGTCGAAAGTGTGTTTCGGACAAGGATTTGAGGTGAGGCTTTCTTTTGTTTTCATAAAGCCGAGGCTTTATCGAAATTCCATCCTTAAAATGTTGACAATGTGAAAACTTACCATTGAAGTATCATGGGGATGATTTTGCTTTTGATCCATACGCGGGGACATAGCATGCCCTACACCCTAAAGTCTAAATTCCTTTCCGGGGCTTATCAAGTGTTTTCCATTCAAAATTCAACATGAAAAGTAGACAATGACTTATTAACAACTTGGAAATTTAATTTATAAGGTGGTTGACATTAATGAAACAGTAGAAAGTAGAGCAAAGAGGAGAATTTTCTCTATAAAAAAATTTGGGATATAGTTTAGAAGAGTTATATGAGAATTTCATTGAAAAAAAGGAAAATTAAATTTGGATTCCAAAACATTTATAGATCACTGTTCGAGAAATGGATGCTCTCTCTTAGAATGTTAAGATATTAACTTTTTAAGCACAGATGTTTCAGGTAGATGAATTTTTTCTTTTTCCTAGGTTGGTTTGAGTCTATGGCCAACAATGGACCGGGACTGGATTAGGCAGGTCCTGGCCCCTAGCTCGGTCCATAGCTACAGCTCGAGTCACAACCACCCCGGATTGAGCTGAAGAGGCCTTGGTCCATGCCAGGCTCTAGCCCTGTCAAGGCCAAGTCGGTCCTAATACACTTAATGAAGAAAGTAAAAATAAAGACAAAAATGGGTCAGGTCTATAATAGTCATGGCCTTGGCCTGACTCTCAAGCTATGGTGGCTTGAAACTATGATGGCTTGGTCCTGGTCAGCCCTTAGGTTACATTTTATGGCCCACACCCTAGTTTCTTAAGGCTGTCTATCTTGGTTGTGTCGGGGCTGGCCGTTTGACCTATATTCCGAGTCCTGGCTAAGTTGGGGAGGTTATGGCATTAGAATTTGAGCGAACCAACAACCAAATCAAAGATATGCATTTACCCAAAAAAATAATAATTAAAGATATACTCCATTGAGTATCTAAAATCTTTTCGCGGTAGCAGTGTTTTACAACTCAGATTGGTGGGACAAATCATTCACCCACAAATCCAAATCAGATCGTTTGACGGTGATCTGGATCGAGTCTAGGTCGGTGCTATAGAAAAAATTACAAAAATACATGATAAAATTAAAAATTGAAATATGGGTTTATGGGGTTGGATTTAGAGAGACCTAAAAAAACATTGTATAACCTTAAAAATGAGTAAAAACTATATATAAGGGGTATTTGGGGGAACCAACTGAGGATGCATACTATCCTGGACCCGGTTTGGTCTCGAGTGATTTTCAATCAGATTGGCGATCTGATTAATTTCCAATCAGATTGGCGATCTAATTGATTTCCAATCGGATAAGCATTTAGATTGAAAATCATGGAGTTCTAAGGCATTGACGCGATAGACACTAGATATTGGGCTTCAACTTTCGTTAAGGTAAAGGAGAAACAATACTTTAGGTCAACACCGTCTAATCTTATAATAGGATTTGTTTGACAAAACAGGATTTGAATATTCAAATTTATAAAAATATAAATAAAGCTATTGCGAGATATAAATTCTATGTTATATAAAAATATGTTTTTCTAAATTGCATTTTATATAAAAAGCATAGGGTACATGCAATATGCATCACACGACTCCCTACTTTCGCCCTGAAAGGGCAATATCTTCTGACAGGGACCAAACTACGAATCACAAAATGCAATATCTCTCTCTCTCACTCTCACACCCAAAGTGTAATCTCTATGTAGAACAAAAAATTCAATTTCTCTCTCTAAACCTCCAGGATACCTCAAATGACAAGCTGGTTTCTCTTGCCCCCAAAAACATGGATTTTTTTTTGCATAATTTTTTTTTGCCTCCCACCTATCCTAGTCTTGACGTTATGGTTTCCACTCCCACTCACACCACCTCATTAATACCTTCAACAAACTAAGAGCAAAATATGTAGGGACCATTACCATTACAATTTGGTATCCAATATACTTAATTTTACGAGCAATATACTTAATTTTACGAGCACCAACCCATTACCATTTGGTGTCCAATATACCAAATGTTATAAGCACCAACGCCCCCAGTGGCCTTTTTTTCGCCCCCCTAAGTTGCCATCATGTTTGCAATGAAAACACTGGATAAGGGTGCCTTTATTTCTGTAATCACCAAAGTTGTCCAGCTTTTGCATTACCGGATAGCTCACATTGTTTTAAATTCCTAGTTCTTTGTTGTCCAGTGTTCGAAATACCGAACAACTATCTGATATCCCCAAAACCCAACGAGCCATCTCTTATTGTCATTTCTCTTCTCTCGCTCGCTCTCTTTATCCATCATTTTTTATTTTCTAGTTGGGCCAATCAACAAGAAAATCTCACATGTGTAATGTTATCACGAAAATCTCACAAATGTATAACGATTGTGTATTATTTTGGAGGAAAATATAATTAATAGCCGACTGGGGCTCAAAATCCCAAAACCGCTTTAATGAAAAAATATTTATACATTTTGATAGGGCTTTGCTATTAGAATGAATTAGGAGTATTTTGAAATAAATTTAAAGATTTTTTGTCGAGATTTTAAGTAATGCAAACATTGAACAGTAAAGAGCTAGGAACTTAAAACGTCACGAGCTATCTAGTAATGCGAATGCCAGACAACTTTGGTGATTGCAGAAAGAATAACCTCCAATCTGGTGTTTTTATTAACCTACAGGAGCCAACTTAGAAATAAAAATAAAAATAAAAAGTCTGTAGGGGGAGGGTGCTCGTAATATTGGGTTGGACATTAAATATTAATAACCCCCAACTTTGAAAAAAAAAAAAAAATAGTTTATTGGACAGCAAATATTAATAACCCCTCCCCTCCAAATATGGTATGTACCAGTGTTCGCAATATCGAACCGGAACGGTTAACTGGTTTTGGGGCTGGTAGCGGTTTGAACCGGAATCGGACTAACCGGGAGTTAGTAAGACTAACCGGTCAAGTAGATTTTTGTTTAAAAAAATGAGTAAAGAGAATTCCAAAAAAATTAATTTTTTTTTAAAAAAATAGAAAAAATCATATTAAGTATATACTATTATATTACATACATTTATCTTATAAAAAGAATTTGAAACAACTTTTATATAATTTAATATTTGAATACTATGAAATATGCAACACAATTTATAATTTCACATTAATTCAATTAATGATACAAACTCCAACTAACAATGGCTAGTAGTAATGAGAGTGGCGAGGGCGATCATGATACTGTTATGTTTCACTATCAGGGTTTACAGGGCGAAAAATCTAAGTAAGACTTGGAGGAGTCTGTAATGCCATAGTTATGCCCCTCACCAATCATGAACATTTCCCGTGGTACCCCCTTGGCCAAAGTCTCATAGACTCTCCCAACCTTCATGCTCTCCCCCACCGTGTTCTGTGTTACCCCCACCCTGTTCTGTGTTATGGCTCTCAGCAGCTTCAATACTATCATCATCATGAATAACCAGGTTACGGTGACAGCTACGACTTCGTCTCTCCCTTGTCAAGCAATTTCTACGCATCGATGCCTTGACTTCCTCCCGAGCCAATCTCATTAAATCTTCATGTTCATCAGACACCGCATGATGTTGCGCCCCTTCACATTCCTGGATTATTGGTTTTCGCCAGTTGTTTTCCATTGTCCCATCTGTCTCTTCATCATTCTGTGCCTCATTTTCATCCTATATATAATCGTCATCCATGTCCATTGTCATATCTCCTTCATTGGATGCTGCAATATCCATATCATCATCCATATCGGCAACTGCCCCACTAAGAAAATCTTGATCTAGTAGTGGGGTCCTTAGTGATATCCACTCATCGACGAGATCTTTCTGGAAGATATTATCCAAGTTGATCGCCGTACAACTTGGTGTACGTTCATTCCTTATATGTCTCTCTCTCAATTTCAAATTGTAATGAACGTACACCAAGTTGTACAACGTTTGAGTCTTTAACCTATTCCGCCTCGGGGCGTGTATCCATTGAAATGTACTCCAGTTTATCTCACAGCCCGAGGTAGCATATATTTGACTCAAAATTCTAACTGCAATCTTTTGTAATTGCTTTGTTCGAATTACGTGTATTGTCTACCATTATGCTAACATAGACAGACATAGAAATGATTAACAATAGAAAATAAATTGATTTAAAAAAAAAAACCCACAAATAGTATTGTACTAAAATATTGCAACTTTTAACTTAAAACTAACCTAGGTGCAATTTTCTAGCTGCTTTTTTGGCATTGTTGTATGTAAATTCCTCATTTTTTTCCATGTGCATGATAAGCTACAAGTAACAACATGCGTATACAAGATATTAGTACTACATAGAAATGCAATTCATTATTCTAAATTGAAAGTTTATTACAAACACATTTTGATTAAGGTTTACCTGTTGAATACACTCCCTCTGAGTTTCAATATCAGGCTCAAGCCTATAAATGCAGTTTCTTACCCCGTCCATGATATTTGCATCATCTAAAGTGGCATTAGAGTACAAATTTTGTGGATTAAGAAAGAACCATGCGCATAATTTGTTATATTATTAATTACGGTAACTTTACTCGGAGTTGAAAAAGAAATATGAATTGCGATAATGAATCATAAATTATCTGCTGCATGGATATCCCGGTGCAGTTGGTCTCTCCACCTACGATCAACGATCTCCAATATCTCTTTAGACCATATATTATTATCAAATATAGCTTTCCTTGCACGTCTCATTGCATCAAACAGAAACCCCATTGTGAGCTTATCACCAGAGTCACTTAACCTCAACACTAACACTAGAGGTTCAGCTGCAGAAACAACATTGTTACATCGAGCCCAGAACCTCCGATGAAGAAGGGTGGCCGCAACCAGCCTTCCAAGTTAATTCATTGCTACTCTATCAATCTGCTATTCATTAGAGCGTATCATTGACCTCAATCCCACCTTGTTGATCAATAGCTATTGTATTGTAAGGAAAGCTGTAGCGAACCTAGTAGTGGACTCTCCGACAATCTCTCGCATGCAATGCTCCCTCATCAAAGCATGGAGGAGCGTGTGATTGTATATAAACCTTGTAATCAACTCGCTCTTCAAAATACACGTTTTTACCCTCCTCAGCTTCCCTATTTCCTTGAGCATCAAATTAACACGATGGGCAGCACAAGGAGTCCAATAAAGATTGGGTCTTCTCTCCATTAGCAACAAACTTACTTTTCTATAGTTCGCAGCATTATCAGTTACTACTTGGACTACATTTTTAGGCCCAACCTCATCTATAATTTTGTCCAAGTGTACATATATTAGTCTCCCAGTATGTCTCTTTCTTGATAAATCAATGCTAGAGTGATAAACAATGCCCCTAGGGCAACCTATTCCTATGAGACTTGTCATTCCAGCTGTCAGTCATGATTGTCACTCATGTACTTAGCCAACAGACTTTGAACTATACAATATGCTTATCGATATCTTGAACAACAACTTCTAAAGATGACCCTGCAAGTTCCTTCGCAGTTAGACCTCTAACACCCGGCCATGCCTCAGCTATAGAAGTTACCATTTGTAGATAGAAGTTTGAGTTTGCGTAATTAAATGGTAGTGCATTAGCATATCAGAACATGCTAATCATCTTTTGTGCCTTTTCTAATAATACACTTACTGACGAAAATTTTATTTTATTTTGATGATATTGTGGCCTATGGGGATCAAGTCCAGAGGGTTCGCGGGTTATTGTTGGCACATTTATGGGTCCATGTCTTTGAGAAGTAGATGACTGACTATAAGAGAATTGGCTATTAGAGAAACTACGTCTCAATCTATTAGATGTGGATCTAAGCAATGAAGGCCCACACCCTCCCCTACCTGGTACTACATGTTCTTGAGGTTGACGACTACTGGATGCACCATCCCTTCTCTTATACATCTTTTGAGTTTCTATTTGTCTATAATTATGCTCTTGGAGACTGACAATCTTAACTCGTCCCATTTATGCCTCAAATTTTGCTTCTTGGTCATCTTCCTCATTTATTAAACTTTCGTACCCCTTCCCTATCTCCTCTGCATCCCTTTCTCTCTGCAACTTTTTTCTTTTTCCTTCTATAATTAATTTTAACATTTGTTGTTTTACTTCTGCTGTCACTTCTTTACAACCGGTGACATTACCTTTTACCCAAGCAAGATGTTCTTTTAGACGATAAATACCACCACCCATTTTCTTGACACAAAAATTACATCGAACTCTTCTTTTGTCATTTACTTTTGTGCCATACTGCCATGTTACATCTCCCCTCATCATCTTATTATTTTCTTGTAAATTGTCCTGAATATAAAAGTATATTAAAAAATATTTATTTGGAATATCACTCTACCAAGGGGACATTATAAGCATGGCGATATCACAACAAAGATTAATTTACATGTATATGAATCAAGAACAGAATGGGCCAACGGCTCAAGTGGCTCCAAGCTGGTTCAGCGTGTAACCCATTGGAATGTATAATGAGAGTTTGTGTTTATGTAATTCTAAATGAATACAGTAGACATTATGTTGTAAATTATTATAAAATTTAGAATAGATTTATAGGCATGTAAAAATTTCTCCTTTATTTGTCCCTTAAATATAACCGGTATAGTGCACCTCTACGGGGAGCAAATTAACCTATACTCTCTTAGGCCAAAGACCTAATTAGGAGAATTTTTTCAATCTAAATTTTAGAGTCCTCTTCAGAATAGCAAAATGAGTATAGAATTTAAGCTCTCTTAAATCCTTAGATCAAACCATCCAAAAATTGAGCAATCTTTGAATAAACATAGGACTTTTTTTTTTTTTTTTTCAGGCACATATAACGGGTATATTGATATTAATCACTAGGTTAAAGAAGTTTCCACCCCAAATTTTGTGGTCATAAAAGTACCCCAAAGCAAGCTATTACCCAAGAGTGAATCAAAGATGTGCTCTCGCAGGAGCATCGAATTTTTGTTAAAGTTTAAAAAAAAATGAAGGACAAAGAAATAGATAGAGAGAGGGGTCAAAGAAAGAAGAAAGGCCACCGGAGTGCAGTCCATGAGAGAGAGAGAGGTTGAAGAAAGAGCAGATCGAAGAGAGAGAGAGAGAGAGGAGAAGAAATGAAAGAGTCAGAGAGCAGCTTCAGAAAAAATGGTGTAACCCAAAAAAACCAGCAAAATTAGAGACTACTGTGGCGGATTTTCTTGCTAAAAAAATGAACGTTTTCTTGCCCACCTCCTTCTACTACTATGAATAATAATACTAATTATAATTATTCACCATCTCCAAAGAACAATAACAACAATGATCATCAAGAGACTACTGTGGCGGATTTTTCACAAAAAAATTGAAGAACATGAAAAAACCCAATACAAATCACCAAAAACAACATAAACTTGAAGTTTTTCATTCAATATCCATGATTTTATAGACGATTTGTAGGGATAAGTACAATAATTCAGCGATAAGAACAAAAAATCACAGAAAAAAGAATAAAAAAAGCCTGCAAAAGGCAAAATCACGGGTCCTGCTAAAGATAACGATCACTGTTAAAAATAACGGACGTTATCTTAAATGTATCGTTATTTTGTTATATCAGGTGTTTTAACGCCGAATCGGGCCGATTCAGGAAAAACCGACCGGTTTTTGCTAAATACCATCGGTTCTATGTCGAACCGGCCGGTTTTGGACCTCCATTTTTTTTGAGGTGGTACGACGCTAATCGGAGTTGCCACCCTACCGATAGCGATCTAACCGGCCGGTTCCAGTTCTAACCGGCCGGTTTGTCTAATAGTGGGATATGGTTCCTAAATCCGAATAACTGAAAATAAAATATCTGAAAAAGCCTTTTTGGAAACTTCACCACCACGTCTCAAACATGGAAATCTAGTGCGACCAAAAGTCGCCCACGACTCAGTATTCCTTCTTCGTCGTTCCAATCCGTTTTGAGCTATTGCTACAAATGGAAGTTCTCGAGTCACTTTCTCTTCCAATCTGTTTTGAGCTATTGCTACAAATGGAAGTTTTCAAGTCACTTTCTCGTCCAATCCGTTTTGATGTATTGCTACACATGGAAGTTTTCAAGTCACTTTCTCTGCTGAGAGAGACTGAGGGCGATGAGTGGGGAGATGCAAAATTGTTGAATTATTAGGGATTCAAATATTTGCATGTTATTTGGATATTAAAAAATATGATTTGAACCTATGAAGCAAGATATGCAAACTTATATAATATAAATAGAAATTTTTTTATATAAGATATCTACTGGTACAAATAAGGTGCACCTAAAAAATCTATTAGAGAAGGTTATTTTTTATGTTGGAAAGCCCTCAAATTATTCATCTCGACCTTGAGATTCATAACAAGAAAAAAATGGGATTTCTAGTCCTAAAAATAGTTTATCTTCTAACACATTATCTAGACCGTCTACTTTCAAAATTTCCGACTATTTATAAATCTGCGTGATCGCCATCATTTCTAAACTTTAAATTTCATTATTGGGGGAAACAATAGATTCTAATTCCAAGCTTTGAGGCACCGAAATTATATTTTCAGTATAGTTTTGAGGTACACCTTCAATAATATAAGGGACACTTTATACAAACCTTACTCGTATAAATTATACAAAATTTATCTTAAAATATTAAAGTTGACACTTTATACAAACCTCACCCGTATAAATTATACAAAAGTTTTCTAGAAATATTAAGATGCTGGGTGCTATCAAACACACGGATTGCATATTCCCGGCGGTCCATACACCACTCCAACAAACACTTATCCTAAAATGTGAGGCCTTGCCAAAAACATATGGGCAAGCTTGACGAACCTCAAACAGCCGACCTCTTCTGTCGTTTGGTTCCATCATTCATGCACCGTCCCATATTAGGGAAAGGAGGGGTATGGTCAATGCAAAATATTCGCCAAACAAAAATAAACTAGAAGAATGAAAACAAAACACAATTATTGCCTTCGATTCTATGATAGCAATCCATTTAAATTTTAATGCATTTTTTTTTTTGAAAATATATACAATGACAATATGTAACTTATATAAAGAAGTCACAATGATCATTAACGGTTACCTTTGAAATTAGGTGATTGATGATGTGTCATTGTTTAAGCACAAAGCCCAAAACAAAGTTTTTTGAATATTGTGGCATACTTTTATATATTGGATTTCACTTCTAATGGTTAAAAACGGTTGTGACCTCCTTATACTAAAAATATATGATCTTATAATATATAATCCTATATTTTTTTCATAGTATATAATGATAATCATTTTAAATCAACCATACTATATAAAATTATATATTTATTTTTATAGTTAGTGATGAAATTTAAAACTCTCCAAATAGAACAGAGTAAGCAAATTAGTTGGAAAAATTTTAAACGTTAGAATGATTTTTTCCATTGGGTTTTTGAAGTTTGTTACAATTGCCTTGTATAAATATTTTCCTTCTTAAATAAGATATATTAATTAAGGTTCTTTTGAGCTTTAAACGAAAAGGCTACTTATCGTAGTAGAGTTATAAAAGGGTAATAATAAACTTGTTATTTTTCACCTTTAAAAATTTTCTCTTTTTTTAAAAAAAATCAATTATTATGAATTTCATTCACACATGAACGATTACAAAGATGTTCAAGAAGAAAAATATATAACCACCAACAAAAGTTGGTGCACATCACTCTTTGCTAAAGCATCAGCTTTCATATTAGCCTCCATAAAACAATGAGATAACTCAAAGAACTACTATTTAAAATGAAAAAGATTTCATAAAAAATGATGCATAATCTCCAATGTGGCTTCATCTCTCCTTTTACCCAAGCAATGACATTGCTCGAGTCACCTTCAAACATCTTTTGGCCCTCAAGATTCTTTATAATCTTTAAACCTTCCAAAAGAGCTCTTGCATCGGCTTCGTACACTGTGATATGTCCACTGGGCCAGGGTTTCCAATCTAGCTTCCATCAAAGTTGAGTTTTAAGCAGTTTTTATGAGGAGGCATCCAAATAGCATTTCGAACCTGTCTGCCATTATTAAACTTAGCAATTTCATATGGGTTCTAAAAAATCTGTGACTTTGGGATAAACTTACAATCCTTATTTATTGAAAACTATTAAGTTGTTGTTGCTAAGGTGTTGGACTTCAAAACTTCAATATCACATTGTATCCCTTCAAAGGTTCTTCTATTTCTCTCTCTACATATATTTTAAATAGTGCTCACCCATAAAGCTCTCCATAGCATAGTGCAAATTTTCGGCAAACCTTGGTTCATCCATTGAGAGAAGATCAACTCTGGGCTTTGTGGGACCATAATATTTAGATTCAACAACTTTGTATATCAGGCAAGCTTTCTATGCTTGCCCTACAGCATAGAAGTTATGTCCTCCCCCTTATGTAAGCGTCCATTCTGAATGGAGGGCTAAGATTGGCCTAATCACAATGTCTCGTCTGTACACTATTTTATTTTTAATTTTTTCTATAAACTATTTTGACACCAAATTTTTTCCTTCCATTTATCTATTAAACTCGCACTAGAAAAAAATATAAAAAAATATTTTCAATAAAATAAAATAACCAAAATACCCCGGAAAGTTTCAAGGGGTATTTTGGTCATTATATTTTATCGAAAAATTATTTTTAATATTTTTTATAGGTGCGCCCCAATGAGAAGATATCACATACCCAATTTCATATTCGTACAATTTGTATAAAAACAAACTAAAAATAAAATACTTTGAAACATCGAATCTAAGATCAAATGGTGAGTGGTTCTCTTGATCAAAATTGGACAGCTGGATGGTAGGGGGAGGATAAAACTTCTATGATGTAGGGGAAGTATAGAAATATTTCCTTTCTATACCAAAGGATACTGTAAAAGAATATGGTCCACACTTTCATTATCCCTCAAATAAAGCCTATAAACATTAATAATTATGAAAGATCTCTTACGAAGGTTATCCACAGTAGGTGACTTTTATTGAAAAGCTACCCACAAAAATAACTGAAGCTTTAGTGGCACCAGTAAATTCGATATTCTTGCTAAACTATGAGCAGTCGCTCTGTGAGTCTCCTTATATAACAATCGATAGACAGATTTAACTAAAAAATCCATCGAAGATGTGAGTTCCTACACCAATCGATCATCTTTATTAGGAACATAGAAAAAGTTATGCAACAGATTCATAAGAAATTGGAACTTATTGAAAAAGTTATGCAACAGATTCATAAGAAATTGGAACTCATTAAAAAAAGAGTATGAGACCCTCTTGTACCTGCAAACAATATTCCAAGAAGAGCTAGTAAAATCAGCCCCTCTGAGATCTTTCACTGAGGCCAAAGGTTTGTCGACTTTGGAGACGACCTCAAGGAAATAATATCCAAGGGCAAGGTCTCCCAACCACTTATCAAATCAGAACAAAGTTTGATCTCCCTTTCTAGCTATTTTGCGACAATGACTAAGATATAGTGATTGACACACGTCAATTAATTTACAAAAACTTGAAAAACCAGCCTTAGATCTTGGACTTTTAGTTAAGCCAGTCAACACATCTACTCCATAATTTTCTTTTAACTTTCTTTTAACATCTCTCCCCATATACCTTCCTGCTGGTTTTAGAAGCACCGCCACCACTTAGTCAATAGGCTAGTGTTCATAAATTTGAGCTTTTTAACATCTAGATCAAAATGAGTAAAATTTTCTCTCTATCTTTCTCTCTCTTCCCTTGATCAAAAAATTTTCTTCACGCTTGAAATCAGTGTAGGAAAGTATGACTTGGTCCTAGAACCCGGCATTGGGCTGGGCCGAGTCTGAGTAACTCAGTCCAAGTTCGGCAAGTCCTCGCTAGGGCAAAATATGTTTCAAAAAAAAAAAAAAACTAAAAAATAATGAAAACATGAGTAAAATTTAAAAAAAACACACACATTTCAATGAGGTTAAAAAAATAGTTAAAAATGGATTTTAAAAATTAATTTGTGATAAGGGGTATTTTAAGGATTATCCAAAAAGAAGAAAAAAAATTTAAAAATAAGTATTAAAGGCTAAAACACTTACCAATCTTTGCCACAAACATAAAAATATATAAAAACATATTACAAATAGATTTTTTAATTTTTATAATTAATTAATTAATTATTATTATTAGTAATATTTAAGATTATGAACTTGACCACCAAACTTATGACATTGGGTTCGTCAGAGTGGCGAGC
Source organism: Amborella trichopoda (assembly GCF_054954075.1). Taxonomy (NCBI): domain Eukaryota; kingdom Viridiplantae; phylum Streptophyta; class Magnoliopsida; order Amborellales; family Amborellaceae; genus Amborella; species Amborella trichopoda. The sequence continues at coordinate 8,490,376 of NC_142348.1, read as the reverse complement.
CCAAATTACTTGCACGAGTCCGAGTTAGCTTGCCGGAGTAGTCATACAGAAATTCGAAAACAAAAACAAGCTAGAAAGCAAGTTGCTTTATATTTACAGACTAGATTCATTCCCCTCTCTCTCTCTCTCTCTCGTACCAAGAGACTCACGATAAGCAGGCGTTGCCATCACCAAGTTATTCTGCTATGTAGAGGTAGCAGCCCATGCAAAGTTCCGGGGCATGGGCTTCTCTCAGGGAACACAACTTAAGGTAAAGGAATACTTATTCTAAGTAAGGAGTAAGTCTAGCAAACTAGCTCTTGGACTCAGTCCTGTCTGAGTCGAGTAACTCGAACGAGTCCGAGTGGACTCACCCAAGTAGTGTAGAAGCCAAAAACCTATTCAAAAGAAAAAGAAAAACATTGCAACAAATATAAAATCACACTAAACTAAAAACAACATAAAAAGTCCAACTAAGATTGAAACAAAACATGAATTAATAAAAAATTGATTTATAATAGGTGGCATTTCAAAGAAATCGGTAAAAAGAGAAAAATATAAAAATAAGGTATAGACAAGAAAAACTTATAAATCAACATAAAAAAAATGCATATTACGTATAAAATAGTTGTAGATCAACTTTATAATATCATATAATTTATATGATTATGTTTTTTTTTTTTGTGCTGCCCGAAGTTTTACCAGAGTAATTGGCTTGGTAAGGGGGCCGAGGCAAAGAGTCTTCTCCAAAGTCTCATTATAAATTCATGCGATTGATCAGAAATAGAGATCTTACTCAATATTAGAGGTTTTCTCCTAATATCGATCGTGCGCCTAAGAATGCCTCTATGGCTTAGCTGCTGGTCCAAAATCTATCTTAGATCGGCTTGAATTATCGGAAGTCTAATATAATGCATCTTAGGCATATTTTCAATGTTCGGCCTTTTGGATGTTGGATTTGGTGCTATCCAAAATCATCGACATGATTAAATCTTTTATGTGGGATTGATAAGTTTTTTAACGGAAATAGAAATCCAAAAAGATTGTGACCTTTGGATATATTTCTTCGATATATGTAAGATTTATAAAAAGTTTCCTATTTAGCATGTATTCGTATTTATATATATGGGATGAAAGTGCACAGAATTTGTGTGTCTTATTTGGGTCACTGAGAATGATGGTTCCTCTAGAGAGGGGCACGACCTCCTTTGCATAAGATACAATTTCCTCTTATATACTAATGCAGCTCTGATACCAATTGATATAAAAAAATAAAACCAGAAAAAAATAAAAATAAATGATTGAGAAAATAGATCCTCTATCAAAGTCTGCAATGGAATTCACTCTAAGGTTGATAGAATATACCCTCTCTCAAAGTCTCAAAGGAAATTCTTGAGAGAATATACCCTCTCTCAATGTCTGTAAGGGAATTCATCTCAAGGTTGAGAGAATATACCATCTCTCAAGGTCTGAGAGGGAATCCACCCAAAAATCTCTTCTCGAAACCAAATTTTATTAACTCATCCACCTCCTTTTTAGCCAAAGCCTAAAAATTACTTTTTATTTAACCTTATCCTTTTATATTCTTAAACTAGCTCCTCTAATTTAACCTTATCTATTTATACTCCTAAACTAACCCAATCCAATTGATAACTAATTAACCCAAATCCATAAATATCAGCTCACATACAAACTCAATGCACACAAATATCCTTGCACACCTACTCTCTTATTCCTGAAGAGATAAACGAAAGAATAATAACCCTACTATTATTTGCATCATTCTCTTTGGGTTGGGAGAAGCTCGACCTCGAGCTCAAAAGTTGGTGATGAAGTTCTACCATGAGCCTCGATACTTTTTCTTCAAGACTGATGCCTGCAACTGTGTTCCAAGCGTAATTGTTGAATACGAGCTTGGACTGATTATTCCTAACCAGGAATGGGTACAACTCTAAAAAAACACCAAGTTCAATCGATGAACACGCTTGACCATGAAATTTTGGAAGATCGATTTTATTGTCAAAATTTTGTGGTCGTTCTATAGGACGTGGCGGATCTGGCTTCTCTAAAGAACACGACGGATCTGGCTTGTAAATTTCTTCAATATACTTGAAATCAACACCCTGGATTTATCGTGGAATTACTGGTGCAAGATGAATGTCGTTGTGAGTACGTTCTTCACGAGGAAGATTATTCTCTAACCGTTGCAACCTCTGATTCATATCTTGATTCATCATACGTACTTCAGTTCAAAAATCCTCTAGGGCTTGAGTAAAATTTTCTACCCAACTATAATCCATAGCAGGAGTAGGATTAGGATTAGCTTGATTGCTTAGATCTAACTTGCTACCTTGATTGCTTAAATCTAACTTGCTCTCAGGGTCTAACTTGATCCAGATCTGACTTGCTCTGATCTGACTTGCTCTCGGGATCTGACTTGCTTTGATACCAATTAATGCGGCTCTGATACCAATTGATGTAAAAATATAAAACCAGAAAAAAATAAAAAATAAAATGTTGCGAAAATATATCCTCTCTCAAGGTCTGCAAGGGAATTCACCTCAAGGTTGAGAGAATATACCCTCTCTCAAGGTCTGCAAGGGAATCCACCAAAAAAATCTATTCACGAGACCAAATTTTATTAACTCATCCACCTCCCTTTTATCCAAGGCCTAAAAACTATTTTTTATTTAACCTTATCTTTTTACATTCTTAAACTAGCACCCCTAATTTAACCTTATCTATTTATACTCCTAAACTAACCTAATCTAATTGATAACTAATTAACCCAAATCCATAAATATCAACTCACATACAAACTCAATGCCCACAAATATCCCTGCTGACCTCCTCACCTATTTTTGAAGAGATAAACTAAAGAATAATAAAAAATTAAAATAACCCGAATATTATTTGCATCAAATACGGAGAGAAACATTGCAATTTCTTTTCAAAGAAGAAAACTTCCTATGGAGAGCAACATTGCAATTTCTATATGGAGAGAACTATTGTGATGATATCTCTTTTAGACATGCTTGTAGAGAAGCGGTTGCAGTAGAGATTTTGGATTGTTTCCCTTTCCATAGAGATTTTTGGTTGTTTTTCTTTTAGTTAGAGAGAAAGTCAGGTTCTTGTTTGCTCTAGCAATTTTGGGTTGTTTCTTTTTCATAGAGATTTTGAGCTGTTTCCCTTTTAGTTAGAGAGAAAGTTAGTTTCTCGTTTGCTTTTGCGACTCTGTCTGGTGTTGTAATTGTTGCCGGAAGTAAAGAGAATCTGGTGTTGTAATTATTGCCAAAAGTAAAAAAAAAGAAGGGAGAGTGATTTAAAAAGGTTTGCTCCGTGCCAATGGATGTAGCCTTTTTGGGTAAACCACGTAAATCGGTGTTCTTGTGTATGTGTGTTGTTCTTGTGTATGAATGTTTCACGTTTTATTTCTGGTACTTTATTTATAAAAAATTAACCCATTGGGTTTAAAGCTTCCGCGCACAACAGTGGAGCTGGTTCGACCACATTCTTTAGATGGTGGAGGTCAAGGGCTATATAAACCTGCTGCCAAGCTCCGTTTATCATACAGGTTTCTTTAGGTGGTAGAAGTCTAGGTCTATATAGACCTGTTGCCAAGCTCCGTTTATCATACAGGTTGACCGTCTGGTCTTCAAATCAAGGTCTTCCAAACTATACAGAATTTTCTCATGAAGCTTCAAGACAATTTCTCTCACTCAATGCTTCATCATCCAAGAGAAGATTGTTCCTTGAGTTTGGATTTCAGAAAGTGATTTGAGTTGTATTGGACACATTTTTAGCAGATTGCAGTTTGACAAATGGTATATAATTCAAATTGAGATATCTACCAACTCTTGATAAGTTTTCTTATGAAATTTTATGGAGACATTCATCATGGAGTGCTATACAATTCTAGCAAACCTCTGGGCTCAATAAATCTGTGATTTGGAAGTGATCTAAGAAGTAAGCTCATTTGCTATAACAAACTGATGAAATTGTGTGGGGTGAGTTTGAAATCCATATCCGTCTCTTCTTTGATCCATTTGGTCCAAGATTGAGCTTAGAGTGCTATATCAACATAAAAATATCAGCACAAAATATTTCACTGTTTGGGAGAAATTTAATGGAAGGCTGATGATGCTCATATAATTGTCTGCTTGGCGGCACGTCTTCATAGATAATTAATCATCTGAAATTTTCTAGTGGATAAGCCTGATATTTTGAGTATGAATGTGTCTAAGCCTACCTTATTCTCATCCTCTCACTTTTTCATGAGAGAGAGGAGTCCAAGCAACTTGGTAATGGGTATTTAGCACATCTAAATCATCATTTTCTCACTAAATGATCTATATAAGCAGATATTACTGCTAAGAGTGGAAAGAGATATTGAGGAGAGTTTATGGGCCCTGGGGAAGGTGGAGTGCTGATCATATCACTCTTTACAGCTCTAGAAACCTTGAGAACCATTTTTAGAGGGAAATACATGGGACTCGATTCAAGATTGAAAAAAACAGGACGGTTTTCCGAGATCTTTAATAGCTCTGAACCCAAATCAAGGTTATTCAACCTTTCATATTCGAGGTTGATATAAATGAAGTAAGCGACCAAAAGGTTCCTTTAGCTCCTCCCTACCCATTGATCTAAACAAAAGCTCCTGGTTATATGCAGCCTTGAGGAAATTCGGTCCTGTTTTGTGTTTGTTTCTCTCCAGTTGAATAATATTTGTTGGAGTCGTATCTCTCTTTCACACAAACACATTTGGTGCAAATAAGAGCATCTGTACGATTTGTTCCTACAGATATAATCATATAACTAATCCTACTCCTTTCCTATTTCTTTCTTTTTGTTAGTAAACCGATGCTGGGGCAAGTCCATATGCGGTGTTCTTCTTTTACATCTTTGTTTCTTTTTAGCATCCTTACTTTTGCATGTCTATTTTTTGATCTTTCCAAACAATTCTTTCATGAAAATTATTGTTGTTAGGCACTAGAGATTCTCTCTAAAAAATTATGCTATTTTCAAAGACTTAAAACATGTCAGCACACAACATTGTGATGCAAAGGCCCATCCTTTCAATTTGTTCCTCTTACCATCTTAACTTGGCCACAATTACGCATTTTTGTCAATAATATACTTCTTTCAATCGCATTAAATTGCGTCTTTAATTCTTTTGCATAGAAAATATTACATATTTATGGAGTAAAATATGTATTTTCTTCAATCACTGTAGGAGGGGATCATGCTTAATACAATTTTTTGTGCATGAAACTCATGATTAAAGACTGTAAAGCAGAGCTTTATATAATTAAAATGTTTGGGTCGCAAATTTGTTAAGAAACGAACGGAAGTCGACCCCAAACTCAAGCACAATCACATGCATTGCTCTTAGAGTCAATTCAGCCCATGAAACTAGTTTGTTTATCAAACACACGAAAACCATGTTCATTGTATTTTGCTCTTCTGGACTCAAACTTCCGAAGGTTGGTATGAAAAACCACTAAATTGTAACATATATGCCAATTTTTTATTAATTAAAAATTTTATAATCCTAAAAAAGCTAAGTAAACCGTATCCACAGATTTGGCAAAATCTTTAATTTGATCAATAGAGGCTATTAGATAAAGAAAACGTTTATATAAGAGTGAGGCCCCTAAACAATCAAATTAGGGTGTGCTTCAAAAATTCACTACAAGAGGTTGTTTCGATACTAAAAAATAATCCACAAAGCGATCATCTCGACCTCAACTTGTATGGACATGACAAAAAATTGATTTCCAGTCTTGGAAATAATGCATCTTGTAATGCAATTTCTGGACCGTCAATTCTCAAGATTTTTATAGATCTGCACTATTTTTGAAGCTTTAAATTTTATAGTTAAATATAAAAATAAATTTTCAGACCATCACAAAGATTTCCAGTGCTGAAACAACATCGTTCGAAACTATTTGAAGGCGCGCCGAACTTTGATTGTTTGGGGCCTCAGCCTTATGGAAACAACACCCATTAGAAAATATATCTCTTTTTTGAAAATTTAAATCTTCCATTTGAACAATAGATGGGAAAAGGTGGTTGCCTAGAGAGAGGTCATGTGGCTCCTATGGGCCTAATCTTGAGTCAGGAACCACTAGCCATTGTTTCTTTCTTGTGAAAAGAGGTGCAGTGCTTTTAGGAAGAGAAAAAGGAAATAAAAGATGCAGCTTGCCAACATGGAGGAAGATTCTTGCTTTGTGCCAAAAGAAAGATGCAGCTTTGCTTTCATCCTTTTATAAAGGTTGGAATTCTAACTTTGAGTGTCTTCTTTTTCTCTGTTAGTTACACACTGTTAGTTGAACATGGGGATGCATATTAAAAGAATCTGATTGTAGGGGGTTCAAAAAAATATTTTTATGCCAATAGTGGAACCCTTGTGGGATTTCCAGCAAATGCCTGCTTCACATTATATATGTACAAGCCATTTGGACCATTCATTGGCTTCCAAAGAGCAGGCATTAAAAAAATGGATCGGCGACACCGAATACTCTCGCAATACGATTTTAGATCGGTTTGGCAGATCGGCGATCTTGTCTACTAAACCGGTCATTAAAAATTTTAAATAGTTAGAAAAATAAAAAATAAAAATGGGGGACCGGTTAGAACCGGCCATGTCATTGGGGCAACAGACCGGTTCTTGATATTTCGTGGGAACCAGTTTGTCCCTGATAATTCCCGATCCGAATTGGAATCTTTGTTAAACCTTGTTAGCAATAAAAAATTTAAATAGATACGAAATCCAAACACTAACCTAGTGAACAAACTCAATATTAAGCCCTACAACTAGCATAAGTATACACAACAATAATGCTGGAGGCTCCACTACTAGTTGTGAAAGATGGAGGGTGGAGATTGAGTGACGTTCTCAATGATGGACACTCTCGAGGAGGCTTATGGCACGTTTGGCTCGCATGAAAATGTTTTTTAAAAACTATTTTTACATGAAAAAATACTCTCATGTGGTCAAGTGCAATATTCCTACACTTACCACATGGGAGAATTATTTTATGTGAAAATATTTTTAAAAAAATATTTTCTAGATAATATTTTCATGCACACCAAATGTGCCATTAAATCTTTTTTGTTATTCACTTGAAACGAATAGCAGATGACCATGAGGTGTACCAGATAACTTACATGCCTCTAAACCATACTTAGCAAGCCGAAGGATAATAAAATACCGGCAAACCATAATATCGGCAACAAACCGATTTTATTTTAAAAAGTCGGAGAAAAAATCGGGTCTAAAAAACAGATTGCCAAAAAATAAGATAAGTTATAGAAACATGAATATTTTGGATTTGGTTAAAAAAAATTAGTGAAAAAATCGGATATTTAATGATGATAAAGTATTGGATTATGATTTGCTGCTATTGTATAGATATGCTATAGCCACGAAACAATAATTTTAGAGCCTTGCTAGTGTCTTTAGAATAATACTTAACAATTTTTTGCTGAAACTTTAAATAAATCCAGCAACAATGCTTACTTTATTGTCATATCACAAAACATATCGCAGATCTATAGCGAGCACAAAATGAAACAACAACAATAATTCTAAACACAAGAACTAATTAGTAAATAACAATAAATGTGAATTAAGGTATAGGATTATTTCTCAAAAACAAAAAAAAAAAACACAGAAAGCACCCTTAATATAGGATTGGAGCTAATTTAAAAAAACGTAAAGACCCAAATATATAAAATAGTGGTTCATCCAAAATGCTATGTTATATACACCAATAAAATACAAAAACAAAAAATAAAAAATAAAATTAATCAAACTTCTTTATGCATAAAAAAAACCAAAATGCTCAAGAAAATTTTAATCTCGCACTAAATTGCTACCTAAATCTTTAGTATCATTGAATCTCGCTCTTGCTCTTTACAAGGATGCTATGGGTTTAAATAAAAAAAAAAGTAGAATTTTCATTAGGTTGCTCTTCTTCTAATTTTACCTATTATTTTAAGATATATGATTGTTTTATTTTTTTTTTGAGAAATATATTTCTTATATTTTTTGTCCACTTTTTTTAAGATAAGTCATTGGTGAAATTTTTGATGGAATTTTTTATTAAATCAAGAATCTTAATTTACTCCCATTATTAATGTATTTATCTTTAAATCAAAATTCAATAATATTAAGTTAATGAAGAAATAAAAGTTATAGGGAAGAAGTTTTTTTGAAAAAAGATAAAATACGGGTTTAAATCGGTTCCATTAAAAAGTCATGATTTTTTAAAAAATCGGAATTTTAAACGAATTTAAAACAATCGAATTTTTTTTTAAAAAATCATGTTTTAATCAGGGACTTGCTAACTATGCTCTAAACCATGCCATGGCTTTCACTGTACTTTGAATTTGATTTTATCTCTTGGCAATGCCTCAGATATGAGACGCTGACCAAGACTAACATGCTTAAAGGGCGCAATGGGCTGGGTGGCTACTCCCGCCCAGGTTGGCCCAGCCCTAAAACTAGGGCCTTGGCCACTGAAATGTGGCCTGAAGGCCGGGCCCTAGGGCTAATTGGCCAGCACAAGATCGATTTTTTCCTTAATTTTTTCTCTATTTTCCTTGTAAGTGTTTTAGGCCTAGCCTGGCATGGGCCAAGGCCGCCTTGACATATCGGATCCAAGCTGATACTGCATTTCCTGCTGTCGCATATGTTCATCAATCCTTTTTTAGTCCAACACTTTTATGTGATGGTTGTTGAGCACTCTTTGTAATTTGGTATTTTAGATAGGGGTGGGCTCAATTGCAGGACCCATCAGGTTGATTACTGGGCCAATTAGGTCAGTTTGGGTCCATTTGTGTTGGACTCACCCTGGGTTGGGTCTAGGTCTGGTTTAGCCTAGACCATCCTAGATTAAGTCTAGTTCGGGTAGGGTTCAACATGACATAAGAATCTGATTCAATCCAATGTCCAATTAACCTGGACCAAACTCGGCCTGGGTCTCACCTGTATTGGGTTAGATCGATCCATGAAAACATATTTGTTTAAAAAAATCTTCGATTTTTTTGAAATCAGTAAAGAACTTTGAGATTTTCAAAAGATCTTAAAAAAAATGACCTTTTGCAATGGAAACGATATAAATCCGCCTTTTATCATTTTTCAAAAAACTTATAAAAAAAACTTCTTCTCTATAATTCTATCTTTTCATTTGCTTAATATCTTTGAATTTTTGTTTAGAGATAAAAATATTAAAAGTGCAAGTAAGTTAATAATATTGATGTAACAAAAAATTTCATAAAATATTGTTCTTAATATGTGCCTAAAAAAAAGTGTATCATATTATTAAAAAAGTAATCCATCAAAACTACCATATATCAACAATAGTTAGAGCTAGAGGAAGAATTAACTCAATGAATTTTTTAATTTTTTTTCCCTCTAAATAAAGAGCATTATTATAAATAACCAGAGAGAGATTACGTGACAACTAAAGATTTAGGCAACTAGGAATTTAGGGTGAACTTCAATTGGATTTACTTATGTATTGTGTTGCTTTCTTTCTGCATATAGAATTTTTATTAATTGTACCCGTTTACTTTTTATTTTATTTTATTGTATACAACATAGCAATTTGGATAGACCACAATTTTATATTAGCTTTGGTTAGGCTAAACCACTTGTGATGTAGATCCTTAAACTGCTCAATATTTTTAGACATTTAGATACCTTTATCCGTATAGTAACTTTTTGTTTAAGGGTATTTTAAGTAAGGGTGTGGTTTGTATAGAGCCTAGGCTCTAAACAATCAAATTAAAGCCTACCTTCAAATAGTGTCGAAAAATATAGTTTTAATATTGGAAATCTTTGTAATATCCTTAAAATATATTTTCATCTTTATTTACAAAGTTTAAAGTTTCAAAAATAGTGTAGATCCAACATGTCTAGGAAAACTTGGAAATCTTGAAGATTGACGGTGCAAAAATACATTATAAAATACACTATTTCCAAAACTTGAAATCTATTTTTTTCTCATGTCCATTCATCTTGATGTCGAGATGATAAATTTGATGATATTTGGATATCAAAACAACCTTTTCTAGTGAAATTTTTTATGTAGGATCTAATTTGATTGTTTAGAGCCTCAGCTCTATATAAACTTTTCCCTTCAAGTAAATAGTCAAGGGTAAACTAGAAATTATTAAATAGTGGATAATGACATCATCCATATGGTGTGTGACATCACCCACAACATACATTAATTTTTTTTAACTACTAATGGAATGCCACTATTTTTTTTATAAAAATATTCATTCTACCTTTCTAAATTACAAAAAATGCTCATACTTGAAAAATTTTGTATGACAATTTAAGGTTAATTTAGTATCAAAAAATGTTGAGCACTCAAAAGGTCTACACCACCAAGTGGGTTTTTATGTTCTAGTTAAGTGCAACCATATATTTAAGTTTTTTTTTCTTCTTAGATCTATACTATTTTTAAAGTTTTAATTTCTATAATTAGAGACAAAAATATATTTTAACTGCAAATATTATAATTGGGTGTGGTTTGTATAAAGTGAGACTCTAAACAGTCAAAGTAAAATGCACCTTCGAATAGTGTCAGAAACATATAGTTTCATTACTGGAAATCTTTGTGATGGTAGGAACATTTATTTTCATATCTAATTATAAAATCTAAAGCTTAAAAAATAGTGCAAATCGAGAAGATCTACGAACACTTGAAAATCTTGAAAATCAATGGTCTAAAATGGATTACAAGATGCACTATTTCCAAAATTTGAAATTCATTTTTTATCATGTCCATGAATCTTGAGGTCGAGATGATCAATTTGAGGATTTTTAAGTATCGTAACAACCTCTTCTAGAGAAGTTTTTGAGGTGCGCCTTTATTTGATTGTTTTGAGCCCCACGCTAATATAAACTTTCTTTATACAAGTCGTCGCCTCATTGGAAAAATGGTCCCACGAACTACACTTATTGGACAAGGTTTCTATGAGTCTTAGGACTCACATGTAGATATGCGGTCCCACTTTTTCATCTATTTTTTAGATAGAATTTGGACTTTTTTTTTTCCTTTAAATATGTATAGTCTCTAAAGATCATTACTATGTAAAAAAAAAAAAAATACAAACAAAAATTTAAAAGCAAAAAGCATAATTATTTGAAAGAACCGTTAGATTTTATTTATTTAGGAGGAACCACAACTTTACATCCATTTTAGAGATGGTTGTTGTTTCTATAGGGTTGAAACCTTCGACAATCCAATTAAGGCGCACCTCTAAATTTTACTATAGCATGCAATTTTGTTGTAAAAAATTCATAGGATTATCTAAAAATCTATTTTCATATCTAATTATAAAATTTTAAACTCAAAAAATGATTAAAATCAAGTGGATCTATAAACATACAAAAATCTTGAAAATGGACGGTTTAGATAATGTGTTGCAAGATGTATTATTTCTAGAACTCAATTTTTTTTTTCTTCATATTCATACATCTCGATGTTCGGATGATCAATTGAAATATTTTTCAACATTAAAACAACCTTTTCCGATAGATTTTTAAGATGCATTTGTAATTCTACATTTTAACCTTGCAACCTCATATAAACGTTTTCCTAAATGTTTGATACATTGGGGACACAAATGTAGAAATGAATCCCCTAACTCATAGACTACGTTTTCGATACTATGTGTTTTGTGGCTTGACTCTCACATGGGTGGGGTCCACATTTGCTTGAAAGCCCATATCCTCCCATGTGATACTTTGACGACCATTTCATCCAAACCCAACTACGATGGTTCATTGAATCATTTGTTTGTTTCCATTATTATCATGAGGGAAATTAGTTTTTGACATAAACAAATGATTCTGCACACCAGTATTTGGAATCTCCAATCTCCAAGCAAATAGCGAATTCCAATGACTCACGGAACTTCGTGAGGCTCAGTTTGTTTGAAAAACCGGCCGGGTCAACTCGGACACGGTCAAGTTACTTGGGCTCAGGCAATGGCCGAGCCGAAATTGTCCCAATAGGAGGTCCTACTCGGAGATCTTAAAAGAATTTAAAAAATAAGAAATCAATTTGTAACAAATTTTTTTAAAATATTTTCTATCATTTTAGAGAAGATTGAAATTATTTTAGCATTGAATACTTAATTTTAGTTTTTCAAATTTATTTTTGAAATTGTCAAAAATTCCCATGTTCACAAAAGGATTTTTCAAAATCTATTTTTTTGCTAGTTTTTTAATCATATTAAGATGTGTTTTGTTTAATTTTATTTTAAATACATTTTTCCTAATATTTTGGATTTTTTTAATTTTTTAACATCTTTTGGTTGCCGGTGCTACTCGAGCCAAGTTTTTTTTTTTTTTGCGACAATGTTACTACGATTTCATTAATTTATAATAGAGCACATTACAAAATCACAACAATTATTAAAAATCTAAAGACTCCGAAATAATCAAACCACCCAATTGAACACCTCGCTTTGCTAAGTCTGCGGTCTCATTAGCCTCAGCCGAGTTATTCGAAGTGGGGCCATATATTCGGCTCGAGCATGGGCCGAGTACTAGGCCCAAGTCGTGATTTTAACCCGGTGAGGCTTCAAATATTTAAACGAGAATCGAGGTCTGCAACCATTCATACCACATTGCTTCTGGACTAAAAAGTTCTAGACTACAATGTAGCGAAATCAACTAGAAAATTTGTTTAAATGGACTATACTAAAATACATCGTTTTCGTTAATGAAATTCACCCCTATGACTCTGAGTACAGTTTCCAACTTGACGATTTCTTATTCAATATTTACCGGTGTTTTTATACTGGGCTTAGGCCTCGGTCTGGGCCCGGGCCTGACTCAAGTAACTCGACCGAGTAGTGTACAACACAAATATGGTTAATAAACAAAATGTAAAAAGTGAAATGAAAAATATAATTTTTAGAAGGTCATCAAAGTTTAAAAAAGTACATAAAAAATGGATTGTCAACAAATTTGATTTATTCTTTGAAATATTGAGAGAATTTAAAAAAAAAAAAATAGAGCAATTTGATCATAAATGATCAAAAAGTACACTACTATTCAATTAAGGGTGTGGTTTGTATAGAGTATAGAGCCAAGGCTCTAAACAATTAAAGTAAAGCACACCTTGAAATAGTGTTGAGAAATGTAGCTTCAATAATGAAAATCTTTGTGAGAGCTTTAATATATATATATTTTCACTTTTAATTATAAAATTTAAAGCTTCAAAAACTTGAAAATTTTGAAACTTGACTGTCCAAAAATATATTGCAAGATGCACTATTTCCAAAACTTAAAATCAAATTTTTTCAAATGAACATTTTGAAGTGGGTTCTAATTCGATTGTTTAGAGCCTGGGTACTATATAAACATCTTCTTTCATTTAATCAAGACTTTTAATAAAAAATTAAACCTTTTTAATCGTTTTAAACTAGGGCTGGTTTGGTCCTCGGAGCTAGCATCAGCCATAGGCCGACCCGGAATTGGCTGAATCCTAAACCCTCACTATTTACACACCGTTGGTCTAAGGCATATGCTGCATTGGCAGGGGATCTATCGTATCTGTGCCTCGATGAAAATTGGAAACCTTTGAACTTTAGGGCCATTAAAGAAGATTTTAGATGAACTATTTTCTCGGGGGTAAGGCTTGCAACGGCCGAGCCAGCCCTGGGCCGGAGCGTGTCCGAAAGTCCAAGCCTGGCCTGGCCCTATAAGGAGAGCTGTGGCCAGGTCAAAAGAAAATGAAGAAATAATAAAAAGAAAACATGAGACACAAGGAGGCCAGAGATGGGCTGAACGGGGCCAGCACTCGCCCTAGCCCTAACCCCACCCTCGGGCCAAAGTTTGTGGCGCAGCCCCTACTTTTTTTAGGATTGGGACCAACCTGGCCAGCTCGCCCGGCCTACTCAGGGGTTAGAAAGTATGTTCATACCTATATCTAATATATATAAATATATAAGAAGTCATTTTCCCAAAAAAAAAAAAAAAAAATGCGGCTTGATCGATGTTAAAAAGCCAGTGCAGCGCCTTTGCATATATGTAAACAAACATTGGAAAGCATGTTAAAAATGGACAAGGAGGGGTTTCCCATGCTCTAAAAACATTGGAAACTGCTAGTTTCATTGAAATCTCCTTGGAAAGGTCCCAACCGGGACAAAGATGCCCTTGGGCTCTGCTTGTTTTTGGTGAGGAAAATTATGGGGTTCTTCAGGAAATCTATGAGATACGTCCACTCCATTTAGTTAGTACAAAGAATATGGACATGGAGTCTTTTCCACATCTGTTCTAAAACAGTCAGACTGAAGACTAGCCGGGCCAGCAATGGCCCTAGCCAGGCTCTAATCCCTGTAGGGCCGGCCCTAGCTTGACCAGGCACTAGTTAAGGCAAAGAGGTTATGGCTCAGAGCCACCCCTAATCTTGTTTGGCCCGGGCCTAGCCTAATATACTAAAAAAAAGAAATTGGGAAAAAGGTAAAGAAAATTCTGTCAGACAGGCTTAGGCCCGGCCAGCATCGTTGTGCCATGGGCCTAGTCCGGCCTTAGGCCATGATGGCTCAGCCTGGGCAGGCCCTCGGGCCACATTTCATGGCTAGGCCCTAATGTTTTAGGTCCAGGCTATGGCGCATGACCAATCGCTGTTTTAGGTCCCGGCCGCGGCGCAACATCAACTGTTTAATAATTTCCAGCTAAATTATAAGGGCTTGCCAAATGAGGGATTAATTCCCAACATTAACTGTTGTAAGTGAAATAGGGAAGCTGCAGATTTACTGCATATATTGCCTTCAGCCAACTGAGCCCTAAAATTAAGGACAATATGGAATAATTGCTACGTTTCTTTTTTAATTCTTTTTTCTATTTCTCTTAAAATTTTCTAAGAGGTTTTAAAGGTCGTAGAAATCTTTAAAATTTCCCAGGGGTGACCTTATGAGAGCATTTACATTTGATACAAAAAAGTAAGAAATTCCTATATACAATCCTAGGCTGGCTCAAATTCGTTCAGGACTTGGAGCGCAATAATTATAAACATCCAACCACCCGATTTTAAATCTAATAGTTCTCTAATCCACCCATGTTTAACTTTCCCACCTGGAGACGATCTACGCCATCCATCCGCATACATACCATGCTCTCTGGACTAGATTGCTTTAGTTTTTCTTAATGGCTTTAAAACTTGAAGTAATTGCAATTAGAGAATGCTGAGCATCAAAAGTAATAAATCATTTTTCTATTAAGGGAAACAAATATTTTTGTTTTTGGGTAATTCAATGGGGGAATATAAGCTCCTATCCTATTTTTTGAGATAGATTGGGGAATTAGCTTTTCTGAAGGTGTCAATAAGTGGTGTCAGTAGGATTGAAAACCGCTACGACCCAACCCCTTTCCCAAGAACTAAAATTTGTTCTTCCTACTCCTGTGTGCCCTTTCCAATGGTAGTATATCCGGTGGGCCAAAAGCAAATGGGTAGACAATGGAGGTGGGGACTTTATTCCTTCTCACCCACTCCATGACCAACTGGTTGTTCGTTTTGTCTCACATCGCATCATCAAAAGAAAAGGTGCAACTTTCCAACAGAGGGAAGGTTCGTCTAAAAGTATTGCATCAATGGTCCCATTTTTTAAGGAAATTTCCAAGATACATGAATAATTTCATAAAATTAGTGTTAGTAATAGCATTGTGAAAATATAATTTATATAGGATTTTCTCAATTAATCGAAAAAAAGCTTTGACGATAATAATAGGGTTTTTATGTCTCAGCACATATCTATTCTATTATTCATGTCTGCTTAAATCGATCTTAGAAATAGATTTTAGATCCAAGATTTCAAACGTCTATAATCTCAATGACAATGATCACGAATTTGGAAAAAAATGAATTATAAGTATAGAAAATAATTTATTTTGAACGTTTTTTTTTCAAAAATGTTCATTTCAATTCTTCGAAGATAAACAAATGTTCATTTCAATTTTAAAAAGCTTTGAAAACTAGAGTACATACATGAATCGGAGCTGACTCACCAAAAGATTTTCCCTTTTATATAAATTAGAATTTTAACCTTAGAAAGGTGCTAGTGTTTCCTCCATCACATTCAGAGGTGGACAAAGATTCAGTGGTCCCGTAAACTTGGGACTTTATTCATCTTAGAATTTTATCATTTTTTCCCAAAGCTGATGATATTAACTTGAAAAATGCAAAAAAAAAAATGGAGCTGAGAAAGTGCTTCCAGTCGCATTCTCTTATAGGGTATTTTTGAAAGACGGAAGAGGAGCCTACCACAAAAAGTGGAAGCCTCGGCTTCCAAAAAGTGCAATTTTAAATAGAGGTGTGGAAGGCCGCGCTCCCATATTTTGGCTTCCACACCCTGCAATTAGGAGGCCGAGTAGCCTTGCCTGGTACTAAAAATTAGAACCTGGGCTACAAAATGTGGCCCGAGGCCTAAAGGTGGGGCAAGCCAGAGCCATCCCAATTCAGCCTTGGCCTGCCTTTTTGTTATTTATATCTTTCTTCCTTTTTTTTTTTTTTATTTTCCTCGTATGTCCTGACCCTAATAGTGCTAGGGCCAAACTAGACCTGGGCTGTCTCTATGGGGATTAGGGCCACGACTAGTCCTGCCCATTGCCAACCCTACCCATAACAATCATGGAGGCTTGATTGCTGGAACTTGAGTCTCCCAGTCCCAAAACTTCCACCAAATAAATACGCCCTTAAAGATCAACGTGAAAGCTTCCATTTGAAATGTTGTTATAGTAGTGTGTTAAGGGCTTCAAATCAATATTTATTTTTTCTTCCTTAAATTGTATTCAAAGCTAATCACACATGACCAATTTTTTTTCAGATTGACAATTCATGTGTATTTTTTACGCGAGGTTGCCACCATGCTCTCCTAGAAGCAACCACACCTAAACTAAAGACGCGTTTCAAACACCTTGGTCACAGTCTAAGCAACTACAACCGCACATCACAAAAACCATCTTGAAGATGGATCGGGGAACCAAGATTGCGCAAACCCGTCCTCTTGACCCTTATAACAAGGAAGTGTATAACGAGACCACTTATTTTTGATACAAGAAGGTCAGAATCATCGTCTTTAGATTTGAAATCAAATAGTCAAGGATGTATAATTGATTAAGGGCAAATTAAAAAATAAAACTTTTCGAATGTTATGAGACATTTTTATGTATTAGATTTCACATTTATTAGACAAAAGTGATGCTGACCTCCTTATATATAATAATAATAATAATAATCTAATAGTATACAATAGCTTATGGAACTAAAGAATAAGTAGTGCAATTTGGAACACATTTTCCTAGATTTATAAAATGTTTCATAATCAACTATATTTTGGAATGAAATCTTGAGGTGTCCTTTTAATTTTTAACATGAATCCTAGGGCTTATGCTGACCGCGCCGTTTATGCCTAGTTCTAATCTTATAGCTGCGGTGTCCAAAAACTAAGATTTGAAATTTCTGTTTTTCCTCTCTCCTCTCTTATGCAGCATATCTCTCTCTTGCTAAAATATTTCCTCTCTCTCTCATGGACATTCGGTTGCCCCCCCTAACAGCCATTCTAGTCTTTCTTTTACAGCTTTCTTATGCTAGTCTCTCTTTTCACAACTTTCTTATGCTCACACACAGTTAGGGGGTGGACCCGACCCGAATAATATGGATATATGTGGGCATGTAGAAATGTTGTTTATATGTTTATTTTTTAGAAAAAATGCTCTATTTACAAAATATGAGATAGAAGTGTCAAAAATTTATTGAGTACAATGATAAATTACTCCATAGAGTACCTTAACATACATGGGATATAACATCATCTACATGGAGTATTAAATGCGACTAGTGTGGTCCATATAAGTGATGCCATACCCCATATCTCAGTTGCACAAGGTACTTTTCATTTCCATTGACAGCTTCAAAAACCACTAACTAATAATTTTAAAAATGGATAGGGGCCTGTCAACCCCATTGAATTACCAAAAAAAAAACAAAAAAAAGTCTCATTTTTACTTTATACAGTCGGCCGATTCTTTTGGGTCAAAAATTTAAAATGGCAATTAACAAAAATAAAAGCTAGACGGAAACCCCTGGTTAGGTTGGAAAAACCTGTTCAGTGATTAACTAACATAATTACCAAAGTGAATCATTTACTGGATCCATATCCATGTGAATCCAATCTGAATCATCGATTTTTAAGACCCTAAACTTTGCATTTCTAAGTCTAGTACTTTTAAGTGCCGGACAGCGAGACGAGTTTTATCATCAAGATTTTAGTTGAGCACTTAAACCAAGAAAATGTTGGCAAAAATAATAAAATGAAAACCTTATTCTCATGATTAATACATGGATAAGATTTGGAAATTTTCCAATGTGGATGCTCCAAGAGCTATGTGCTTGTGTCAAAGGAATAGGCTGACTAACCTTTATATGAAACTTTGAAAAGCTGAAATCATTTTCTAGTATACAGAAACAGTAAAATTTATCTTACTTTTCAAGTCCTTTGATATTTAGCCCGCACTTTCTCGGCAACGTTACGTTCCGTCATGACGTGGACCCAATATGGCACTATCCTTAAATTTCATTTCTCCAAACAGGTCCTAAAGTGGCAAAGGCCAAGCAGCCTTTATCACATAAAAGAAAGGTAAATATGTCAAAATAGGAATCGACTGTGTGAAAAGTGCAGTTATGAGCATGTGATCTAATATTTGTATAGTGATATTTTCAATAGACAAGAAGACCGGGAAGGTTGTTTTCCATGTGGGGTAGGTCTGGTATGCATCCTCATGAGTATAGTTTACTTCTGTCCCCTTGGCGAGAAGACTTACTATGAGGATTTTATTTTTCAGAGGAATTTCGAATTTTTTCACTCTGAAATCTTGGGAACCACTTAAGGCTTACTAGATGATTATTCTCAACAAAAAAATGAAATTTGAGTTTTCTAACACTTGGATATCACTGTCAAAAAATTGGATGGTCTCTATTCAATCTCGAGACTTACATTTTTTTCAAGTGCACAGAGGGTACAATTAGAAAATATTTTTTATTGAGGTTAATCTATGGGTTGAAAATGCTACATCCTTAAAATTTGGGATTCTAAAATTAATTCTAGGTCAGGTTTTACTCAAGGGAGTAAATGGACAATATAGTCTACATGGAGTAGAATACCTTTTGGCTTCCATGTGATACTCGGATTCATCTCTCAGAAATTGTTGGGGTCCAAGTTATATTTATTGACGAGATTGTATATAATGAGCTTATTTGCCTCTTGTACGAGGAGATCGCAATTATTTAGGACTATCCTATGTGAAATCTTATAGCTCATGAGAACATGTCTTTTGAATTTTGAGTTTGGTGAATAGCATAGATGCAGCCATCCAATTTTACATTTAATAGTCAAGATTAATTGTGATCATTTTATACCAAAAATAAATGATCTCCTCATATACTTTTCTTTTTTCATATTAGCATTAGCATCATTTTCATTTACCAATGGGATTGTATATAATGAGACCGTTTATTTTTGATACAACAAAGTCACAATTATTTACAACTTTTCGATATGAAATTTGATAACTTGGTTGTGTCACAAAGTTCGAAAAATTATTTTTTGAAGTTTGAGCTTGGTCAATAAAATAAAGGAAAAGTTTATATAGAGCCGAGGCACTAAACAATCAAATTGGAACCTATTACAAAAATTTCACTAGAACAGTTTGTTTTGACGTCCAAATAACCTCAAATTGAACATCTCGACATCATGATGCATGTACATGAGAAAAGAATAGATTCAAGTTTTGGAAATAATATATTTTGTAAAGCATTTTTGGACTGTCAATTTTCAAGATTTTCAATTTTTCATAGATCTGTCAAACTACACTATTTTTTGAAGCTTTAAAATTTATAAATAAAAGTAAAAATATATTTTAAGGCTACCATGAATATTTCTAGTATTGAAACCACATTTCTTGACACTATTTGAAGGTAGACTCTAATTTGATTGTTTAGAACCTAGGCTTTATACAAACCCTATCTATAAAATATTAAAATACTTCCATCTAATTTATCATCTATTGATCAAGATTAATTGTGTCTATATCAAAGATAAATAGTTTCATTGTATACTTTTCCTTTACCCATTAGAAGGGGATGGAAGGAAAAAAAAAATACACGACTTTTGTTGGAGAAACATACAAAAATAAGAAACGTGTCCATGCCATTTGCGTAGGTGGTTGAAGCTGGTAATAAAGAAATCAATGTTCGATAAAAATTTGTACCAAAACAAATGAAAAAAAGCATATGATACGATCGTGCCTTTTGCATAAGCACTAATGGTTGATGAAAAAAAGCATATGATACGATCGTGCCTTTTGCATAAGCACTAATGGTTTAAAAGACGGATCGGTACCCCGGATCGGGCATTGTAAAAACTCATTTGGATCGGTAAATCGTCGATTCGAATTGAGAATCGACCAACTCGGTCAGATTAAGCTTTAAAAAAAATTATTAAAATTTATTATAAATGTTATCTTTGAATAATCCAATATAAAATGAGGGTATTACATTGTTAACTTTTTTTTTTTTCATCAATTTGTGAATATTGAGATGTTCTTTCCATGTATAAACTTATGTTAATTATTAAATTTATATCACACAAAAGAAAAATTATAGAATTATTATGGACAAAGTATATAATCATACATAGACTACAATAAAGAATAGACTAAATTGAAGAAAAAAAAAGTGCCCGATAAAATGGCAGAAAGCTCTAATCCGTTAAAAAAACCCAAATTATTACAACCTAACTAACTATAATCCAAAATTATTACAACCTCACTAACTATAATATTATATACTGAAATTAAAATTATTGGTTTATATTTTATAATTATTTTATTATAAAAATAATAACAAATCCAAAATATTTTATAATATCATCAAATTTAAAATGTATTATTGACAACTGTAAGAAAAATAATATATTACATGATTTATAATGCAAAAATTAATAAATAAAATAAAAAATTTGGTTATCAATATAAAAATTATTAGAATGTGTACCAATTTTCAATTTTCAAAATAACACTTTAATTTTTCAAAATTTTTAGTTTTTAGATTTCGAGAATAAATTTAGTAAAAGAGATTGTTAGTAGAAAGAGAGAGATTTCAAATGGAATAAACTTTTTTTTTTTTTTTTTACAACTTTTATTTTCTGCATTTTTTTTTTTAATAATTTTATTTTCTGCCTTTTTAAAAAAAAAACAAAAATTAAATAAAAGTACAAGTTGGCTAGGATTCGAACCTCAAACATCAAAGAGGTAAGTAGGAGTGATTACCATAAAGCCACATTCTATAAAATTTTCATATTAATAATACTTATTTAACTGTCTTAATTTAATACACTGTTTGTGAGAATTATCACACATCGAAAAATGAGAGTTATATTTATATATGTAAATGGCTTTGTCACATACATCTAAACGCATGCGTGAAAGCATGCGGCATCGAGGGTGGTTTAAAGATTTGCCGCCATGTGTTGCCAACATAGATGAAAGTTTACCCCATGTCGCCGCATATTATCAAAAACGATTTTTAAATCACTGATGAGCACTTAGTTGTTTAGAGGCGTCCCTTTAAATAATTGAACTTGAAGTTTCAAAAAGAGTTGATCAAATTTCGTGACACCTAAGGTGTCGATTTTTATATCTTACGGCTAAGGGTGTAGATGATTTTCTTGTGCCAAATAAATATGGTCTTATGTCCCAAAATAAACAATGAAGTCTAAGACATGCTAACTCCACTCGAAATCTCATCTAGAAAACACTTTGGGCATGAAAAAGGTGTACGATGGTTCGAATTGATTGTGGAATTTGTAGCTTAAAATGGTACAAATCTTGTGGATTTATAAATAATTGAAAATGAACAGTCTAGATATTATAATATAGTGCATATTATTGTTTGGGCGTTAAATCTTTTCATTTTTTTTCACAATCACAAGGGTCAAAGCTGAGATGTTCCATTTGAAGGTCTTTCAAAACTATAAATTTTACCTGAGTTATGAAGTGAGGTTTTATTTGTTTTGATAGGTCGTGGTTGAGTGGGCCCACATCTCTGCCATTTTTTAGTTTGAAATTATACATTGTATTTATTTATTTATTTATTTTTATTTTTTTTTACGTTTATAGGTAGTAGTGTACTAGCAAATTTTGAAACTGTTAGTAATTTTTTGAAAGGGGTTAGCATTGATATTAACTGTTGTTTTCATGCTCATCTCTCTTCTTCTCAATCCCTTGAAAAATATTGAAAATATCTTCCATCAATTTTCTACCCTCTCTTTCCAAGAGGGAAGAACATGAATTAAATATCTAAACAGCCCAAAGACAATTTTTAAAAAAGCAAACCGAAATTCCTTCTTGCTAAAACAAGATTTCAAGGAATTTCTTTTCTTGGTGAATAAGAATTCATGGAATTCAGCTAGAAATAAGTAATACGATTCTTGCATGAACAAAATTCAAAATGGAAATTGGAAACATAGAATGGATCGTCCTACTTTGCATCAATTACAGCTCCTTATGACAATAAAAACAAAGACAAGTGAACATAAAAAAGAAAAAGGAGATTGATGAACCTTTCTTGTCCAATTACCACCAATTCAAGATGCCGGAAACCACCACCACCACAAATTCCGACCATCAAAACAAACCCAATTCCAGCAAAATTATTCAGAGCGAATACACGAAGTTTACCGTTAAACTAACACCAGATCAGAATTAGAAGTAGAGGCCCTCATCTTATATAAGAAAGAAAGGAATTCCTAAAACCCCATCTCTTGAATTCACCACCGAGCCAAAGCTAACACAACGGAAACCAACACCACCCCAAATTCCGGCCACCGAAAAACCAAATTCCGGCCAACACCACTGGGCATAACAATCGGGTAAATATTTCCTGGTGGTCCAGGAAAGTAATTGTAAGATGGAGGAGTAGGAGGAGGAGGACAATAGATTTTGGATGGACTTTTAGGAGGAGGAGGAGGAGGAGGCATATTGCAAGGGTTATTACATGAAGTGCAGGCGGTGCAATCCGTTGCATCGAGTTTTTTAGGAGACGACGAAGTGGCCGGAATTAGAATGAAGAATACGAAGATTAAGGGAAGGAGGTTTTCCCGGCTAGTTGAGGTCATTTTCCGGTAGGTATTTGGCCGGAACACTGCAATTGGGGCAGAGGGGGAGCGCTTGAGTGTCTTGGAGCGAAATGGTGGCTGGCGCCATTTAAGGTGGGGCATTTTGTGAAGGCGAGTTGTATAGGCCTGGGATTTCTATTAATACCGGATAGGTCCATTCTCTTCTCTTGTATGCTCATTTATGAGCGGCTTTATAAAAGTTTGGGATTGTACAGTGGAGATCACAATTACTTATAACCATCGGATGTAAAATTTGATAGCTTGGATATATTACAAATGTCAAGAAGTTTTTTTGAACTTTGAGTTTGGTAAATGAAATAAAAGTTGCGACCCAATTTTACTTCTAACGGTCAAGATTACTTGTGATCATCTTGTACAAAAAGTAAATGGTCCCACTATATACTTTCTCTAAAAGTTTTTAGTTATCTAAGTTCTATTTTCATATGAGAGAATTTAGGTGTAACACTAATAGACGACAAGATGAAAGAGAGTGGATTTAGGTGGGCCGATTATGTGTAGCATTGACCGAGGACCACACTTGTTAGGATGTACGAGTTAGTTCAAAAGGGCAAGAGGTAAGCTCAAAAAGATGTTGGAAGTAGTCTGAAAATATATGAAGACTTATAGCCTCACTGAGGATATGACCTTTAATAGAGCAGAGTAACAGACTAAGATTCATGTAGTCGACCTAATTAATAGGGAAAAAGTTATGATTCTTCTTAAAATTGAGTTTTTTCTCTCATAATGAATACTTACATGTTTGATATGCCTAGATTGTGTAAAAAAATTCCCTTATTTGATTAGATGTGAGAGGTTTTTTACACCAATTCATCTCAATACATCCTTTCACACTAATTGACACCCAATTATTGTGAAAAGAATCCCCCACTCAATTATACGAAAGAGTTTTTTAAGGTGAAAATACTTCCACGTACCAAACA
Organism: Amborella trichopoda; assembly: GCF_054954075.1. NCBI lineage: Eukaryota > Viridiplantae > Streptophyta > Magnoliopsida > Amborellales > Amborellaceae > Amborella > Amborella trichopoda. Next base: position 8,466,251 of record NC_142348.1, on the reverse strand, counting down.
AACATACCCTGATCACTTAAAAAATGTAAAGTAGTTTTGTATTTGGACTGTGGGTTCGTAGAGAATTTGACGTATGTGGAATTTTTATAATAATAGCTTGTTTTTGCCAAAACTAGAATTTGATAGAAGTCGAATATTTGTGATAGGAAAAGTAATTTTTTAATTATTTGAAAGACAAGGTTGAGATTGTTGCATGGACCCTTATAAAAGAAGGGTAAATGGGGAATTTAGTAATCTTTGTCTCTCAAAACTTAAAATAGGTGAGTGGGGGTGAGTCAGACTCCTCTCTGGCGTCATTCTCACTCGTATTGTCATTAACCCTCTCTCTCTCCTCTTTCTCTCTCTACTTCTCTATTTCTTTCTAAATTATCATTGATTGATGAAGCAAAGCACTCTCTAACGTCCCTCTCACTCTTGTCCTTCATTTTCTTTCAGCTCTCTCTCTCTCTCTCTCAAAGTTATTTTCCATTTTATTAGGTTTAGGGTGAAAGCGACAAGCATGTGGGTGGCGTCAATAATGGGGCCTTACTTTAACTTCCCTTCCTAAGCAACAAATTAACTTGGGTTTCAATGCATCACGCATGGACCCATGGAAATTCTCTAGGACAGATTTTTCCCAAACTGCCCTTTGTTTGTAAACATGTCCTCATCAACATTAAAACCTTTTAGACAGGTGTTTTATAATCCGATAATGTACCCTAAGAGGGTTTCTGCTGAATTGATTTTGGATCAAATGATTTTTAAGGGTAAAAAAATAAGAGTAATGACACTATATGATCTTCCTACACCTCTATGAGTAGGATCTTAAATGATCATTATTAAATTTTGATACACATATCTAGAAAATCCATTCACCTATGTTATAACTTTTCTAAAGATTTGTGTCAAAATGTAATGGTTATCATTTAGGGTCTCACTCATAGATGTAGGAGGGGTCATTTCTCAAAAAATAAAGTATTCATATATTAAAAGAGTAATGACACTATGAGACCTTCTTACACCCATGTGAGTGGGACCCCCAAAAGATCACCATTAAATTTTGACACACATATCTAAAAAAGTTATCTCATGGGTGTGAGATTTGGGTGAATAAGTTTATTGATAACTTTTTTAGAGATCTGCGTCAAAATTTAATAATGATCATTTGGAGTCCTACTCACATGGGTGTGGGAGGGTCTCATAGTATTATTACTCATATTTAAAAGTAGGTGCGAAAAGATATGGAGACTTATAGTTTCATTAAAGATATGACTTTTAATAAAACATAATAGAAAACCAAGATTCTTATAGCTGACCTCAATTAATTGGGACAAGACTAAACTGATGATGATATTAAAAAATAGAAAGAAAAGTGAGCTACACATGAATTGTAGGCTTTCCTGATAGCCAATTCTTCAATAAAATGGTCTGGTTCTTTGATAGAACATAGTGACTCCCATCAAATTGGATTCATACCCAGTTCCATCAAGGAATTGGGCTGGCTCCTATTGAACCCTATCCACATTGGCGTCTTATAAAACACTTATTTGGACAATCAAATATACTAAGTACGTCAAATGAAAGCAAAGATGATTTTGAACACAAGAACGAAGAATTAACATATTAAATTGGCATCTTGACCTAATTAGTCGCTTGGATTTGACTGGCGTCGCCATCGAATTCTATGAAGGCAAGAAAATTTTTAGAGTTCTATTCAAACTTTTAATTTTTAAATACGTGTTTATAATTTTTTCTCTTAATTGATTGAGACCTGACACCGGACGCCCGTATGCTTCCACTTTATAGGGAGAAACATTACTATCAATACGTACATAGTGAGGTTATGTTAGGGGGAGAAACATTTTACTATCAATACGTACATAGTGAGGTTATGTTAGTGTATTTTTTAACGTACACAATATATTTGCACTCAATATTTTTATTCCATTATGTAGTAATTTTTTATATAAAAATATTTTAAATAATTAATTAAAAATAAAATTAAAAATTTTAATAGATAGAAGTGCATATAAAGCAATGATATTATTCATGTAAAAAGAGACATTATTCACATGAAAAATGATTGTTTTTTAACCACTAATAAATACTATTAGTTTTTATTTAAAATATCTATTCTACTTCTTTTAATAAAAAAAATTACCCTCATTAATACAAAACAAAGTATAAGAGTGTCAAAACAAAATTGAGTACATTAAATAATATAAATATTAGAATAGGAAAATACATTTAAATACCCACTATTATAAAGGCATTTAATTTTCTTAGACCTTTGGTGCCAACCACCAGTTGGTGGTCAATTCTCCAACAACTTGTTCTCTGGATATTAGTCCATTTAGCAAGTATAATTATTGAAGGTGAATGGGAATGCAGATGAAGGTTAAGAGAGAAACATAAGGTGCAAACTTTTAAGTCTAAAAGTTTAACTTTTACAGATAGAAAAAAATATTCTCTCTCTCCACTCTCTCTCTACATGTATTAATCACTTCGGACACAACGAAGCATCCATACACTTTCAATATATTTCACCAAGTTTAAAAATAATAGTGTAGAACTAATTATTTTCTCTAAAGTAGAGTATTAAACTTGGGAATGCTTAGCATTCCTGTGTGCGTGGGGTGCATCTTTTGATAAAGAGCGACACTATGGACCTGCCGCCCTCCTAACAAAACCTACTACAAATACTAGTTTTCAATAGTAGCCTATATTTGCAAACCAATTGTTTTTTCATGTTCCAACTAAAATAGTAGGAAATCATTGTTTTAAAAATTGCCGATTTAGATTAGGAATTGATGAGGACCGACCCGATTTATAGATGGAGCCAAGAATAGACTCACGCAGTTTTGTCATAAAACCGGGTGAGTCTGCGGGGAACCGAACAATCCGGATTGACTGAATCACCCGGTTCCTTCCTCATTTTATTTTTTTTATTATTTCTACTAATTTAAATTTTTTCTTTTAAATTATTATTAAATTCTTTTGAGATTGATTCACATTGTTCCGTTTAAATTATTATTTAAATTTTTTTGAGATCAACTCGCATTGGTCTGTTTTGGCCCAAACTAGCCGTCCAAATTGGTCCACCAGGTGTCCATCTTGATATGGGCCTTAAAACACTGGTGGGAACCAATGAATTTTGATAATTTTATTTTCATATTTTTTTGGTCCAAGAAAACATAAAAAAAATCTGATATATCTCTCTCTCTTAGAAGTGTGCTATAGGCAAATTGGCAAGTAATAATAGAGTAGCAAATAGTAGCAGAGTCCTTAGGAATTCCGAATTCGTGATAAATAATTGTTGGTGCCCTTTTCAATGAGGGTTTTGACGAAACGCAACCACTCCTACTTGATGTGTTATAAGTCCTACTAATATAAGTAAAAGTAAGATGATGGAATGGGGAGAAAATTGCAACAAAGGGAGTTGCATTTTTGAAGCGTCTCATTTCTCCACCAAATCAAGAAAATAGCGGAATGGCGAAGAAAGAAAAGATTTGGGAAAGAGACAAGCAGCCAACTTAGACCCTAGTGATTAAAATTCTACAACAAACATTATAACGAGCTACAGCCTAGAACTAAGGTTTTAAAAATTGGCAAACCGGGCTGAAACCCGCCGGGTCAGATTGAGAATTGTCGTGGCCGGTATGGTTCTACCTAAATATAAGGAACCAGCTGGTTAGGTCCGGTCTGACTTAATTTTTAATATTTTTCATAATTTTGTTTAATTTTTTTATTTTTTGGTTTACTAGGTCAGATCACCGACTCGGACTGGTTTTCCATAAAGGTGATCCGGGCCGCCCAACCATGTTTTTAAACCTTGGGCTTCATTGTGGTACGTTTAGTGACGAGGAGGCTCATGATGAGTAAATAACATGGCAAAATATTTAGGAGCACCGAGGGACGGAAGTGTAAATATGTTTCTGCTGCCAATGTTTGAGGGATTTATTTTATTTTTATTTTTATTTTTTTTCAAAACTCTTATGGAATCTCAAATCATCTAACATGGCCTTTCTAGAAAATAAACACGGATTCCGTTAACATTGAAGGGTCACTATGTAACGTTATCCCAACCAACTAAGCGAGTTTTCTTAAAACTTGAGAATGGGCTGGGAATACCACCTAGCCCTACCAATGAATTCTCAGATTCCATTCTCAACATAGGGTAGGGTTATTCAGGTAATCTCTCAAATAAACGCGCGCTGCCTTTATTCAAGATCGAGAATCTTAAGCATCAGGGGTATTTTGGTAATCTCGTAACAAGTGACTCAACAAAATATTTATCTTTATTCAGAATTTTCATGAATAAGAATAATTAATTAATTTTTAATTATTCTTGGAAGAATGTGATTGAAATGAAAGTTAAAAGAAACTCATGTTTAAATGGGATATTTGAGCTTCTTACGGTTTTGTTGGGGGTCTTCACATTTTAACTCATATTTTTTATTTATCTTTATTATAAGGTGGTTATAATTAATCTTGATTATTGGATGTAAAATTTACTGTAATTAATTTATTAACCAAGCTCAAAGATCCAAAGAAATTTTTTCAAATTTTGTGACAAACCCAAACTATCAGATTTTACATTGAATGATTGTAAGTAATTGTGACCTCTATATAACAAAAATAAATAGTTTTATTGTATACAATTTGTTTTCTAAAAAAGTAAATATTTGAAGTTTCAAAAACAAATATCAAAAGCTCGGATTGAATTCCCATGCAACATTGGTATGGGACCATTCGGAGGGCAAAACCACACACAGACACTCTCTCCCCAAAAAATTGATACAGATAATACGAAAAACAATGTATGACAATAACTCCCCAAACTGGGTGGTATGCCTAGCGATGAAATGTAAAATTGATTCCATATGAAATTCATGTAGAGTGCGTGCAGATTTTAAATAGTTGAAAAAAAACTTTGATGATAAAAATGATGATTCACATATAAAATGTATGTGATCATATTAGGGTGGATTTTGCCAACTTCATTGAACCAACCTGACGTGACTAGAGCCAACTTTATTTAACCTAACTGAGGTGATAGACTCCTCATCCATTCCCCGTTCCCTATGCATTTTGAAAATGATACACAAACTCGTTTTGCTCATTCCCAAAATAAGTTGTAGTTTTACCCATATTTTCTATTTTTTATCAACATAATTAAATGATCAGGTACTTAACTTGACATCATAAGACAAAGGAAAATTGTTTCATGCGGCGGTGACCGTATTTCTATATTTACGGTTCCCGAGGCATAAAGCTTCCATATATAAAACATCCGTTTTAAAGATGTATGAAAATACGTGGTCCATCTAAAAATAATTGAAATTAATGGTCCAAATGTTTCTTAGTTGAAATATTATTTTTAATGTTCAAAATTTATTTATTTATTCATATTAATGATCTCCATGTCAGAGATTACATGTACTTAAAAATTAAGTCTAAAAATCTATCTCAAAAATAAATTTTTAAATAGTGACTCATTTCTACATGGATTCATAAAAACCGTGCCCTAAGCTCTAATGTAAAATATCATGTTGGCCTCATAAAACGCATTTAGAATCGATATATTATTTCTAGGAAAAGACCTCATGACTCCTTCCCCCACGACCACTTTCCCAACTGCACTATTCCACTGCTATTTTTACACAATTTGAAATCTTGTGTGTGTATTTATTTCAATAGATAAGCTCTAGTTGTACAATTATATGTGGCAGTAGATAGGGTTAGGTTTTGGACAACCGCACTTCTGGCTGGCCAGTTTATTAGGCGGCACCTATAAAAGGCAAAGTTTATTGTGCATTCTTGGATGCACCTATTCATATGTTAGTATGTGACCCCCTTCAACCAATCTATCTCAGGGTTGGATTTTGGATCTGAAAATACAGCTTAGGCCACTCCAAATGCATGTTTTGCTTTAGAACTGCTGCAAGCTCAAAAAGAAATAGTGCAGACCAGATGATCTACAAAGAATTGAAATGGAAAGTCCAAAAACAAAATTTAAGATTGATTGCTTTCAATGCACTCTCTCTCACAATACATATATATATATAATTATTTTTTTCAACTCATTTCTATTTGTGGCTCGGCTGTTTCCCCTAGTCAAGCCTTCTCTTTTATGCACATACTGGCTCAGCGCAAATAAAAAACCAATAAATAAATAGTCAACGAATAAAAGGAGAGAGAGGGACTCAGCCTCGGCATAGAGTTGATATCATAACTATAAGTAGAAACTCCCCATGTACGGTATTGAAAGAAAGACTTATGAGATCTTTTGCCGGGAAAATACAATTTTTTTTTTTTTGTTTTAATAATAATGACCTCTTATAATTTTGGCAACAAGATCACTCACATATGGTTTATTACAAACAATAGAAATTCTAAAAGTAAATAACACATCAATAAAATAAATCTCAAGTACTTGATGCCATTCATACAATCTAATACTGTGCTTGAGAATATGAAATAAAGAACAAATATAAGATAAAGATGTCGGATATTACCTCAACCGGATTTTTTACACCCTACACCAAGTCACCACATCCATTGGCGCGTGATCTGTGGTCTAGCTTCAATCTCGAATCAGGAAAGCTAATTTCGGCCGAACTATGTGACCACCTTTAATTCTTCACAAAACCCTAACCTCCAAAAATAGGCTTCCCTCTAATTTGTACAACCCTTAGTTTCTTAGGTCTAGGGGGAAAAAGAGTAGTAGCTAGAGTTGGGTCGTGGCCCCCCTTTGAAACTTTGGGATAGAGAGGGTTAGAGAGAGAAACTCAGAGGAGAGAGAGTCGGGCGTGTCCTCTAAAGAGAGAGAGAATTGGAGAGAGAGAGACTGTTATTATTTTAGAGATGGGAAAAAACTCCCTTAGTTATAAAAAAAATAAGATCTAGGGTTTCTTTAAGGTTTCCCATAGTTTGTCTCTTTCATGAGATTGAATCTGTACCGTTGATCAAGATGACTTGTGGGGTGAGAGATCTGAGCCAATCCATTCCATAGATGGGCTATCAACATTATGGAAGGTGTTTGGACCATTATCCCCCTTTCCTTAAACCATTTTCCCGTCAATATATTTAGATAAAATATATATCATGCATTCCATAAAAATAACATGATCACATCATATATTCCATAAGGATATGTCGAACATTATCAAGTAAATAAATACTACCAAAAATTTTAAACAAGATAAGGTCAATGTTTATCATCTATTCAAATTGACCATATACCTTTTAAAGCATACTTATCATATTACAAAATATGTCATGGCCGCTATATCCTTTCTAAGATTTGACCATATGCCTCAAATCCAAATTGCCATAATCTTAAAGACCTTGCTCACAAAGAAACAAGAGGAATCCAAAGGGTGGGGCGTGCCACCCCTTTGTGGCACATGTGGGCCCCCACCCATATGCCACATGGAGGGCCCATGTGCACTTTGAACCCCCATAAAATTTTATAATTTTTTTTTAAAATTAAATAAAACGAATTAATATATATTTAAATTTTTACAACTTTGTAAAATCAATAACTGTATTTTTATAAGTCCAAAAATCATAATTAAAATATTGAGGGATTCATAAATATTCAAATAATAAAACCAAAATATTTCAATAATAAATGAACACAATTAAATTAATATGATGGGAAAAAGATTCACATGGTTTTAGGAATTCAATCTGTAATAATGGGGTACTCCACCTTCAACTGTGGACTATAGACCACACTAGTTTTATCAAACCGACCCAGTGTTTCCCATGACCTACAGTCCAAACAGGGGCTCATTAGCGAGTCAACAAAGTTAGGTCGATGAATCAAGGAGTCGTAATCCCAATCTGTGGATTAAAGGTCCTCCCCTAGAGACGAGTCAAGGTCACCACGACCTGATGCGACTACAACTTAATGGTGCATAGGGGTATCTCTCGTACATGTATACACTTCACCCAAAAGTGGATATCTGGCTTTCCTGAATAATCTATCAATATGCATGTCGTGTGATGGAACATAGATAAGGTTTTGGCCCCATCTCAGTAGGCCTATCATCACACACAAGGGTCACACAGTCCCTCGGCTCTCTCATCTATGCATAAGCTTTGACCTCATCAAGAGATAACCCAAAACCCTCTTCGGTTAAATCTTTATGTCCAAGTACCTTGGGTTTTACAATCGACTGGCCAAGATCGATAAGTACAGTCCGGTATAAGCAAACATCATTTACTTAGTATGGTCCTCGAGGGACCACACTCCCACTGAGTTTATGTTTCATTATAATAAAAATATTTCAATACACATTCATAAGGCTTTTAAAGGCCACATAAACCCAACATCTCCCACTTGGCCTTTGAAGACCTTACATTATCTCTTTCTCACTTTCTCTCATCCCCATCTCTCACATGTCTTACAAAAACATTAGAGACAACTCCCTTAATCAGAGGGTCCGCAATCATCAAATCTGTAGATATGTAGTTGATCTTGATTTCTTTCAATCTCACATCATTTATTAGGTGATAAAAATAAGGCTTAATATGCTTGGAGTTCTTGTGAAACCGAAGCTCCTTAGAGACACAAATAGCCGCAGTGTTGTCACAGAAAATTCGTACTACATCACAACGTACAGGATGAAAATTAAGTTGATTAAGAAACTTCTTAATCCACACGGCCTCCATGGCTGCTAGACAACATGCCACATACTCGGATTCTATAGTGGACAAGGCCACACTATATTGTTTCTTTGACTTCTAAGAACCGCACCCCCTCCAAGCATAAACACATACCCAGATGTAGTCTTTACATCATCTAGATCCGTAAGATAGCTTACATCTGAATATCCTTCTATTGTTATTTCAGTTCCCCCCTTATATGTGAGCACATAGTTCATGGTCCCCTTTAAATATTTGAGAATTCTTTTTACAGCTTTCCAATGCTTATCTCCTAGATTACTTTGGCAACGGCTCACCAGACTCATGACGAAGGACAAATAAAGCCTTGTCCCCATCATGGCATACATAAGGGACCCAACTGCGCTCCTGTATGACACTCTCTCTATGGCTCTTACATCTATGTCTTCGGTAGGACACATTTTATTACTAAGCTTCGTCTTTTTGTCAACTAGGGTTGACATGAGCTTACATATACTCATATCAAACTTTTATAGTATCCTCTTATAGTAGGTTGCCAGGGAAAGTTGGATAGTCTTCTCTTTCTTGTTTCTTATTATCTTGATGCCCAACATATATGAAGCTTCTCCAAAATCTTTCATATCAAAGTGTTGTGTAAGGAAATTTTTCGTATCAACTATTAGGGCAATTAAGTTACTAACAATTAGCATATCACCCATATATAATAATATAAATACCACATCACTCCCACTGACCTTTTGAGATATGTAATAATCCTCATTATTTGTAGAGAACTCTGACATTTTGATATATGTAATAATCCCATTATCGCAATGCTTGTTTTAGGCTATAAAGGGATTTATTAAGTTTGCATACTAAGTACTCTTTCCTTTTCTCCTCAAATCCCTCAAGTTAGGTCATGTAAATTTCTTCTTCGAAATCCCCATTTAGAATGGTTGTTTTGACATCCATTTGATGAACCTCAAAGTCAAAATGGGCTACTATAGCTATAAGGATTCGGATGGATGGAAATTTGGCAATAGGGGAAAAGTTTCTTCATAAGTTATCCCTTCTTTCTGGGTAAGACCCTTTGGAACCAACCTAGCTTTGTATTTTTCTATTTTCCCTTTAGAGTTCAATTTTTCTTGAAAATTCACTTACAATCAATGACCTTACGTTTTGGAGGTAAAGGTACTAATTCTCATACATGGTTTTGGTTAATGAAAGCATATTCATCTTTCATGGCTTCTACCCAGTATTCTTTTTCAAGACAGGTCAAGGCTTCATGGTGAGTTCTAGGTTTTGAATCTAGATATTTTCCGACCTTATCAAAATTTTCTCCAAGGTAGATAAAATATTCTAGGTAAAGTGGCAGTCTACCAACTCGGTTACTTCGTCTGGTTCAGGTAAAGGTTCACTTTCTATAAAGAGTTTAGGATCAAGTTGGGATGGTTTAGAAGTTTCAGGTTCATGATCTCAAACTACATCCTTGTTTGGGTCTTCTCATAAAAGTCGACTTGTTTTTTACTCACCCTTGCTTCAAGGTACTCTTCCTCGAAGAAGTGAGCATCATGACTTTCTATAACCGCATTTGTTTCAAGGTTGTAGAATCGATACCCCTTACCATGATCTGAGTAACCAATGAAAATGGATTTGACAGTTTTGGGTTGCAATTTGGTTCTATTTTAATGTGGGATAAGGACATGGGCTGAGCAACCCCAAACTTTCAGGTAATCAAGGGAAGGAGTACGACCTATGAAAATTTCGTGAGGAGTAAGTGGGGCAGTTTTTGTGGGAGTTCGGTTAAGGATGTAATATGTCGTAAATACGGCTTCTCCCTAAAACTCCAATGAGAGATTTGCATGGCCCATCGTACTCCTTATCATTTCCACTAAGGTCATATTCCTTCCCTCAGCTACACCATTTTATTCAGGAGTATAAGGCATGATGTACTGATGGATGATCTCATTTTCAATACACAATTCTTTGAAAAAGTCAAATGAATATTCTCCCCCTCTATCGGTTCTAAGGACTTTAATTTTCAGGTTGGTTTGATTCTCTGCCTGGGCCTTATATTCTTTGAATTTTTCTAGGGTTTCTGATTTTGCATGAATAAGGTACACATAACCATATCGCTAGTGGTCATCTAGAAAAGAGATAAAATATCTTTTTTCACTTTTGGTAGTCACATTTATAGGTCCACATATATCACTATGAATGATTTTCAAAACGCTAGTAGCTCTTTTTGCCTTGGTGGTATTTTTCCTTATTAGTTTTCCTTACACACAAGACTCGCACACTTTCGATAAATCTCCCTTATAAATCTGAAGAATCTCGTCCCTTTTTAATCTTTCCATTCATTTGGTGTTAATGTGTCATAACCTCATATGCCATAGGGTAGCATCTAATTCATTAGGGGACGAGACATAAACAACGTTCTCTTTTATTTCAATAGTAAATATCCCGTCTACAAGTCGTTCAGTCATGATCACATCTTTTCCCTTCAAGACCACCACTTTCTCCCTAATGAAAGTGGTTAAGAATCCAGCCATAGACATCTTAGGAACCGAAACCAAGCACTTCCTCATATCAGGTGCATAAAGTGCTTGCTTTAGGATCAACGTGCTCCCACTCTTCAGTTTTAGCTCAAAATCTCCAACTCCAAGTACATCGGTCTTCTGATTTCCTCTCATATAAATATCCTACTGTCCTAGCCCCTTGAGAGTGAAAGAACGGTAATCTTCTTTGGTGTTTGTGACATGGGTCGTAGTCCCCGAGTCAAGACATCAAGAAGCTCCCTTGGGGTCGGCTAGTATAGACTCGAAAACCACACATGCTAATTCCTTATTAGTTCTACCAGATTTGTTGAACCCACAACTATTGGCTATGTGGTCCACCTTCTTGCAAATAAAACAAGTTCGAGTCTCTCTCTTTGCTACTTTATTTCCAAAATCTTTTCTTTTGAAATATATTTTTTTCTCAAAAGTATTTCTTCATTTTCATTTCTTAAATTTAAAAGATGGTTGAGATTTTACCATATGCATGGCATACCTTGGGGTTTGCCTTGAACTCCTTATTTCTTCTTCAAATTTGATAGTCATGATGAGTTCCTTCAATTTTGGTGCCTTTCTTCTAGCAAAAATAGAAGATATGAAAGTCTCCCATAAATTAGAAAGAGAATTCATTAAATGAATCACTTGTATAGATTCATTGGGCTTCATGCTTGTATCTTCCAAATCTCAGACTGGGGCACGAAACACGTGCACATGATCTGCAAACTTGGTACCTTCTACCATTTTTAAATCATTATACCTTCTCATAGCCATAGTTTGCTTCATGAGAGAGGGTTCAACATACTCTCTTTCAAGTTTATCAAAAATCTCACTTACAGTATAAATTGACTCGTACTCAGCAGCATGCGAGTTAGTCATGGCATATAAAAGAATGTGCTTGCATTTTAAGTTTCTCCTCTTCCAATTGGCGTACTCAACTTTGATTATTTGAGATGAGTCGTCAGTTGGACGAAGAGGTCGGTCCTCAAAGAGTACCTCATGCAAGTTTTCTTCATAATACACAAATTTGATTTTTTTTTTTTCATGAAGCAAAGTTGGTCCCATCAAACCTTTTGGTTTTCAGGATTTCAGAGATGAAGGTATGAGCAGCCATTATATTTCTATTCTCAAGCAAAAATAAGAAAAGACTCATAATGGCAATCAAGTAAAACTTTGCTATGATACCAATGAAATAAAGACATATGTGATCTTTTGTCAGAGAAATACAATTTTTTTTTTTTTTAATAATAATCACCCCTTATAATTTTGGCAACAAGATCACTCAAAGAAGGTCTTATTACAAACAATAGAAATTTCAAAAATAAATAACACATCAATAAAATAAATCTCAACTACTTGATGTCATTTATACAACTTAATATTGTGTTTGAGAATATGAAATAAAGAACAAGTAAGTATAATATAAAGATGCCGGAGATTACCTCAACCGGGCTTCTTACACCCCACACCGAGTCACCACATCCAATGGAGCGGGATATGCGGTCTAGCTTCAATCTCGAATCGAAAAAGCTGATTTCGGCCAAACTATGCAACCGCCCTTAATTCTCCACAAAACCATAACCTCCAAAATTAACTTAGGCTTCCCTCTAATTTCTACAACCCTTAGTTTCTTCTTAGGTCTAGGGAGAAAAAGAGTAGTAGCTAAAGTTGGGGCGTGGCCCCCCCTTTGAAACTTTGGGATAGAGAACGTTAGAGAGAGAAACTCAAAGGAGAGAGAGTGGGGTGTGCCCCTCAAAGAGAGAGAGAGAATTGCAGAGAGAGATTGTTATTATTTTAGAGATGGGAAAAAACTCCCTTATTTATAGAAAAAATAAGATCTAGGATTTCTTTAGGGTTTCCCATAGTTTGCCTCTTTCATGAGATTGAATCTATACTGTTGATCAAGGTGACTTGTGGGGTGAGAGATCTGAGCCATTCATTCCATAGATGGGCCATTAACATTATGGAAGGTGCTTGGACCAATATCCCCCTTTTCTTAAACTATTTTCCCATCAATATATTTAGATAAATAGATATCATGCATTCCATAAAAATAATATGATCATATCACATATTCCATAAGGATATGTCAAACATTATTAAGTAAATAAATACTATAAAAAATTTTAAACAAGATAAGTTCAATGTTTACCATCTATTCAAATTGACCATGTCCCTTTTAAAGCATACTTATCATATTACAAAATATGTCATGGCCGCTATATTCTTTCCAAGATTTGACCACATGCCTCAAATCAAAATTACCATAATCTTAAAAACTTTGATCACAAAGAAACAAGAGGAATCCAAAGGGTGGGGGGTGCCACCCCGTTGTGGCACATGTGGGCCCCCACCCACATGCCACATGGTGGGCCCATGTGTATTTTGAGCCCCCATGGAATTTTATAAAAAAAATTTAACATTAAATAAAACGAATTAATATATATTTGAAGTTTTACAACTTTGTAAAACCAATAACTGTATTTTTATAAGTCCAAAAATCATAATTAAAATATTGAGAGATTCATAAATATTCAAATAATAAAACTAAAATCATTTTAATAATAAAATGAACACAATTAAATTAATATGAAGGGAAAATGATCCATATGATTTTAGGAATTCAATCTGTAATAATGGGGCACTCTACCTTCAAATGTGGACTACAGACCACACTAGCTTTATCAAACATACCCAGTGTTTTTCATGACCCACAGTCCAAGTAGGGGCTCATTAGCGGATCACCAAAGTTAGGTCGATGAATCAAGGGGTCGCAATCCCAATTTGTGGATTACAGGTCCTCCCCTAGAGACTAGTCAAGGTCACCACGACCTGAGATGCATATGGGTATCTCTCGCACATGCATACGCTTCACCCAAAGGTGGATATCTGGCTTTCCCGAAATCTATCAATATGCATGTCATGTGATAGAACATAGATGAGGTTTTGGCCCCCGTCTCAGTAGGCCTACCATCACACACAAAGGTCACACAGCCCCTCGGCTCTCTCATCTAGGCATAAGCTCCGGCTTCATCAAGGGATAACCCAAAACCCTCATCGGTTAATTCTTTATACCCAGGTATCTTGGGTTTTACAACCGACTAACCTAGATCAATAAGCACAGTCCGGTATAAGCAAACGTCATTCGCTTAGTATGGTCCTCGAAGAAGCACACTCCCACTGAGTTTATGTTTCACTATAATAAAAGTATTTCAATACACATTCATAAGGCTTTTAAAGGCCACATAAACGCAATAGGTATTTCAATTTTCATTAAATTCACATTCCAACTTTAATTTATCTATCTGATGTCTGTATATATAATACATGATCCATGCATGCTAACTTGTGAAGTAAAGAAAAGTTTCCCCTCAATTCAATGTTGAAATAAGGTAGTAATGAGTTCTAAAAGATCAATAGATTCCTGGTTAAATCCCCTCATGGTCCAATCTATCTTATTTAATTCAATGTTGAAATAAGGTAGTATAAGTTCATTTGTTGGTAGCTTGGAAGATTACAACCATGACTATTGCTTTTCAATTAGTTGTTTTTGCATTAACTGCCAATTCATCAATCTTATTGATTAATGTACCTGTTGCATTTACTTCTTACGATGGTTGGTCAAGTAACAAAAAGATTATATTTTTTAAGACATTATTATCGATTGGATTAGTTTTTTTTTTATATCTATACTTAATTCTCTAATCTCTTGAGCCTTTTTTGGATGAACAAATTAACCCTTACTCAGAAGGCATTCTGTTTGTGACACGCATTAAGTATGAGTAAAAAACACAAAGAACACAAAAAAAAAAAAAAAAATTTGAGAGGGAAGGTTAAAAAGTTACCTCAAAAATTAGAATCTTGGTGAAACTTGAAGTGAATATAGTATTTGGCTATCTAAAAATATGATCCATATGCGTATTACCTAGTATACATCTGGGTAAAAATTGAGGGCACTCGGTTAACATCCCATAGAAGGACGAGTGACAAGTCGTCGCCTGTATGCACACGTGGCGAGCACTGCTGCGTCAAAGCGACACGCGAAACGTTCGGGGCATTTCCGCAAAGCATTTCATATTCATGAGATGGAAAGGTGTCGTGGAATGGATGGGCCCAAAGATGGATGTGGTCTTCCTTTCGTCTTGTTCGATTTATCGGCCTCTTTGTCTCTCTAATCTCTTGTTTTGTTGAGCTAGCGCTTCTTTGAGCAAAAGAAAGGCAGGTTAAACTCTCTCTTTAGGTTTTTTTTTTTGGTTTATTAGCAAATTTATTGGTATTTTCTTTCCATTGGCATTTCTTTGTGCTGGTATTTGTTAAAACATTTATGAAAATTTTTTTAATGCTATTATTTATTTAGAAATTTCATGGCAATGCATATGGGTACCTTTTATTCAAAGCAACATTTTCTGAGAAAGGTTTGTTATGTACTTTGGGAAGGGGTGGCAATGGGTTAGGTCCGGACCCAGATCCAGATCCAAACCAGAATGTATTCGGGTTCAAGTTTTGAACCTGAATTCGACCCGTCGACGTAAAAGTTGGATCTATACCCGTATCCATTAGGTCTCGAGTCTATTCTGTTGGGTCTCAGGTTTTATCCCGTTGGATCCCAGGTCTGGTCGGGTCCATTGCCACCCTCCCTATGAGCTTCTTATAGCCTACAATGGTGAACAACCTACAATGGTGAACAACAGACAACTGATTTTAGAGAGGTGGGAAATTACATAGAGAGAGATTCGAGTTCCAGAGGGAGTTCCATCTCCAAAAAACTAAGAGAGGAATAATTGTAGAGAGGGAGGATGGAGATGGGGTTTGGCCGTTTCGAGAATTACTGAAAGATAAGTATTACAATGACTTTAGGGTTGGGGTTTTGGCTTTTGGATAAACTAAAAGTTCAGGTCCGGGTATCCAGTTCGGGTATAACAGGACCCGTACCCAGACCCGAGACAACCCGAATATCTTTTATTGGACCCGGATCCTACATGCAGGTCCAAAACATGGACCCATACCCCACCTGTGCTGGGTATACCCGACGGGTATGGTTCGGGTACGGGTCCATTACTACCCCTAACTTTGGGCATTGATATCTGGTCATAGTAACAATTTTTTTGTTCATTAGAATGATAGATCATAAAATTAGCATGATAGATCATAAAAGGTCGGATTTATTTATCCAGAAAAATGCAGGCACAAAATCTCAAGACGAGCTGTAAACTTTGTGTAAATTAAGAAACTGGCAACGCATGCAGCCTGGCCTGTGACTGTTTTATTTTAAGTGTGGCAAAGTAAACAAAAAAACAAGAAAACACGTTGGATCGGCGCTTACCCTTCCTTGGACCACGCCCTACATTTTTTGGGTTGGACTGGGCTGCCTGGCCCATTGCCAGCCCTAGTTTTACTGTGATTAACTAGGTTGGTCAAGAATCTAACCTAGGCCCTTAAGAATTTAAGGAAGGACTTTTGTTAATGGCATGACTTTTTTTTGTTTTTTTTTTTTAGTAAAAAAGAAATATACGAAGAGAACATTTACTTTTAGTATAAGGTGATCATAGCTAATGTTGACCATTGAAGGTAAAATTGGGTGGTTCCATTTATTCTATTGACTGAGCTAAAATTTCAAAAGAAATTTTTTCGAATTTTGTGACATTTATTTCTATATCGGATAGTTATAAGTAATTGTGACATCTTTGTATCAAAGGTAAATGATAGTAATTGTGACCTCTTTGTATCAAAACCAAATGGTCTCATTGTATACAATCTTTTTATCAAAGTGTTTTAGAGGCAGAAGTTAGGATTGCGGTTGGAGTTGGGGTTCCCATATGTGTGCAATGCGGGACGCATAGCAACCCATGCAGGTGCAAAGTGGTGGGTCCCACCCTGGGGTTCCTGGCCTTTGCGGCGGCAGCTGTGGTGGAGTGGCCTGTGGGTGCGGTTGTGTATCTGTTTCGGCACATGACGGGGCGTCGTATCATGGCTCATCCCGTTACCGTTGTTTATCCCTCAGTTTCTAATGCTATCCCTATCTAAGCCAACCATGTAAATGATATCCCCATCTAAGCACACCATGTAAATTTTCATTTCGAACTTTTCTAAATAAAACAGGTTCAATGACTAAGTAAAAATTCCTTGTCATTTAAAGTTTTTGGGAAAATTCTACATTGGTTATCTATCTAATACAAATCCGAATAGACTCTCTCTTTTATTCGGGTTTGATACAGGTTAATACAAATCCGAATAGGCTCTCTTTTATTCGGGTTTGATACAGGTTAATACAAATCCGAATAGACTCTCTCTTTTATTCGGGTTTGATACAGGTTAAAAGAAAGTTTAAGGTCTCGATATTTTTGTAGATTATAAAAAACTCTTGTTAATTCTTTATAGTAGGCAATTATTTATGCTTTCTATATTTGTCCTACTTCATAAAATTTATATACTTCTTCCTACCGTCTATTATGAATAGACAGCTAAGATGGTCTCAATCACGATGTTATGTTTCTACACTATTTTAATTTTTTTACAAATTGTTTTGACACCAAATTTTGTGGTCTACTCCTATCTAGTTGTATCTATAAAAAAATATTTTTAATAAAATAAAATATCAAAATATCTATAAAAAGTATTTTGATTATTATATTTTATCAAAAAAATTAAATTTTTTTTAGGTGTATTTTAACATGTACTAAATTTGATAGTCAAATAATTTACAAAAAAAATTAAAATAAAATACTTGAGACATCGGAACTAGGTCAAATGATCAGTGATCCACTTGATATAACTTGAACAAGAAGTATATATCTTTAGGAGAAATATAAAAACCTTTCCCTTATTTCATTCTCCGTTTCTATACATTAGGATTAGACCTCTCACTCTCTCTCTCACAATATGAATGGAGTCGAAGGTTTGTGAGTTTCCCTCACTGTATAGCACATACACACAATGAAAGACGGTGATGTCGAGAATGGGGTTGCGCAGAAAAGATCGGTTTCCTCGTCAAATAGAGAGAACCGTTTTATTTCAAGAAGAGAGATGCCTACTGACAGCAAAAAAATGTCCTTGCTCGACTTACCTCACACAAGAAGAAGAAGAAGAAAGGAAGTAGAACCCGCTTAGATGCGCTCCTCCTTACAATAGGGTCGATATCCCCCTCCTCCCATTTTATTATTAATTGTTTCAAATACCTTGGCCGCCTAAACAAAATCTCCCTCCTGCCTTCAACACTGCCCCTTCGTTCAATCGCTATAGCAGTCAATATGTTCGTATATCTCTTGTTTGAGCAGTGAATGTAGTGCACCAGTTAAAATCTAAGCTTTCATTCTCATTTAATGCATTAAAAAACAATTCACAATTTCAAAAAAAAGGGTAGGGATTCGTCATCCCCATTGAATTATAAAAAAAAAAGAAAAACAGCGATAATCGATTTTAGGTTCATTTCGAAAGTCGAGGAATAATAAACTATGGGCGGATCAAACATTGGTAATAAATCGGTTTTATTTTTAAAAGTCTGGAGAAAAAATCGGGTTAAAAATATGGATTGCCAAAAACTAAGATAAGTTAAAATGCAATGGTATCTTTGTGACCTCTATGTGTAAAAGATAAATAGTCTCTTTGTAAATAATCTCGTATACATATATTTGAAATACATAGTATTTTGATAAATTTGCCTATATATGTATGAAGTGTATGTGTATTTGAAATATATTTTTTCAAAATATTGTTGTTAGGTTTTAGACCCATACCCAAACCGGACCAGGTCCGGTTTTGAGTCCAAAACCTTGACTCGAGTTGGGTTCTAAACCAGTTGGGGTGTAGGTTGACCTGAATCCAACTTGACCCATTACGATCTTTAGCTTTTCAATGTTGAGTCACTCTTTCTATATGTTTTTTTAGGTTTGTTTACTTCATTAGTATAAATTTGACACTTTATATAAACTTGTATCTTATTTAATAGTAGGGATTTGTCTACAAAGAGACTATTGATCTTTGGAAAATGTTTATATAAGGTTGTAACCTTAAAATGTAGAATTAAAGGTGCACCTCAAAAATCCATCATCAAAGGTTGTTGGAAGTTGGAAAAATCTCTAATTGATCATCTCGATATCGAGATGTATGAATATGAAAAGAAAAAGAGATTTTGAGTCTGCAAAATAATGTATCTTGCAACACATTTTTTGGACAGTCAATTTTCAAGATTTTTGTTTGTTTATATATCTATTTGATTTCATTCATTTTTAGAATTCAAAATTTTTTAATTAGAGATAAAAAATAGATTCTCAAGTCATCTTAAGAATTTATATATCAAAATTACATTTATGATAAAATTTAGAGGTGCGCCTTAATTGGATCGTTTAAGATTGCAACCTTATACAAACCACACCTTTTATCCTTTGTAAATGGCGGTCACAATTATTCTTGTCTTTTAAATTTCAAAACAGGTGGTTGTGACTCACCCAAACCATCTAATTTGACATCTAATAAATGGGATTGATTGTGACTTCCATGTACAAACGATAATGGTTTATTAGTAGTCATTCCCATTCCGATAACATGTGAAATTTTTATGAGAGTTTTCTTGGTGAAATTTTGATGAGAGTTTTCGTGTAGATAATTGCATTTGTCGGATGCATATGCCGTGAACAAGAACCACCCACTATCACATCATAATGCCAAGGAATTTGACATTTGATTTCTTAAGTTGCTTGATCGGTAAGATTTACTAGGTTTTTTTAGCATCATAATGCAAGGAATTTGACATTTGATTTCTTAAGTTGCTTGATCGGTAAGATTTACTTGGTTTTAGCATCATAATGCCAAGGAATTTGACATTTGATTTTTTAGTTATGGTGGAAGTGGAATGTCCTTGCCTTTGTTCATTGTTAGCTAGCAGTATTGTTGTTAGATGGTACTTTTTGGTGCAGTTTCAGCATCCAGGAGGTGCTCTTTGAAAAAGTGGTTCACATACTTGCTCTTGAAAAATAAAGAGAGTTCAATAAGAAGGGTTAAAGCTAATGCTATCTCCCTTTTCAATGCATGGTTCATGTAAATTTTAGTGAATTCAATATACTAAAATGGCTGGATATATTCCTTTTTTAACAACTAATGCCTGGAAATAATCTTGTTAGAGTAGAATGATATGAATGTGAACACATGATATGATTGTTGAGCTCACGTAGTTGAGCTCTCTGGCAAAATTGCCGATGCGCAAAGTGAACTCAGATACAGGATAAAATACATCAAAACGTGTATGAGTGAAAATAGCAAATAAATAAATAAATAAATAAATACCGACATCAAGATTTATGTAGTGTACTTTTTCAAGTTACAATTATGGGAGTAATAGACAAGTAATCCATTAATAAAAATTAATGGTTACAAAATCATTCGAGAAACAAGCTTTCTTTGTGTTTTTTGACTTGTTCTAAAGGCGTTTCTTCTCTAAGATTTCTTTCTTTGAGGTCCCTTTCTCTCTCAAAATCTTGTTTGCTTTCTTGGAGACTTTCTTTATCTCGGAAAGAAAATGTTTCTCTTTCTTTCCGACACACTTCTCTTTCTTTTTGACAGACTTCTCTCTCTCTCTTCTTCTTCTTCTCCTTAAAAGAAGGCTTTCTCTGTATCTGTATTTTCTTCTCCTCCTACACTCTCCATATATCTCTTTGTAATGGAGAAACACACCCCAAGAAGACGAACCCGACCCGTTAATTTTGTAATGGCGTAACACACCCCAAGAAGAGAGAATCACTAAGCCTCAACGTGAGGCTCTTTTTTTTTATGTAGGATGAGATTTGTTTTCCAAAATCTCAGCCCCACATCCCCTTTTAATGGACTACGGGACACTCAACAATAATGTATGCAATAGGGTTCGATCCCATTGTATCATAATGATGCCATTCATGTTCTGTAAAAGTTTTCTTTCTCAATGTACTCGGCCATTGGCTACAAGCGAGTTATTCTAGCCAGCCCGGGTCTTACTCACCCCAAAAAAGCATAAAAAATGAAAGACATTTTCTATAAATGATAGATTCTTTAAATTTTGATTTATGAATATTTCAGAAAAATAAAAAGAAAATTTTTTATAAGTCATCTTTTAAAAAAATCAAAATAAAAACATATATATATTTATTTTATTTTTTTTGAGTTACCTTGGAACTCGCCACACAGGCGGAGTTACTCAAGAGTTGAGTTCTGCTACAATGCTGTAGATTTTCATACTACTGTGAGTTGAGTTCTGCTACAATGCTGGGGATTTTCATACTACTCTGAGCGATATGCCTCGTGATTTTCTTTACAGTTCACCTTTAGTTGTCTTAATAATCAGTTGACTAAGATTTGCAAGGGCCCAAGCAGGTCGACCTGGCCAAAAAGACCCGGGCTTGGGCGATAAAAATTGGCCCCGGCTCAGGCAATAAAATTGGCCTGAAGACCAGGGCAAGCCTGCTCGGCCTGAGCCTACATAACCAAGGGCCCTGAACTGCTCCGCCAAGGCCGGGCCTCTCAGCCCCAAATTGCCAAATCTTTCGGCAGTTTATGTAAGGTGTTGAACCCATCTCCCAAGATATGTGGAATTCCAAAAATTCACCCTTGAAAAAAATTTGAGAAAGAAGAGATTAGATTAAGTTGAGATTTAAGTCCAGGGGATTCAAACCAACCACCAAATAAAAACTCCAATTTATTTTCAAATCAATCAAATAAACCTGCAACATTCAATCACACAAAGAAATCACCAACTCACATGTCCAAAACCCAAATACATTTGATGAATACAAGAAATCAACAACTCACATGTCCAAAACCCAAATACATTTGATGAATACATTTACGTATTCATGTTCACGTGAAGTTATATTAGTAAAGGATTGGATACTATGAGACCGTTTATTTTCGTATACCACCTTGTATCAAATGTAGACGGTCTTATTGTATACACTTCCTACTAGTAAAGACTATTGAAGTTATATTTTGTATTAATAAAAGACTACCAAAGCAGCTTTACAATACGTGTTTCACTTCGGCATCATCGGATTCGCTATCTGAGATGCCAAGCTTGTAGACGGGGCATTGGGCCTTCCGCGCTAGCTAATTCTATTCTCTTCCTCAAAGCTTTAATCTCACCGTTAAGTTTCTCTTCCTGACTGGCCATCATTCTTAATAAGTTCTGGTTTTCCTCATATAACAGCGCACACTCGACTTGCAATTTTTGTAATTCCTCTGCATGTCTGGTATTGAGAGGCGTCATATCATCGCACCAGTGGCAGGTATTACATTGCTATAAAAGTGAAACAAGAACAGCTTATATGTACTAGAAAATAATGTGCAATTTCATATAAAGAGATCCTTTTACCGATAAAGCCTACGATAACTACAGAGAACAATCAAGTTTACTTACTTCTTTAAACATAACCTGTGAACAGTTATAGAACAACCTTTTCCGGTTGTGTTCTGTGTTGCTTATTCTCAGCTTTGTAGGATTCCAACATTTGCAAGTTAGCACCTCATCCGTTCTGATAATGCATTTGCAATCAGATTATGACCCATGGATATAATCCAGTTAAGATGACTTGGTATGGTTGTTGTATGCTATTGCAGAAGTAGTTTATTAAAAGAAAACCAGTAAATTAAAACATAAAATCTACGATCTACATGAAACATATGTTAAAGAAGCCAATTAGCATTACTTGTACCTCAGCATGTATATAAAAATTTAAGCAGAACTTTCAAATAGGAGTAGCAGGCAGCAAAATAAGTTCTAGTAATTACATTATAGAACATTTTAAATAATTAAAACATAACTTGCACAAAACCCACAGATTTTAGTTGGTTCTAAACTCTCTTTTTTTATAAAAAGAACCAAAAAAAAAAAAAATCACTTCTTGTAGTGGAATTTTCGTCTTGAAAATCAAACATGTCTTTGACAACCTCTTCTATAATGCAAAAAAAAAAAATCACTTATTATAGCGGATCTTCCATCCAGAGAAGCTAAGATGCCTTTCACAACCGCATCTTCTTTTGGTTTTTTCTGGGTGGGGATGACAGACCCCTACCTATTTTGGACGGGGTCAACTTTTTTAAAGTGTTATCGAGAATAGAGACTACAACCTTTAACTAGGGCTTAGGGGGTGCTACCACCATGACCCAGCCCCATTCTCAACAACCTCATCTTCTGTAACAAATACATGCAAAATGTTTTAAATCACATGACTTCATGTTCAGGATATATTGTCTTTGCATCTAAATTTGGGCGTGCCTATTTCCACAAAGAAATGCAAGCTGATCGTTTCTTCTTTCCTTTAAATTTATGTAAGAGCCATTTCAAATAGTGTTCATGATGTACTCAAAAGTTTTGGGAAGTAGATATGGTCATTTCAACGAATGTATTATGTTAAATTTATTTGGGCCTATCTTTTCTTGGAGATCACATTAGTACACATAACAAAAACGTTCGAGGAATCAATTTCAATTTGTTATTATAAACTTGGCAGGAAGATGCTATTAAAATGATATCTAATTTGGAGCCTGTAAAATAAATGGAGATCTCTTCATGCCCAGACTATATTAAGGCATGTGTGAGACCTTCGATTATTACATCCACACAAGCCGTTCTCCTATACAAACTTGCAGAAGTAAAACCCTATCAGTAAGAATATAAACACATCAAGCACAACTTCCAATCTGACTTTGATCTCTAGAACTTTGGCTGTTATGGTTTATGTTAGTGTTAGTTTGTTGAAGGCAGTGTCTTTCTGGGCTATGAATTTCTTCTTCTTGATTGCGTCCAAAGTAAAATTTGAAAACTGAAATGGGCCTAATCCATTTGCACCTTCTGATTTCTAATTTCTCGAATTTAGCTTTTCCATTGAACCCATAAGTCCCTTGCTTTTGGATTAGGCATTGTAATTCTGAACTATAATATTATTGTGTTTTCTAGTTCATACATAAAAAGAGGTCTTCGTATGTGATCAATCCTTTGCCTGGGCCAAAAGAATCCCCTGAATTTAAGCTAGGAGCAAAATAGAGTTGGAAGAGCAAGTTAATTCATTTCATTTTCTTCTCCAAGTACAAATTCCTATGAAGTATCCCACTCATTTGATGCTAAACCTCACACAATTGCTCCATCAAGAACCTCTGTTTCGAGCTAATCATTGAAAGAACCCAGTTTTAAGTTCGGAAAAAGGGATCAACATGAATCGGGTGCCACCTTTGGAATTGACTGGTGAACTATCCAGCAGGAAATCTAAACTCCACCATTCCTAAAAATTTCTGAAGCGTCATCTCAAATTCCAGTCACAAAGCATAGTGGCAAATCTACTGAATAAGGACCTGCATTCAAACTGTCTCTACCCTTATCCAACAATTACAATACCCAAAAGGCCAAAACCCAATTATATTGAATCCGAAGAAGTAGCAAAACTATATAAATTCAAATAACTTCAAATGTTTTCATGCTTTTGGCAATTTAAATGTAGTATCTCCATATTTTATATGAAGATATCTGTTACTTCTATCTCGAATGAAACCATACAAGATTCAGTGCATTTGTAGAACTATAACTTCACCATGGACTAGAAAGGATGGAAGAAAGCTAAAAATAAAAGTTCCCTGCAATATATTGTTGTATAATCGGGAAAACCCAATCTTCCCGTTCACCAAGTTGGGATATATCAAATCCCACTTTCCACACTCAAATAATATGGCCAAGATGTAATAATAAGTGCAATATAATTGGGAAAAAAATATAAGAACAACAAAACAAGCAATATGGGAAATCAGCAAAGCAGCACAACACAAATGAAAGCAGTGAGGGACACGCACATATACGTGGTTCACCCACGATGGGCTACGTCTATGGGCAAGACGGCAAAGGTATATTCACTATCAAGATGAAAAAATTACAGGACAGAGTTACCTCATACAATCTCAAGGAATGCTCAAACACAGAACATCCTACCATAAAACCACCAACAGTGGATCCCTTTCTTCGATTCACTGCATCCGCGAAGAAATGCCGATAAAATGGCTCAAGAAGAGCCGCGATGGTGGCGCAAGGGTTTCATAATGAAACCCCCAAATTTTCTCCTCTTGTAAAACTCTCTATTTTCACCCTTTTATCCCCTTTTAATCTCTTGCCCACGCACCTTTTTCTCTCTCGTGCGCTTCCTCTTTTTCCCCCTCAATAACTCATCCGCACATCTCTCTCTGTAAAGACCCCTTTAAGGGCCTCCACTCCAAATGTGCATTTTCAGTGACGAAAATATCTTTCAACAAGAGGGGAATACCACAGGGGTGATGATTTGACATCACGCCCAACAATCTCCACCTTAATGCAAAATCACACCCTTGCCTAGTCAATCCATCACTTCTTTTCTTTCTTGAAACCAAGAGAGGTTAGACTCAATTTTAACTTCTCTACTTGAATGGGCTTCGTAAGCATATCCGCAAGTTTGTCTTCGATCTTGATCTTGACCCATCGAACTCTTTCATCTTCAATAACTTGCTGAATATAGTGATAGAGAATCAATTTGTGCCTTGTCCTCTTGTGGTTAACCGGGTTCTTGGCCAAATAGGTAGCACTCATGTTGTCACAAAATAGTTCCATGAGCTTACATACAATGCCCATCTCACCTATCAATCCTTGAAGTCACACGACTTCTTTTGAGACCTCTGTTGCTGCCATGTACTTGGCTTCGGTAGTTGACAATGCTACTGTGTCTTAGAGCCTTGACATCTAACTTATCGGTCCATTTACAATCCGAAGAACAAATGTGGTAGTCAACCTATCTCTATCAAGATCACCGACAAAATTTGCATCCACAAAACCTTGTATTAGAATTGAGCCATTGCCAAATGTGATTGTATAACTAGTTGTACATCTCAAGTACCGAAGTACCCATTTTGTTGCTTCTCAATGAACTTTTTTGGGGTTTGCCATAAACCGACTTAGAACTCCAACTGCATGCGTGATATTCGATCTTGTACATACCATGGCAAACATTAAACTTTCAATCGCATCTGCATAAGGAACCTTTGCCATGCTTATTATTTCTTCTTCCGTCTTCAGACTTTGCATTGAAGACAATTTGAAGTGGGGCACTAGGGGTGTCTTTACAGGCTTTGCATCTTTCATGGCAAATTTTCAAGCACCCTTTCTATGTAACCCTTTTGAGATAAATGACAATTCCATTTTGTCTATCCCTTTCAATTTCAATTCCAAGGATTTGCCTTGTTGACCCGAGATCTTTCATCTCAAATCTTTTGCTCAAAGAAGTCTTGAGCTCATCAATTTTTCTCTTATCTTTGCACACCAAATGCATGTCATCCACATATAAGACTAAAATCAAATTTGTACCATCATCAAAGAACTTTAAATCGATACAATGGTCATACTTACTTCTTGTGTACCCAAGGCTCAACATGAACATATCAAATGTTCTATACCATTGTTTTGATGGTTGCTTGAGCCCATTCAAAGACTTCTTCAATTTGCACACAAGTCCTTCTTTGCCTTTTTCTATGAAGCCATCCGGTTGTTGCATGTATACTTCCTCTTCAAGTTCTCCATGCAAAAAAGTTGTCTTCACATCCATTTGCTCAAACTCTAAATCATGCATAGCAATTAACCCAAGCACCAAGCGAATTGTGACCAACTTGACTACCGGTGCAAAAATTTCATCAAAGTCAATCCATTCCTATTGCGAAAAGCCTTTTTCCACCAATCTCGCCCTATATCTTTCAAGGTTGCCATCAAGCCCTTTCTTTATCTTGAACACCCATTTACAACCAACGGCCTTTCTACCTTTTGGCAGCCCCACCAAATCTCACGTTTTGTTTCTTTAAGGGGTCAATATTTCCTATTCTATAGTTCTTTTCCAATGCTCGGTACCATTGCTATCAATGGCTTCATGGAATGATGTTGGCTCTTCATTTTCAGCTATCAAAGTATGCAAAGTATTTGGATCCACATAATCTTTGTGGCACCCAGGTGCACGAGTTTCTCTAGTAGAGTGCATTTGTGCCAAAGGCGCAACTTCATCATGATGGCTATGTGGTTCTTCGTCTTGACTTCCTAATCCTTCATGCTATTCACTATGACCAATGGGTATATTCTCATAAGGCATAATTGTACTTGGTGGACGTATTTCAGGGTTGCCTTGAAATTCTTGGCTCTCTTGTTGCACTTCTTGGCCATTGTCCTTTATCATCATCTCTTTTGCCAATACCTTGGATTCATCAAAATGCACATCACGGCTAGTAATTATTTTCAGGTACTTGGATCCCATAACCGATACCCCTTCACACATTTGTTATAACCTACAAAGATGCATTTCTTTGACCTTGGATCCAATTTGTTCATTTGGCAACTTGGAATAAGTGCATATGTATCATAACAAAAAAACTTTCAAATCGAAGTAGTCACTCGGAGTTCTATACCAAACCTCATTAGGAGTTTTGCTTCCCAATGCTATCGAAGGTGATCGGTTGATAAGATAACAAGTCATTGCTACGGCTTCCGCCCATAGTTCTTGTTCTAGGCTAGCATTGCTTAACATGCACCTCGCACGCTCCATCAAAGTGCAATTTATCCTCTCTGCACACCATTTTGTTGAGGATTGTAGGCATTTTTGTAATGCTTAGTAATTCCTTCGACCTTACAAAAATTTTCGAACTCCTTTGATACAAACTCTCCACCATTATCGGTCCGAAGAACTTTGATGTGATGCCCCATAGATGTTCCAATTTTGGCTTTAAAATTCTTGAATGCACAAAACACATCACTTTTGGACTTGAGAGTTTTGATCCATACTTTTCTTGAGAACTCATCAACAAATAACAAAATATAATGCATCGCCATAAGATATAGTTGGTGAAGGGCCCTATACATTCGAGTGAATGTAATCAAGTTTATACTTGCTTGTATGCTTCCTGGCCTTGAAAGGTTGTCTATATTGTTTCTCATAGACACAATACTCACAAAATTCGAATCCATCAATTTTAAGTGTCGAAATAAAATACCTCTTCATAAAGACCTCCATATCCTTATTAATATTATGCCCCAATTTTTTATGCCATAGGCGAAATGGAATTTTCTCTTCTTCAAACCACAGAATTCACTTCATCATTTATTAGTGTGCTTCTCAATAACTTGTACAAGCTCCCAACTAAGACTTCTTTCATCACAATTAAAGACCTTTTTGATACTTTGATTACTCCACCTTGACCGGTGAACTTATATCTTTTCGAATTTAGAGAATTTAATTCCGGCACATGCCTAACATCTTTAATTGCCCGAATAGTACTATCAAACTTCCTTAGGTGAATTGAATCCATTCCAACCACCTTGCAAGTAGAATTATTTCCCATGGATACCGATCCTCCTTCACAGGACTCATACGAGTCAAACCATGATCTATGGGGGCACATGTAATGGGTGGCTCCACTATCAAGTATCCAATTTTGATAGAATATTGAATTATATGCTCCTCATATATACTTCATCTTCAATGAACTTGGATGTAGACTATTCAACTTGATTTGCTTCATTCTTGGATTCACTTCGTTTTTCATCTCCCGCATTAGGAGCTTTGGAAGAATTCACTCCATTTCTTTTAAAACAATTCTTCCTTATATGACCGGGCTTCCCACAATACCAACACACATTCTTGTTATTGAGCCCTCTCGATTTTGATCGAAATCTTGAATTACTTCTTGAATGATTCCTCGACGAATCACCCCATTCATTTCATAGACCTCTTACTACAAGAGCTTCTGTCTTCAATTCTACCGAACTTCCCAAAGATGCCTTCTTTCAAAGTTCATCGGCAAGTAGGGCACTACACACCAAGCCCAAATCAAGCAAATCCTGTTTACAATAGCTTAATGTAGTAACAAGGTTATTATAAGATCCTGGCAATAAACAAAAGCAAGGTGACCGTTTTATCTTCATCATTCATTCTCATACAAATACTCTTAAGTTGAGAAATGAGGTTAATAAGCTCATTCCAGTATTGCAACACATTTGCACATTATTTCATTCTCAATGTATACAATTTTCTCCTTAAGAAATTTTGGTTTGTGAGAGATTTTATTTAATACAAACTTTCCAATTTTCCCACAAATCTTTTGCCGTCTTTTTACCAACAATATTAAACAAAATCTCATTCGTTAAACATAAGCGAATAATGGCTCGTGCCTTCATATTGAGTTCATCCCAATTATCATCGGTCATATTTACCGGTTTGTGTTGCCCTTGATGTAACCAATAAATCTTGCATTTTTAATTTTCAAATTTCAAAATTATCTTTTCCATTAAACTTTTCCTCCTCAAACTTGGGAGATATCATTTCTCCAAAAATACTACACTAATTCCTTGAGCTCTGATACCTATTGTTTCAAAATCGAGAAAACCCAATCTTTTTGCTCACCAAGTTGGGATATCTCAAATCCCACTTTCCACACTCAAATAATATGTCCAAGATGCAATAACAAGTGCAACATAATTGAGAAAAAATATAAGAACAATAAAACAAGCAACATGAGAAATCATCAAAGCACAACACAAATGAAAGTAAAGAGGGACATGCACATATACGTAGTTCACCCAAAATGGGCTAAGTCCATGGGCAAATGTGTATTCACTATCAAGAGGAAAAAATTACAGGATTGGAGTTACGCAGAGTTACCTCATACAATATCAAAAAATGCTCAAACACATAACTTCCTACCATAAACCACCTATAGCGGATCCCTTTTTTCGATTCACTACACCCGTAAAGAAATACCGATAAAATGGCTCAAGACAAGCCCCCATGGTGGCGCTAGGGTTTCACAGTGAAACCCCCAAATTTTCTCCTTTTACAAAACTCTCTCTGTTTTCACCCTTTTAATCTCACACTCATGCACCTTTTTCATGCTCACGCCCGCGCACCTTTTTCTCCCTCTCGTGCTTCCTCTTTTTCCCCCTCAACAACTCATCCACACATCTCTGTCTCTAAGACCCCTTTTAAGGGCCTCCATTCAAAAGGTACATTTTTCGTGACAAAAATGCCTTTCAATAAGACGGGAATGCCAAAGGGGTAATGATTTGGCAGCACACCCAACTTATATTAAGAGGAGAATGCCACATGGGTGATGATTTGGCATCACGCCCAACAAATATTAAGTGATAGGCAGAGAAAATACAGAAAGAATATAGGGACAGTTAATACATACTCACCGCCCATAGCCTCCTGCTTTAAGTAGCTGGAAGAGAAAAAAACACCTAATTAAAAAGGGCAAAAAAAAAAAAATAACACACACGTTCCAAAAAAAGTAACTATTGGACAACACTACTAAATCAACAAACACTAAATCGCTCTTAGATTCTTTCTATACCATATAATTTAAGAAAAAATACTGAAAATCAAGGTAAAACCTAATCAAACGTATTAAAAAAACAATCTCAAAACTGGCCTACGCTTGTGAAAAAAACTCAAGATAAATAGAAACATAGAATCTCCCACAAAATTAAAAAAGAAAAAATGTCACTTTAAACTAGAAAACCTAGAATTAAATACCAAAAAACGAAAGGACAAGAATAAAACAAAAATCATATATCACATTAGAGTTCGAGATATATCCGAATCGAAAACATATCGCAAACGAACGGTTTTTATTTTTCGTTCCTTCTAACTATACTAGTGAGAAAGATTATTGATGGGACTGCATATAAATGAAAAAATTAGGGCAAAGATAATATTTATTCTAAAAATCTTTAACCTCGGTGGCCTTCTCCTTTTTCCTCCTCTCTCTCTAACCGGCAATTCTTTCTCTCTCTAGCCTCACTTGACCCCCACTTTCTCCTCTCTCGATGCCTCCAACTCCCTCAGTTTATGGAATCCTAATAGAATTTCTAAAGCTTATCCCCCTGTTTATAGAACCTTAATAGAATTCCTTGATTTTGCAATAGAGTTTTTGATACAACCTTAACTCTTCTCCAAAATCAAGAAGACTTCCCTCTCGAAAAGTACAAATCCGAAGACTTCAACTCCCTTTCTGAATATGGAGGATTCAACACCACTAGCCGTAAATATTTCTATATCATACAATAATTCCCTTTCTGAATATAAAGGATTCAACACCCGTAAATATTTCTATATCATACAATAACTAAGCATATATCACGTACGTCCATTTTTATTTGTTTCATGGTTACAGACATCTTTGGTATCTTCGTCAATATTGGAGAATGTGGAATAGTGCATGAAACGACAATACTTTGGAGTCATTGAGAAATATTCACATCATGAATAATAAGTGCGACAATTCACATATTCATACTGTAATATGTCTTTTTGTCATGGAAAAAGTTTATACAAGGAAGCTACCTGATAATGAAGAACTACGGATGCCCTTCAAAAATCCATCGGAAAAGGTGATTTTAATGCTGAAAAATCCTTTGATTGATCATCTCGACATCGAGATGTATGACTATGAAAAATAAAAAAAATTCAAGTCTCAGAAATAGTGCAATTTACAACATATTATCTACACCGTCTTTCATATGTTTATAGATCTACTTGACTTTATCAATTTTTTAAATTTAAAATTTTATAATTAGTTATAGAAATAGATTTTGAGATAATACTAAGAACAATTTATATCAAAATTATATACCATGATAAAATTTGAAGGTGCACCTTACCTCTACACCAACGATGCATCCATATGCAAACTGCACCCTTTTGTCATACACCAATTATTTTATGGGTGGGGTTTGCATAAAGCTGAGGCTCTAAACAATCAAATTCGAACCCACCTTCACATAATATTGAGAAATATGGTTTCAATACGGGAAAGTTTTGTGATAGCCGTAAATTATATTTTCATCTGTAGTTAAAAAATTTAAAGCTTCAACAATAGTGTAGATTGATGAAATCTATAAAAACTTGAAAATCTTGAAAATTGACGGTCTAAAAAATGTGTTACAATATGCACTATTTCCAAAACTTGAAATCCGTTTTTTTCTCATGTCCATAGATCGTGATGTCAAGATGATCAATTTGATGATATTTGAGCATCAAAACAACCTCTTTTAGTGAAAATTTTGAGATATGCTCTAATTTGATTGTTTAGAGCCTAGGCTCTCTATAAACTTTTCCCTTATTTTATTTCTAAAAACAACTTTTCTTTTCTTACAACAATCAGCTTATGGGCAAATTTAGCAGATGCAGGAGTTGAAGCAAGTTTGATAAGAAACCCATTCAAATTCACGTATATGAGAATCGAAGAGTACTCCAAAGGTCACATATTAAACCTTTCAATTAATAGGATTCATAACAATACATAACTATCTCAATTTATTGTGACATTTCTCCAAGCAAAGTCAACCCTAATAACAAATATAATTGCAGAATCCCTAAATGCAGAGTTCCAATCGTTCGCTTCATGGTGTGTATAATAACTTATTCATTATAAGCTATACATTAAATAATTACATCTTCAATTTTTAATCTATTATGTTCATCCAATAGTTAATTTGTGCAATCCCAAAGTATGCTCAAACGACCGGCTTCAATAAACTCAATCTCAAGTATGATTGAAGCTAAATCTTTGAAAGGTATCCAACAAATCACTATAAAAGATCTAAGATGGTTACACAATATATTCTTGAAGCAATTTCTTTCATCTTTAAATAGTCATACTAACAACACATTCTTTTCTCAATGTCATTATATTTTAAAGAGTCGACCCAGATTCGTTGACATAAATGGAACAATAGTTGCAATAGAAAAAACAAACAACTCTAGTTATGAAGGTTGCAATAGGTGCTCAAAAGTTTGTCCCCACTTCCACAATAGCAGCATTTCAATGCACTTCATGCCAGTTTTTCAATGAAAGCCCAAGCAAGAGGTAAGTATGAAAATAAATTTATTGAAAGAAAAAATATTAAAAATTACCAATTTTCACTACATATACTATATTTATTTTTAGGTTTATTATGGAAGTCATTTTTCAAAACCAACAAAAGTCATTGCCAAGACTAATAATGGTTAATAGACATTTCGAGCTGTTGACAAGAATTACTGTTGATGCAATCTCTAAATTTGAACTGAAGGTACATCCCTTATTCCATTTCAACTTTATTATTTGCTTAGATTTCTTTAACCATAATTACTTTCCATTTACTGACAAAAAAAAGGATGGTACCTCAAGTCTTATGGCAAGATTCAAATATCAAAACATATATTGCATCATCCAACTCTGTTCTAAACAACTCAAAACAATCTCAACCTGACATATTGGTCATCCAATTACTTTCTGAGTACCAACTGAAAACATCATTCCATACAATGCAAGAACACAAGGTTAGAGCAATAGGTCACATTAAAATAAATCTTGTTGGGAAATTAAATTGTTATACTTTTCATATACTATTACATATGAAACTTGTTGAAGATTGATGTCTTGTATTCTAAGTAAATATATCTGCCAAGGTGGAGTAAAAAAGATGACTCTGGAGGGCTGTTCAAAGCCCGAAGGGTCGAAGGCTCGTAGGCCTTGCGTTTAATTGTTTTGAAACTTGATATATATATATATATATATATATCCATACAAGGGTATTTCGGTAATGTATACCATCTATCTGAGACTCGATATATATTGTTGCAATTGGGGGTTTATCAAGGGTTAAGGGTTAAGAGTTAAGGGAAAAACACAGATCCCTTTGTAATTAGATAAAAACAGAGAGGTGTGAGGAAGAGAGAATATTGTAACTCTATTTTCATTGCCAGTAAAGAAGCTATAATCTCTCGTGTACGTAAGAACGTTGCCGAACCACGTATATATTTTGTATTTGTTTCTTCTTTCTTTTTTCATAGATTGCTTTTCGTTTCTACAAAATTGGTATTAGAGCCTACAAGGTTGTTCCGCGTTCTGGGTTTGCTACCACGATGACAAGAAAGAGCTCAAGCGTCAAGTATAACATTGAGAGGTTCAATGGAAAGAACAATTTCACCATTTGACAATGTAGGATGAAGGATGAAGGATCTTTTGATATAACAAGGTATGACTGAGGCTTTGTCAGGGAAATCGAATAAACCAGCAAAGATGGACGATGAAGAATGGCAAGAGATGAAGGAAAAAGTGGTAAGTGTGATTCATCTAAATCTCTCAGATGACGCCTTGCTTCATGTGGTGGATCTCGAAACTGCTTTGGAGGTTTGGACAAAACTCGAGAGTATCTACATGACAAAATCTCTAACGAACAAGTTGTTCTTGAAGAAGCAGTTATATTCTTTTCAGATGGAAGAAGGCAAATATCTGCTTGAACATCTCAGCGAGTTCAACCAGATCATGAGCCTATTAGCAAGCCTTGAGGTCGAAATCGAGGATGAAGATAAGACCCTACTTCTGTTGCTTCGCTTCCAGGATCATACGATCACCTGGTTATGACTTTACTTTACGGGAAGGAGACTCTTGAGACGGACGAAGTCACTACTACTCTTATGTAAAACGAGACAAGGAAGAAGACTAGCAGTATTAAATCTCAAGGATAATGTTTCTTTGGAAAACACAAAGAGTAATGAAAAGAGCGGATTAAATCAAAAGAGGTCTGGAAGCAGAAGTTGGTCAAAATCGAAGGGGAAGGGCAAGTTTATTTGCTACTACCGTAAAAAGAAAGGTCATATGAAGACAGACTGCCCGAAAAGAAAGGAGCATATAAAAATGATAGAAATAGGAAAAACATATGATGAAGCTAACGTGGCAGATTGCTCTGACGGAGATAATGTAGATCTTCTCTCTATATCATCAGGTAATAATCAATTTATTAATGTTGAATTTTAGATTTTGGTTGTTCTTTTCATATGTGTCTAAATAAAAACTGGTTCGAAACCTACAAATCGTATAGTTGTGGGTCTATTCTAATGGGGAACGATGCGATATGCAAGACTATTGGAATAGGAACTATCAAAATCAAGATGTTTGATGGGATAGTACGAACCTTATCAAGTGTGAGGCATGCCCCACAATTAAAGAAAAACTTAATATCTCTGGGGGCTCTTGATTTGAATAGTTGCAAGTATACAACAACAGGTGGAGTCCTCAGAGTTAATAAGGGATCTATGGTTGTCAGATGACTGGAATATAGTTACAGGTGGAGCTTCTGTAACTACAGATGTTGAGTCCAACACAGATGACACAAATATGTGGCATATGAGTGAATGAGGTATGATAAAACTTCATAAAAGAAAATTGTTGAAGGGTGTTAGAGCCTGTAAAGTGGAGTTTTGTAAGTATTGTGTTTTCGGTAAACAGTGCAAGATTAGATTCAAAACTGCAATTCATACGAGCAAGGATATACTAAACTATGTATACATTGATGTATAGGGACCTTCACTAATCAAATCCAAGGGTGGAGAAGAATACTTCATTACCTTCATTGACGATTACTCAAGAAATGTCTGGGCTACTTCATGAAACATAAAAGTGAAGCATTCACGAAGTTTAAACAATGGAAAGCAGAGGTAAAAAGGAAGACATGAATGAAACAGAAATGTTTGATATCAAATAATGGAGGGGAGTACAAGTCTAGAGAATTTCAAGAATTCTGTAAAGAAGAGGCGATTGTACATCACTTTACCACACCAGAAACTCCTCAGCAAAATGGTGTGGCTGAGAGGATGAACATGACTATTTTGGAAAGAGCTCGTAGTATGAGATTAAATGCAGATTTGAAGAAAAGTTTCTGAGCAGAAGCAGTTAACATGGCCTGTTTCATCGTTAATAGGTCACTATCTACAACGATTGATTGTAAAATTCCAAAGGAAATGTGGACAGGAGAGCAGGTAGATTACTCTACGCCAAGGATCTTCGGATGTCCAGCCTATGTCCATGTGCAAAGTGGGAAATGTTCCAAATTAGACTCTAAGTCTAAGCAATGCATATTTCTCGATTTTGAGAAGAGAGTGAAGGGATTCAAGCTTTGGAATCCTACTTCACATAAGGTTGTGCTTAACAAGAATGTTGTATTTGATGAATCTCACATGGTGAAGTCAATCAACATGCAAGATGACAAAGTTCAAGTAAATGAAAGTCAAGGAGATGGATCGACTGTCCAGGTGGAGCTAGAAGAGTCTGAAACACCAGAAGAGGAAAAATCATCTAGCAGCATACCAAAACAAGAACAATCACATAGTGAACCCTATAGTTTGACAAAAGGAAGAAAGAAGCGTGCTCACAAAGCCCCTGTGAGATACGGCTTTAAGGACATGGTAGCCTTTGCTCTAACTGTTGGTATTGAGAAAATCGACTCCTTCGAAGATACATTAAGTGATACACAGAGTGATAAATAGATGATAGCCATGATGGAGGAGATGGAGTCTCTGAAAAAGAACAAGACTTAGGAGCTCGTCAGGAGGCCTAAGGGAAGGAAAGTGATTCGGTGCAAGTGGATCTCTTGGAAAAAAGAGGCAGCAACAGAAAAGGAATGTGAAAGATTCAAGGCTAGACTCGTAGCAAAGGGCTACGCTCAAAAAGAGGGAGTGGACTACAATGAAATATTTTCTTCGGTTGTCAAGCACACTTCAATAAGGCTATTACTTGCTTTAGTAGTCATGTTTGATTTGGAGCTAGAACAGCTTGACGTGAAGACAATGTTTTTTCATGGTGATTTGGAGGAATAAATCTTTATGGAGCAACTTGAAAGCTTCAAGGTGCATAGAAAGGAAAATCAAGTTTGTTTGCTCAAGAGATCGCTTTATGATCTTAAGCAATCTCCTAGGCAGTGGAACAAATGCTTCGACTCTTTCATGGTGCGGATTGGCTATTCAAGAAGTGAGTATAATTGTTGTGTTTATTTTAAAGTTCTTGATGATAATTCCTTATTCTCTTGATGCTTTATGTTGATGACATGCTCATCGCTGCCAAGAATGCATGTGACATAACATCTCTCAAGTTTATGTTAAGTTCTGAATTTGATACGAATGATCTAGGGGCTCCTAATAGGATTCTTGGTATGGAGATTCATAGATATAGAAGTGCAGGTAAACTATGGGTAACTCAAAGGTATGTTGAAAAGGTGTTGGAGCGTTTCAACATCGAAAAGGCCAAGTCAGTTAGTACTCCATTGGCGAGTCATTTCAAGTTATCTAAACGACAGTGTCCCACTACAGATGAGGAGATATAGCGGATGTCTCATGCTAGCGCAGTCGGAAGCTTCATATATGCTATGGTTTGTAGCAGGCCGGATTTATCTCATGTTGTCAGTGTTGTTAGTCGATACATGATTAATCCTGGAAGGGGGCATTAGAATGCTATTTAGTGGATTTTCAGATATTTGAGCGGGATGTCAGATCTCGGAATTATATTCAGCAAGAAGATAAGCTCTACAGAACTGGTGGGATATGTTGATTTCGACTATACTGGTGATTTAGATAAGCGAAGGTCTACTACAGGTTATGTCTTCACACTAACAAGTAAACCTATTTCATGGAAGGTAATGCTTCAACCCACAATTGCCTTGTCTACGATAGAGGTAGAGTACATGACAATAGTTGTGGCTGCAAAGGAAGCGATCTGATCGACTGGTTTGGCTCGTGAGTTGGGGGTGGAGCAAGAAGGTACTGTGTTGCATTGTGATAGTCAGAGTGTCATAAATCTTACAAAGAATCAAGTGTTTCATACAAGGATAAAACACATTGATGTGCACAAGATCAGGGAGCTTGTCACAAGATCAGGGAGCTTATGTCAGAAAGAATCATTCACCTGAAAAAATTCATCCGAATGACAATCCTATAGATATGCTTACAAAGCCGGTTACCACGGAGAAGTTCAAGCTTTGCTTGGACTTGCTTAATGTCTCTCATTGTTGAGAGTGAGGGAAGCACCCCATGGCAGGTGGGGGTCCAATAGCATACCTTTATGGAGGTACAGGGACGGGGACGGGGCGGGGACGGAGACGGGGATGAAGACATCTTCAAGCTGGCTCAACAGAATCCAAGCCAAGGTGGAGATTGTTGAGGATTGATGTCTTGTATTCTGAGGAATATATCTGCTAGGGTGGAGTCAAAAGGATGACTCTAGAGGGCCGTTCAATGCTCGAAGGGCCAAAAGGTAATTTGGTAATTTATATCATCCATTTGAGACTCGATATATATTATTGCAATTGAGGGTTCATCAAGGGTTAAGGGTTAAGAGAAAAATACAGATCTCTCTGTAATTAGATAAAAATAGAGAGACATGAGGAAGAGAGTGTATTGTAACCCTATTTTCATTGCCAGTAAAGAAGCTCTAATCTCCCGTAGATATAGGCACATTGTCAAACCACGTATATCTTTGCGTTGTGGTTGGTTGTCTCTTTCTTTTGTGTTTGTTTCTTCTTTTTTGTTTTCGTAAATTGCTTTTCGTTTCTACAAAACTCACGTTATTTACTAACATCATTCTCATTCTCATTTTTACAGGAAACAACAATATCCAAATAAAACCAAGTCTGATACAAGTTTTCTTACTAATATAAGTGAACATGGACTCGTTAATAGCCTCCCTCCATGTCTACGTGTGTATTCAAAACTTTGGTAATGTCTTGTACTCAACATTTTTCTAATACCATATGAATAAATTTCCTTTGTTGCTTATATATATCCCAGTCTTTCTTTCTCATCTATTATGTACTCTTATTTTATGATAAACAGCTACCATGAACGCACATATATTGTACTTTTGTTAAGAAAATTGCAAATCACGTGCGGAGCAGGTGCATATAGCTAGTGCAACTAAGAGGTTTGACAATTACTATATCTCCAACATGAATTATGTATACATGATTCACATCATTGATTGGCATGAGCCAAAAAGCTTTGTAAGCTTTGTAGAAGCAGTAAGCAATCCAATTAAGAAAAGCCATGAATAAGCATGAGCCAAAACCTTTCAAAAAGCACCAAAAACCCCAAAGTGGCTATATGCTATGAAAAGGGAGAGGATTTCCAAGAACCAAATATAGGATTAGGTTCCTCTTCAAAAGAGCAAGAAAGCAATTTATTTCAAGTGGAAATCCAAAATAAATTGCTAAATTGAGCATTTGCAAGTAGATACACAAAATAAAACATAAATACCATGCTCAAATTGTCATGGGTGGTGTGCTATCATTCTGTTCATGCATGACAGCCTAGAACTCACCCTTCTGATCCAAACGAATTTCATTAGTCCAGCACATACACCAAGAGATTTGCAATCAAAAGAGAACTGCCATTCCAAAAATCTTTGCCTGGGTCCCTACATTCGTCTCTCCTCTCAGACTCATGGTACAACTTTCTCTCTCCTCTTAATACTTTATAGTACAAGTTTCTCTCTCAATTCCTAGCTTGTGCCCCTCATCTTTACCTCTATGTAATCTGACGTCTCTCTCTAAACCTCCTATTATAACTTCTCTATTATCACCTCACATTACAAACGCCCACTAATTATAGACTTCTAATACTAATCCTATTCCTAGCACAATTCTTTAGGTTTAACCTAAACTACTATTCTTGAACTCTTGGTTCGTGTGAAACTTTTTTTAAAAATTTTCTTCTCATACGGTCAAGTAAGAAAATATTTTCCTATCAATTGGTCTTAGTGCATCTTTTCAGATGAATGCATCTTTTTAGATGAATAGGTAATTCATTGATGTAATAATAATTCATGAAAAAAAAAAATTCATGTGAAAGTATTTTCTATAAAATATTTTCTCGCAAACCAAATTTGCAGTTAATCCTATCTATTTGATAAACCTGCATGCGGGGCTCTGCTTTTTTAACGTACATTTGTTTATGAAGAGCAAGCTTGGAAAAGCCTTCTTTATGAAGAGATTGGAACACTTAAACATAGTGCGGAAGGACGCATCCACGCTACCCAGCTCTTTGAACATTTCAGTGT
The DNA here is from genome assembly GCF_054954075.1 of Amborella trichopoda. NCBI lineage: Eukaryota > Viridiplantae > Streptophyta > Magnoliopsida > Amborellales > Amborellaceae > Amborella > Amborella trichopoda. The sequence continues at coordinate 8,426,211 of NC_142348.1, read as the reverse complement.
CCAAATCGATAATATTTTGTATATGACGGTCTGAAAACAATAAAGTTATTTATCTTTGATTCAAAGCAGTCATAATCACGTATAACCATCTAAGGTGAAATTTAATGGCTTGTGTGTGACACAAAATTCAAGAATTTTTTTTTAAAAAAAAATTTACGTTTAGTCAATAGAATAAAAATAACTATCTAATTTCATCTCTAATGGTAAACACTTGTGACCACCTCGTACCAAAAATAAATAATATTGTATATTTTTATATACATGCACAATTTCTATAAATCCATATAGAAACTAATCACCTCTTTAAAAATCTATTTATAAGATGGATTTTTTGACCTAATTTTTAAAAATAATCTCTAACATAGAAATCATGAACATATAAAAATAAAAATAAAAATTAAAAATTAATTTCAAAATTAGAAAACATTTACAGTTAACTTTAAAATAGATGCTTTAATATACTTTACATTATGGTAAAGATTAAAAAAAAATTTAGACATTAATGGTCACTTTTATATGTTCCCATTTTTTTCAAAAAAATCTTAAACATACTTTAAAACACAAATTGATTCGTTAAAATCTATTTTTTTATTAATTTTTAAAATATGTTTTATTTTAATAATTCTTTATATGTTTTTCACATTTTAATCGATTTTTTTTATATCTTTTTTTATTTTTTTACTATACTTTATTGACCGCTTGAGAGGTTAGAACGGTTCAATCGACTGGTTTATTGGTTAAGCCATTTAAACTGCTTCCAAACCAATGTCGGCTAACCGTTCCGATTTGATTTCGTGAATACTGTTTAAATTTTACCGACCGACTCGATCCAATCCCGTTTGGAGTGAACATTTTTAAGCCACCTCCTTTTTCACCTCAAGGCTTTCGTAACATGCATCTTCAGTGGAAAGTAGAAGAATACAAATACTTCATCCTCACAAACAAACACACACAGCCCATCCCCTATACAAAATTGTCCACGTCACACGCCTATCTTCAACCACCGCTGTTTTGCAGTCCAAAGATTAATAAATACTTTCCTTCACACCCCCATTTAAAACAGACGCACGTGTTAAACTCTCAGAACAAACGTGTAAGAAGTGGACCCCAGTAACATGCATGCCTGCCATGGAACGCTCTGCCATTACGAAAGCGACGCGGAAGGACGTCATGTATTATCCCGCTGCGACACCCGGCGTAGTTTTAAGCTACGAAGGCGGCGGTTGTGAACGGCGAATATTGCGCCACGTTGAGCCGGCGGTCGGATCCGACGGCACTTACGCGAGCTCTCTTTGCTCTTTCACAAGCTCCTTCTTCCGGCCATTTTCTATGTTTTTCATGTGTGAAAAAGTATTGTTGGTCCTTCGGGTGTTCCGTCACGGACTCGAACCCTACTTCTCCCCATTCGGCTACCATTTCGGCAAACATATTTTGGAGGTCATCTATTGTGTAGCTCCTCTCCTGCCATACGAAAACAAAAGAATACTTCCTCAGAAACATAACTCAAAAACGAAAATATAAAGAAAAATGTGAAGAAAAGTAGCAAATCAGGATTTGCAGGTACTGTGAAAAACCGGTTCAGGAGATAAACAAATTTATTGCTCATAGCTAATTGGAGGATTAAACGTTTCATATTTTCTCTCTTTCCTAGTATCGACTTGGGTTCCGTTCATTGTAAAAATAACAATAGATTTACTCGATTTTTGAAACTTTAAATTTTATAATTAAAAATAAAAATATATTTTAAAACTATCACAAAGATATTATGAAACCATGTTTCAAGACACTATATTTGAAGGTGGGCTTTACTGTTGTTATCGTTTCGATCGTGGCCTTAGGATCCAAAATATAAAGGGAAAAGTTTATATAGAACCGAGGCTCTAAACAATTAAATTGGAGGCTCTAAACAATCAAATTGGATCCCACTTCAAAAATTTCACTTCAAAAATTTCACTAGAAGAGTTTGTTTTGATGTCCAAATATCCTCAATCATCAGGACGCATGGACGTGATAAAAAAAAATGGCTTCTAAATTTTAAAAATAGTATATTTTACGATGTATTTTTGGATAGTCAATTTTTAATATTTTTAAGTTTTTATAGATCACTCCACCTACACTATTTTTTTTTGTTTTCGAAGTTTTAAACTTTATAAATAAAGATAAGAAGTTATCACAAAAATTTACAGTATTGAAACCACATTTTTCAACAATATTTGAAGGTAAGCTCTGTACAAACCGCACTCGAATAAATATAAAACTGTTCAAAATGTGGCGGGGAACATAAAAAATTCCGTGGGAGAAGTATTCACAAGCTTCGGGTGGAATTCGTACCTCTGCTCTCACGTTAGCCATGAGCCCCACCATTTCCTGTACGAAATCGCAAAAACCCTGAAAATATAACAAAATAAAAATAAGCATTCCTCCAGTAATTAATAATAAGTAATCACTGTGGTTATTAAGTAAAATCAAACATTTGATCATGCAAAACCACTATTATAAATACTTTTATACTCACTTGGTCTGTTTCTTCCTCCGGACTATACAACCCTGCATCGTACAACGTCCTCTTGTTGTGGTCCGATAATACTGCCCCCCAAAATCACATAGAAAAATCTATTTAGACAAAAGTCCAAATAAATAGGAGAAAAAAAATCTGCCACTGGTGCTAAAGTTCGTCTTCGAGGCATTGAGAATGCTCATTGAATGATCAATTCAATAACAGAAACAGATCTCGGATCTCATTGATAATGGCAAGTTTCATACTAAGTATTCCGGCGATCCCCCTACTATCGGAGTCCGAACAATATTAATGTAGCAGAAGAAACAGAGAATAAACAAAAAGAAGTGATGGGTTGCGTACCTTCATATGCTTCTTGAATCTGTTGAAACCTCTTCTTCGCTTCTTCCACGAGACGGGGATCTCTCGCCCACTTATCAGGGTGCCATTTCTGATCAAACACGAGAGATAAAAGATCAATAAAGTATGAGTTGTATGACACGGCGAGTATTTAATGTCTCACATTTTAGAGAGAAACCCCATTCATAGTAGTTAGGAATAGTGTTCGAAAAATCGAACTGCCCTTGAAACCGGCCAAGGGGTGGATCCAAGTAACGGGCAAACCAGCAAAGTGCCAAACTTTTGGAACAGAGAATACCATCTGGTAGAGAAAGAGAGATTACCATTGCAAGCTTCTTGAAAGCACTCCGTATTTCGAAAAGCGATGCATTCTTGCTCACACCCAAGGTACTGTAATAAGAGGGCAGACCTTGATAGATTTCCATTTCTCTCTGCAATGAAACTTCAATCCATAAAACAAAGAGCACAATTTGAAATTCAGAGGAACTCGAATCGTCTACAACGAATGATAGAAGACAGTTTACAAATTTGAATCGAGAATAAATGACCAGGCCGGCAAGGATTTCAGATTTCTGCAAATGATTGGTGCATTTAGGGGAGAGACTTAGAGTGATGAACAAACGAAAATTAAGAACAAGGGAAAGGGGCAGATGGGATATATATGGAGTGAGATGAGACCCATGAGTATTATCTAGAGAGAGAAAGAGAGAGAGGAGAGAGAGTCTCAAGATGAATAGGGAAACATTCGGGATGTTTCTTCTTACGTGGCGCTCTTTGGGGCAGTGTTCCAGAAGATATTTTTTTGATGACGAGCATTATACTTTTGAAAATGACGAAAATATCTTTACCGAGCAACGAAAAATTACTGAAGTGCCCTTTAGTGCGGCGCGAATCCAAGCCACGGCGGGGAGCAGTGTTTTAAAACCCGACCACTGGTTTGGGAAAACCGCTGATTAGGGTCGAAGTTAGGCGCGGACAAAATTGGTTTTTGCCTTTTATTTTTTTTTGTATGCGTAAGATTTCTTAGTGCCGCAAAATCCCATCAAGAATTTTATTTTAATTTTCATTTTAAAAACAAATCATAATATTTTGTAGATTACCCATTCGGATCAATCTAAATTGTGGACCTAACGATCTAACATAGATCCGGAAGGTAAACAATCCAACCGATTGATCTATTTTCTAAAAGAATAGTTTATATAGAGCCCAGGCTCAATACAATCAAACAAGGTACCTCAAAAATTTCACTAGAAGAGGTTGTTTGGATGCCCAAATATCTTGGAATTGATCATCTCGACATCATGCTGCATAGACATGAGAAAAAATGGATTTAAAATTTGAAAATAGTGTATTTTGTAACACATATGTGGACGGTCAATTTTCAAGGTTTTCATGCTTTTATAGATCGTCCGATCTACACTACTTTTTAAGCTTTAAATTTTATAAAAAAAAATGAAAATATATTTTAAGGCTATCACAAAGATTTTTAGTATTGAAACCACATTTCTCAATAATATTTGAAGGCATGCTCTAATTTGATTGTTTAGAGCCTAGGCTCTACACAATCCACACCCTTTTCTAAAACACTCGCAGGAAGTAAAGGTACCACAGTGATATAATTGCTAGAAAATTTATTTTCAAAAATTGAAAATATTGACTACGACTACTATAGTAACTGTCAATTGGGCTGATTATTTGTCAGTGGGTTGATTACCCTTCAAAATGGACAATTTGTCAGTTTTCCTAAGATATCATGTTTTAATATAGTTATTAATGATTCAAACTTCAAATTATCTGATAAAAATTTGGGTACAGTTTGTATAGAGCCAAGGCTTTAAACAATTAAGTATATCGCAACTTTAAATAGTGTCAAGAAATGTGGTTTCAATACTGAAAATCTTTGTGATAGCCTCAAATATATTTTGATATCTAATTATAGAATTTAAAGCTTCAAATATATTTTGATCTCTAATTATAGAATTTAAAGCTTCAATTATATTTTGATATCTAATTATAGAATTTAAAGCTTCAAAAATAGAGTAGATGGAACAGATCTATGAAAACTTTAAAATCATGATAATTGACAGTTGAAACATACATTACAAGATGTACTATTTCCAAAACTTGAAATCCATTTTTTTCTCATGTCTACGCATCTTGAGGTCGAGATGATCAATTTGAGGATTTTTGGGCATCAAAACAACCTCTTCTAATGAAATTTAAATCAGTGGGGAGAGGACCCCTGCCCTTGGTAAGAATTGAGAGGACCTGGGCTCTTTTCCAAAGTTATATAAACATTTTCTTACTTAAAAGGTGAGGTTTGTATCATAGGAGAAAGCGGAAGGGGTGAAATACCTGCTTTGCTCACACTGAAAGAGATGAACTCTGATAAAAAAAACGAAAACCTAGAATCAAAACTTAGAAAATACCTTATATTAGTGATCATATACCTATCTTTGCTTAATTATGTCAAAAGCGATAGTTCTTAGTGTAATTTGCTATATTTCCATTAATAGAGTAAACCGGAATATATAAAGTGTATACAACCGAGAAGAGAGGGAGAAGTTACAACCGAGAAGAGAGGAAGAAGTTAGTGCATAAAGTTAAGAGAAGATATAAGGTTGACGTGGCATGGTAACTGTAATACTCCCCCTCAAGTTAGTGTGTGAGGGTAAAAAATACCCAACTTGTGTTGTAGATGATCAAAGTTGTCTTTGCCTAGTTCCTTGGTGAAAATTTCAGCTCGCTGATTATCCGTTCAAAGATACTTTGTTGAAATGATTCCTGCCTGCAATTTTCTCGAACAACATGGCAATTTAGTTCAATGTGCTTGATGCGTTCGTGGAAGACTGGATTTGAAGCTATGTGCAGAGTAGCTTGGTTATCATAATACAAGTGCATAGACTGAGAATGAATGAAGCCGAGGTCATGGAGAAGATGTTTAAGCCAGAGTAGTTCACATGTGGTGGTGACCGTAGCCCTGTATTCAGCCTCGGTAGAGGAACGAGATACCGTAGATTGCTTTTTTGTAAGCCAGGAAATGGGGCTATTGCCAAGGAAGGTACAATAACTAGTTACAGACCGGTAGGTGATAGAGCAGCTAGCCCAATCTGAATCTGAATACCCTGATAGCTAGAAGTCGTTAGACGACTGCAGAAAGATACCTTTTCTCGGGCTAGACTTGAGATAACGAAGGATGCGAAGTGCAGCACCCATGTGAAGGTTGATGTGGGTTTTGCATGAATTGACTGAGGACATTCACCGAGAATGTAATTTCAGGTCTAGTGATTGTCAAGTATATCAGGCTCCCAACGAGTCGTCTGTAAGGACTGGGATCAGATATAAGAGTTCCATCAACAATGTGGAGTTTGAGGTTTTGTTCCATGGGAAATGCTGCAGGTTTAGCACCTAGAAGTCCAGCTTCTTCAAGAATGTCTAGAGTATACTTTATTTGGGACAGAAAAATGCCTTTGTTGGATCTAGCTACTTTGATGCCCAAGAAAGATTTCAAGATACCAAGATTATTGATTTTGAAGTGGCTGTGTAAAACTCTTTTAATGATCTCAATAGTGGAGTTGTCGTTGCCAGTGAGTATAATACATATACTAGAATAATGATGATCTTGTACTGATTTTTTAAAGTGAACATGGAATAGTATGCTGTAGACTGTTGAAAAGCAGCTTGGAGCAGTGTAGTGGAGAACTTGGAGAACCAGTTACGAGAAGCTTGTTTGAGGCCGTATCGGGATTTTTTTAATTTGCAAACAAGGTGTTCTCCATGCTCCCCCTTTCGAGGAAATCCTGGTGGAAGTCGCATGTAGACCTTTTCTGCTGGGTCTCCATGTAAGAAGGCATTGTTCATATATAATTGAAAGATGGGTCAGCTTTGTGCAGCAGCAATGGAGAGAAGACAAAGAAAAATAAATAACTTGGCTACAAGAGCAAATGTTTTCGTGGTAGTCAATTCCCTCAGTCTGTGCGTATCCTTTGGCAACTAGGCGAACCTTATATCGCTCGATGCTGCCATCAGCATGATACTTGATTTTATATACCCACTTGCACCCGATGGCATGCTTACCGGGTGGTAGAGGGGTAACATCTCAAGTTTGATTGGCTTCCAATACTGCTATTTCTACAGTCATAGCATCTCTCCAGCAAGCATGTTTAGAAGTAGAGGTGAAACAACTAGGTTCTTGGTTAGAAGAGAGGGTAGCAAGAAAAGCTCTTTGGATGGGAGAAATTTTTTATAGGAAATGTAATTGGTAAGGGGATGATTAGTACCTGAGTGAAGACCTACAAAAGTAGAGTGAGTGGTCTCTCGGGAAGAGGCGACTTGGGCACACTTGTAGTCGGCGAGCCATCCAAGAGGACGATCATTGCGAGAGGAGCGGCATGGTGGCTGTGTTGATGATGAACTGAGATTTGTGGGTGAGTGTGATGAGGTGTTGAGTGGCGGAGAGGGCAAAGGGGTACTCGGTTCAGGTGGGGTGGATTGATCATCGATGAGTGGTGGATTGAGGGAAATGGAAGGAGGAGATGGTGAAGTTAGCTCATGGTGGACATCATGAATGATAAGTAGAGGAATAGGTGCGCTAGAATGTTAGATTGTATGGTAGAAGATACAGAAAAGAATGGAAACTGGGATTCATAGAATGTGACATCTCGATTGATAAAGAAGGTCTTGTCTTCCATGTCATACAGTTTATAACCCTTTTGTCTATATGGATAACCAACAAGCACACATTTCTAGCACAAGGTGAAAATCTATCTGTGGTCTTGGTATGAGCAAAGCATAAATAGCCAAAAACATGTAAGTGCTTGTAGGTAGGTTTGGAATGGAATAAGATTTCATGTGTGGATTTTCCATGGAGAATGGGAGAAGGCAAACAATTAATGAGGTAAGTGCCTGTTAAAACACATTCATCCCAAAAGGCGAGGGGTAAATCAGCTTGGAAGCGTAAAGCACTGGCTTTCTCAAGCAAATGGCAGTGTTTGCATTCAACAACTCCATTCAGTTGGGTTGTGTTGACACAAGAGCGTTGGTGAATGATGCCTTTGTCATTAAGGTATGCTTACATTTGAGAGGAAAGGAACTCAGGCCCATTATCAGAGCATTAAGGTTTTGATGGTGGAGGTGAGTTGATTCAACCATGGCAGAAAAATGTTTGAGACAAGAAAATGTCCGCTTTTAAACTTCATTAAAAAGGTCCAAGTACATCTACTATAGTCATCTACAATAGTTAAAAAATATCGTGGACCAATATGTGTTGGTGTAGAATAGGGTCCCCATATGTTACAATGGATCGATTGAAAAGGAAATGAACTGTCATTAGAACTAAGTGGAAAACAATTTCAAGTTTCCTTGGCTACAAGGCAAATGTCACAAGGAGTACATTTATTTACTGAAATAGAAAAAACAGAGTTCAGACACTAACTCCTGCAGTCGTTGGTTGAAAGGGTGTCCCAGTCGGTTGTGCTAGAGTTGGAAAGATGCCGCGTGATTACAGGAGTGTGTTATTCCTAGATCCTTGTAGAAATAGAGTCCATCACGTTCTTCACCTAGACCAATCACCCTCTTCGTATTGAGGTCCTGAAAAACACAAAATTTAGGAAAAACATATGGCAGCACAATTGTGAGTTTGGGTCAGTTTATTGATAGAAAGTAAATTCAAATTGAAAGAGGGTATGCACAACACATCATGTAGTTGAAGAGAGGGAGAGAGGGAACAATGTTCTTTGTGGGAGACAGTAACAATATCTCCATTGGGTAAACATACATATTGGGGTGGATGTAGCGGTTGTGTGCCAGAGGAAGGATTCATGGAGGAGGTCATGTAGTAAGATACTCATGTATCAATGATCCATGGGGATGACTGCGAATTTAAACTAGCACAATGGAAAGTCATACTTGCCAAATTTGCTGAAGACAAGTTGTTGGCAATGTTCAACAAGGACATCAACTGAGATTGTTGCTCAGGGGACAAGTGCACAACAATGGAGTTTTTGCCAAGAGCAAGATTCTCTTTGTTGGAGTGCTCATTGGAGTTGGATGCAACAACGTTTGAATGGCCAATTTGGGAGCCATGGAGTTTGCGGCACTGAGTCTTAGTGTAGCAAAAAACAACCACAGTGGTCGCAACGAGGTCGCTCACGTCCACGGGTACTGTGCAGCTTGTAGCTTTGGTCCCGCACATGACCAAAAATGCCACAGTGATCACAACGTTGCAAAGTACGCCCTTTCGATTGGTTAGGGTTTTGTCAGTCGGTTCGTCCTCTGCCACGACCATAAGGGTCATTGGAGGAGGCTGCCATGGCTTCGCCTTCGAGTGGCTGTGACAGGCGTTGTTTCAAGGACCTTGTCTCTCATCTTGCAATATAAGATCGTAAGTTTTGCTAATGGCAGGCAAATGATCCATGGTGAGAATGTTGTTGTGGACATTAGAGAAAGAATCATTCAGTCCCATCAAGAACTGAGTGACTCTTTCATTTTGTTTAGGTTGGGATATCTCTTTGGCAGCTCCACAAGAGCATTTGGGGAGAGAAGAAAGCGAGTCTAACTCGTCCCAATAACCCTTGAGGGTAGTGTAATATGACAAGACAGATAGATGGTCCTGTACAAGATTGGAAATATCTAGCGAAATGCGATAAATTTAGGCTGCTTTGCCTTGAGAGAAACGTTCCTGAAGATGTTCCCACACTTCTTATGATGTATCAAAGTATTTCATGCTATTGGTAAGATCCTTGTAGACTCCATTCTAGAGCCAAGAAAGTACTATAGTGTTGCAGCGTTTCCATGATGAGAAATTAGCATAATCATCAGCCGGTTTGGTGATGGTCTCAGTGATGAAACCAAGTTTGTGCTTGGCATCAAGCGTTGTGCTCATAGCATGCTTCCACAATGGATAGTTATCGTCATTGAGGAGTTGACAGACAAGAACCATGCCCAGATTATTCGAGTGGTGGAGGTAAAAGGAAGAAGAGTAGTTCGATGTTTCTTCAGATGATTTATCAAATCGTTCGCCATTAGAGGAGAAAAATAAATGACTAAGATGGATGAAACAAAAGATGAAAGGGATCAGTTTTGCTCTGATACCATATCAAAAGTGATAGTTTTTTTTGTGACTTGCTATATTTTCATTAATGGAGTAAACCAAAATATATACAGCGTGTAAAGAGAGGGAGAAGTTACAACCGAGAAGAGATGGAGAAGTTAGTGAAGGAAGTTAAGAGAAAAGAGGGAGGAGTTACAACCAAGAAGAGAGGGATAAGTTAGTGAAAGAAGTTAAGAGAAGATATAAGGTTGACCTGGCATGGCAACTGTAATAAATTCCTTTGTAGAAAAACTTGAGAGTACTCGTCTGGTACCCCAAAAACCCTAAAAATAACCATTTAGAATCCCAATTCCATAACCTATTTAAAACTGATCTAAAATTAGTTAATTGTAATGATAGCAAATCCCATAAGATTTTGAATGGCTAAAGGAAAAAAACCTTCCATAATTAAAAACGAATAAAATGCTGAACAACTTTTGAAATTTCCATCTGTTCATTTGGGGATGTTGTCCTAATTTCAAACTACTCCAAAACATGATTTTTAGTGATTTTTAGTCATAATTGGGCCGGGCAAGCCCTATAGGAAATGGGCCAGGCTGGGCCATCGGTGATGAACTCACTATCCTTGGTGGATCCACTTTGTACTAGTTTGGGAACTATCATGCTTTAAGAATTTTTTTTTAAATTGATATCTACAGTTAAGTAGTTAATGTTCATCCAAAAAACCCTAGAGAATTGGTGGTGTTGTACGACTAAATTGTACATTGGCCCGAACATCTTAGAACATTTGTTTAACCACACTACATTCAAATAATCTTTATTCATCTTTGATATACCTTTTTATTTGTGATAAATGAATTGTAAGAAAAACACCCATTCAACACCCCATCTAGGATTGAGTCTCCAGTCGACCACCCATCTAATAAATCAATAGATTTTAGATTTTGAAAGCTCAAAGTGAACATTTTATTTTCATTGAACTTATTTATTTTTAATTGATCATAAGGTGAATAAGAGAATTTTTGAAAATTTTAGAGTAATAGATGTCCCCTTCATTTGGAGTTCGGTTCCAAGGACCAAATGGTACTTTTGGTCATTTGGTCCTACACCTTGTATACTATACGCCCTTCTACTTTCCCTTCGTGCAAATTAAGCCCGAGGCAAAAAGCTCACGAACAACCACCAATACATGCCATAAAAAATGAACATCAACTTGTGATTTTTCTATAGAGCCAGTCCAAGGAGCAAGATGAAGTAAAAAGAGAAAATGCTGAGATGAAGTAAATTTTGCATATATTTCATTTTTTTATATAATTTATACGTAAATTCCTCTAGCTGACAGCAAATAGTAAAATGGTAAATGGGCCAATTTTGGGCAAAAATTATGGGGAATGTCGGGTAAATCTCTCGCGTTTGCTCTTGATGAGAATTGTTAAGAGTCGTCCAAGAATAATTTGGGTCTCTCCGCCAAGACGTTCTTTTAAATTCAACTTCAACGGGCATTCCTTTGGTAATCCAGGCATAGCAAATGTAGGTGGACTTGTTAGAAATTGGAATGGGTCTAATCTCTTTGGTTAAGCAGGCTCATGTGGAGTAGCTACTGCTAATTGGGTGAAGCTAGCATCGTCACTTCAAGGCTTAAAGATCATTAATGAGAGATTGAGGGGTCAACTTTGTTTGGTTAAAGGTGATTCTCTGATATCCAATGGTGCAGGAGTGGTTGAAGGTGATTCTCTTAATATCCCATGGTGCAAGAGAGAGCAAAGGGTGCCTTTACAAGATTTGCTTGTAAGGAGGGGAATGAGTTGGCTTACTCTTTGGCCAAGAAAGGGGTTAGGTTGGATGCTTCGGTGACTTGTGATGATGCAAATTCTATTTTGTAATCTCTGATTTTCCTTAATAAAATATCGAATATTGTTAAAAAAAAATTTAGGGGGAAAATCGGTCAACTCTTGTTTTTATTTTCATTTTCAAAACTACCTCTCTGTTTGAGGATATCGTCTTCGAAATGTTTTTTAATTTATTTTTTTTAGCTTTTTCTGTTCATAGGGCAGTGCCCAATATAGAAGGTAATTCGATATTCTCATCTTTAAACCACCTTATTTCTTAGCAAAACAAGTTACTATGGTCCAAGGATACCAAATTCATACCTCCCTGAAGTGCATAAGAGAAGGTGGTCCGAGAATGAGTAGCTTGGACTGCCTCTGAATGCTTAACAAAATCAACCTTTGCGCTACGAGGATGCCAACATCAGATCTCTTTGAAGAGCACTATAGAAGGCTGTCTCATGATGGTAACATCGGACCGACTAGACATTGGCTCCAAACATTAGGGCACAACCCTACTATAGATAAATAAAAAAAGAAAAAAAGACATTGCCCTTAGCATTAAGGCACAACCCTATCAATGAAAAAAAAAAAAAAGTGATTTGAGGATGGTATTATGAGACTAAAGGTAATTTTAAAAACCAATTCAGATTGACTGTCGTTATGTTTTCTGTACTTTTAATTTAATGTTGACTCATTTCATATCTTAGTTTTTTGTCCGTACGTAATTAACTCAATTATCAAAGACAAAAAGCTATGAGTGAAAAACAAATAATATGGACAGTGTCCTAATATATTGTGGACAAAAAGATCAGACGGAAAAGTACCTCCAGGAATGGGAGATTAACTTTTCACTGGGTTTAAAATGGCCAGTTCGGTGGCGTTTGATAACGGTGTAAAAGGGTGAAAGTCCGTGGTACCTGGCTTTCACCTCGACTGTACAAATCAAATCACGGGTTTGGGGACGTTACAAATGGGTGAAAGTCGGAGCATGTTTTACCCAGATTTGGGAACGTTACAAATGGGTGAAAGTCAGAACATGTTTTACCCCTTTTACTGTTCACTAAAGCAAGGGGTACGGTGTGCGTCAAAGACTCTCATGTCTCTCTCTCTTTCTTCCACGCTCTCTTCATAAACTTTACTAACCCACCGTTTTATCCGTAAAAAACCGTCGTTTCTCTCTCGTTCTTCCACACTCTCTTCATAAACTTTACTAACCCACCGTTCTTCTTAAGGTGACTAATACTTTAAAGAACTGATCTTTCATTGACGACTTATACCAGAGGTTCATGTTTTAAATTTTTTTTTGGTCTTTTGCACTTTATTTTGAGTAATTGGGGTTGATTTCTCTCTTTCCCTCTCATTAAGTATCTGTTTATGTTGAGAGGTGCAGATAGATTGTGGTGTCATTCATCCATTAACAATTTTATGGGTTTGAATTTTTCTTTTTAGTCCTTTGCTGTGTTTCATTCATCCATTAACAATTTTATGAGGTTGAATTTTTTTTGGTGTTTTGTTGTTTATTTCTAGTAATTATGGGGTTGAATTTTTTTTGGTGTTTTGTTGTTTATTTCTAGTAATTATGAGGTTGAATTTTTTTGGCGTTTTATTGTTTATTTCTTTTAATTATGCGGTTCAAATTTTTTTTTTTGGTGTTTTGTTGTTTAATTCTAGTAATTGGGGTCTTTATCTTAATATTTATTTTTAGAATGTTATGGGTTTCAATTTTTTCATCTTTTGTTCTTTATTAATAGGGGGTCTTTATCTCATTATTTATTTTTTTTGGGAACTATATGCTGAGAGTTGCTGATAGATTGTGGTTTTTTGTCCTAATTTTTTTAGCTATCATGAAGCACTGGAATTTCAATTTTTTTACGTGGAACTGAATTTGGGGTTTTGGGGATTCATATACATTAACACGAAAATTACATTTCATGCAAACCTAAAAATTTATTATATTGTTTTTATTATGAAAAATCAAATTTGTTTCTTATTTATATAAATATTGATAGCATCAGGGGGTCACACTTTTATGAAATCTCTAAGCATAATAAACTTTTATGAATTGTATTGGATGGATGGAGACAATCTTATTTAATTACACAATGTTATTAAAACATGACATTTCGTACTTTTTATTAATCGAATATATAATGAATAGTATTACAGGTAGTTTTCAGTTTTTATATTGCCAAGTGAAATTACCAGGTACCACAGTTTATTAAATAGGATTTATGGGTGTGATACTACCAATTTTTATCTACATCCCAAAATCCAAATAAGGTTTAGAGCTTCCACGATACCAAATTTCACCTGTATACCATAATAAAAAGAAAGTTATCAACAGGGTGATTCCCAAAAAAACTACAGTGAAAGTATCAACGTCAGGGTAAAACATATCCCAAACAATTGGTAGCATAGGGCTTATATGATGTGGATGTTACGTAACACATAGCCAAGGCATCTATCATCTGTTCTTAAGATGGAAGGTGGAGATGAGCCATCGTGCAGCAGTGATATACATATTAACCTTACATGGTTCTTCTTCACCGTTCCTCTTAAAAATAGATGGTGGATGGCGCATGATATAAATGCTAGTGGGTACAGAAGTGGCGCAACCACCGTCGGTTGAGAATACAAATGGCAGAGGTACTGCCTATTTACATCGCCATTGGATTCAAAGAACGGCTCATCTTCACTTTGTATTCTAAAAAGACAAGTAGATCCACTGCATATTTACATCAAAGCCGTTGTGCATTTAGTCTCCCTTTAAGCAGACCATTGTACTGGCAGAATGGAAAGGCCATATGATATAGACACACATGTGTGACCATAAGAAATAGACACGAATGTCAATCATAATAATTTTAAAATGGGTGTGGTTTGCATGAGGTTATCATAAATGTAATTTCGATATAAAAAATTCTTAAGAAGGTTTGAGAATCTATTTTTATATTTAATTATAAAATTTTAACTTTAAAAAATGGTTCAAATCAAGCAGATCTATAAAACATGTGAAAATTTGAAAAATAGACGTTCCAGATAATGTGCTGCAAGATACACTATTTCGCGGACTTGAAATAAATTTTTTTTTTTCGTATTCATACATCTCGTTGTCGACGCAAACAACCTTTTATGATGGATTTATGAGGCCCAACTAAAACATCCTTCATTTGGAGGTGCACTTTTAATTCTACATTTTAAAGTTTAACTTTATATAAAGTATAATCCTTTTATGGGTATTCTTACACATGGAGTATTTTTTTAATATACTCAATATTTTTTTGCACGAAATACCTTTATACCCATATGTAGTAACTTTTTTGTCTAGGGGTATATTAGATAATCAATTAAGGGTAAAATCGTTTTTATTTACAAAAAAAAAGTTATGTACTAAATACGAGTAATGATACTATGAGACCCTTCCACACCTATGTGAGTAGGACCTCAAATTATCAATATTAAATTTTGATACAGATCTCTAAAAAAGTTATGACATGGGTATAGGACTTGGATGAATGAGTTTTCTACATATGTGTGTCAAAATTTAATGGTGATCCTTTGGAGTCCTACTCATAAGGGTGTGAGAGGATCTCATAGAATCATTATTCATTAAATATAGTTGAGAATGTCATTATTCACATGAGGAGTGACATCACGTATCTAGAGTATTTTTATTGCTTATTACCCACTAATAGACTATTAATAGTTTCTTATAGAAATATATATTTTATCACTCTTAATGACCAAAAATATTCTTGCTAAAAAAAATTAGATAGCAAATTATTGTACTGAGTATCCAATATTGAGTACATTAAGAAAGAATAGGTGTACCCCAACAAAACCCTTTATAAAATTCTTAAGAAAAATAAGATTTCTATTGATATCAAATATTTTTTAAAAAATACAAGAGCTTAAGTTTAAAAAGCGCCTAATGTTAATAATAAAAACATTGGAGAACCTCATATCCATGTCATCACTAGATTGCAAACGAAGCACTCATGGTAATGGGAAAAGGGTTGGGTCGTGGTGGTAACACCCGCACACTCTAGTCATCATATTAGGGTTTCCATTTTTACCACTAAACCTTCAAAAAAAATGCATGACTTGTCTTCCCCAATTAATTATCCAAAAAAAAAAATTATGGTAATAGAATTTTTAAAGTAAAAGGTGGCAGAACCCCTCAAAAGTCGATCAGTCAACAAACTAAGCTAATAACCCAAAATATTCTCCTACCATTATCACCCATTGAGTGCCCAAAGAAAGCCATTCCCTTTCAAATTACTTTAATAACAGTGAAACCGAATCTCTAACTTTACAATAGAGAGAGCATATTTGTCTCCCTTTCACAGTTCATGGATTGAAGAAAGAATAAAATGATTGTGTTTCACTCAATAAGACCGCTGATAAAACCTTGGAGGTGAAAGGCCTTTTCCATACCTAACCACTTATTTAGAGAGAGGAAAGTGTTATGAATTGGAGGGGTGGATGAGAATGGGGTGCAATGCCTGTGGAAAGAAGATCAAGCAAGCCCTACGGTCTCTCAATGGTAAGGCCCTATTTTTTCTTTTCTTCTTCTATTGATCATTAATTCATGGGCTTCCTCTCGGGTGCACTTCTACCCGATTACATGATATCATTCACCTTCTGGTTTACTGCTTAGCCTGGTTCTATTCTTCCCATGAATTAACTATCTACCAGTGTTTCAAAACCACAAATCCGGGATGGGACTCTGCCCATGCCCGGGTCTAAGTAACTCGCGGGAGTTGAGCAGGGTCTTGGCCGAGCTAAAAACTGCTAAAAACAATTGAAAATATAAAAAAAAAAATAGGAAAAAAATGTTTAGAGTAAAATTAAATAAAACACATCTAAGAAAGAATAGGTAAAAAAAAAGTAAAAATGGATTTTGAAAAAATCAATATGTGATGGGGGTTACTTCATAAATAATCTAAAAAGAAGGGAAACTGTAAAATAAATATTCATGACCAAAACACTTTTTAATTTTTGCTTAAATGATAAAAGCTATTAAAAAATTTAATCTTTGAGATGTATTTTTGGATCTGAAACTTCATAAATTGATAATCTCATGATCATTAATCTCAAAAAAAAGAAAAAAGAAAAAAAAAGAGCATTTGAAACTCAAAAATCTATTATTTTATTTCTTTCACCACCATTTCTTTTCAATTCTTTGTAAATCATCCAATGTGCACTACTTTTGAATTGCAAAATCATGTTTTAAAAATGGAAATGCATATCAAAAGACAATGTGTTTCTGTTCGCAAAACTTGGCGATATAAAATGACAATGTAAATACTGCCCGGACTAGAAACCTCTCATAAAGAGGTAATATAAAATTAGGCACACTAATCAAAGACACCATTTTACTGCTTGATTGTCAAAAGAATGGCCTATATTATATATAACTTAATTTTTTGTCATTTTTTTTTTAAAAAAAATGAGTTGGGCTAAGGCGAGTTACTGGGACTCGCCTGAGTAACTCACCTAAGCCAGGTCCTAATTACCTTAAAATATTTTTAATATTTTTTATATTATAGTAAAGATTAAAAATCGTTTTAGTCATTAATAGTCACTTTTATATGTTCTCACCCTTTTATATAAAATTTTAAAAATATCCACGGGCACAAATCGATTTGTTAAAATCCATATTTTTCATTAATTTTCAACTTCATTTGAGTATTTTGTTTTAATCATTTTTCATATTTTAGTAGAATTTTTTTTTAGGTATCTTTTTTTATTTTTTTCAACACTTTTTTATATGCTCGCTGGTTAGAGCATTTGAATCCGCCGGTTTACCAATTAAGCTGGTTAAACCGCTTCCGAGCCTATGTCCGATTAACAGTGCTGGTTTGATTTTGCGAACACTGGTTTTACTTCAAAAATCCAGGCCATAGACGAATTTTAGAAGTTGACTGCATTTGAACATATGTTCCGGATTGTCAAAAACAAAAAAAAGAAGACTGCATTTGGGCACGACCTCATTTAAAATTTTCCCAATGCAATCTGGTGTAAAGAGAGAGAGATATTTAAAGTTTTCCATTAATCAGGTGTTATTGATCTTTTTTGTGACTGCGGCAGCAAGATTTTTCAAGCGAAGGGCACAACAAAGAACATGGAATGCTTCTCCAATGCAATCTAAAATCGATCAAACGCAAAAAATTCCGATTTCTACCTCCACCGAACCATTTGAACCTCAAGACCACCGACCCCCATTTTCTCTCTCAACCCACACCCAGATAGTAGAAGAGAATTGTGGCCCTACGATCACAAAACAAGCGGTGGTGGCCCAACAAGACCAAATTCCTCAACGCCCTGTTTCTCTCTCTACCCACGCCGAAATAATGGAAGAGAGTTTCGCCGAAAGATATGGAAATTTCGGCTGGTGCGACACCCGTCAGGGCTTTCACGAGCCACGAGACGAAACGCGGACAGGAATTTATCATGCTGCCCGAAACGAAACTTGGGGAACACACCGCCAATTGCGGCCAATTTATTCTCCGGAATATGGCTTTTGCCGGCCATATAATGCCGGATTCCCTCTAGAAAGAGAGTGGACCATCGATTTTCCGACTCCTGCTCGTGATGCGAATCGAATCGACTCGATGTTTAGCGAGGAGAACCCAAACGCGTGCTGTATAGTCTAGAAAGAGGCTACGGATTCTCTCTCTCTACATTTTGTAGGGAATCCGTTCTCTCTCTCCAGGTTTTGTACGGGATTTTTTACTTTTATTTGTAATGGAAGGTGCCGTATCTGATGAGGGGGAGATCGGACGGTGGGGAGTGGGGGTTGCGTGATAGTTTGGGCGATCTGGACCGTTGGTGTATGTTAATGTGGATAGGGTTTGGGTTTGGCTTTGCTTTGTGTAGAGTGTTGTTTATGAGTGGGGAGGGTGGGTTGTGAGTGCAGGGTCTTGGAATCAGATTCACATCTCAACTTCTCCACCACTTCCTCTTACTTTCTTCTATGTGAATTTGTTTTTTCAAATATATAGTGTTCTCAGTGGAAGTGAGGCTTGCTCATCAAGATTCATCCCTGTGCATTAGAGTGTAGGGAAAATCGAACCGCAACGGTTAACCGAACATGCCCTACCGAAAGTTGTCAACCGGCTTGACCGGTAAACTGGACTGTTCAACCGTATTAATCAAGCAAGTACCCGGCATTAAAAAAAAGTATTAAAAAAATTTAAAAATCGATTTGTACGTGGGGGTATTTTTTGAAAGTTTTCAAAAAAAATGGGAAAAGTCAAAATAAGTATTAATAGCGAAAACAATTTCCAATCTTTGATAGAATGATGAAAATATATTTTAAGATTATCACAAAGATTTTCAATATTGAAATCACATTTTTCGACACTATTTGAAGGTTTGTTTTACTTTGATTGTTTAACAACACCTTTTATATAATTTTTTATTAAAAAAAAAAAAACTCAGCCCATCACCAAAACCAACGGACCGAGGAAGTTACTGGTCAGAGTGCTCGACTTTTTATTCACTGGTTCACTACCAACGGCAATTGTAAGAATCTAGGGTTGTAAATGGGTGGTATCGTGATCGGGATCAAGTTAGGTCCTAGTGGTCCAATCCAAGTCTAAATAAAAATATAAGTAATTTATGTATGGACACAAAATAAATAAATAAAATATAAAATGAGTCAATTTTGGCCATAAATATTGAGAAAGGTTATTTACTGTAGAGTTTTTAATTTTTTCCCATAATTCCCTCTTTGCGCATCTAGCATCCATGAATTGGTTTAAATTTTTATTTTTTTTAGTTATTTTTTTATTGTTTGGGCCGTGTTCTATGTTTTAAGACAGTTGGCGATCGATCCGAGGTGCTATCCTCGGACCACCCACATTATGTATAGTGTTACACCACATTATAGGTAATTCGAGGATGAAGATCTCGGACTACCCAAATTGTCGTGTTACAACACATTATTGGCAGTATGAGATCTCCATCCTCAAACCACCTAATGTGATCGAACACCATAGTGTAGATGGTCTGAGGATGGGACCTGGGCTTTCTTTCAAGTCGGAGGCTTCCATGGGCTTTCTGTAGTATGTGAAATTGGGTATATGACTTTTTTCCTTCTTTTTCCAACTGCTTTAGATATGGTTAACTATATGGTTATTAGCTGTGCTTGTGAAATAACAATATATTATTTGAAGTTTGGCTAAGGATTATGCCTTTTATTGCGGAGTGAGTATTATATGAAGTGCTCACTATACAATTAAGGCATATCTCTAAATTTTGTCAAAAGATGTAGTTCCCGTGTTAGAAACTTTAGGATGGTTTTATAATCTATGTTCAACCCTAATTATGAATTTTAAAATTTAAAAAACAATACAAATTAAGCAAATCAAGAAACATTTGAAAATATTGAAAATAAACAATCCAAATAACTCGTTACTTGATATAGTATTTTAGGATACATATATATATATCGAAATCAAGGTGATCAATTGGTAAAGGTTCTCCAACTATTAGAACACGCTTTTTATTGGAGTTTTAAGGTACATTTTGATTGAATGAGGTTGCAACCTTATATAAACTTTCTCCATTATTGTTTGCCAATGTCATGAGTCGTTGAGGCTATCTTGCTAAGTCAATTATTCCTTTGTGGGTTCCCATTAATGAGAAGCATAAAAAATGAATTTTGCAAATAAAAAAGGCAAAAAACAACCAAGCGAAGGCCTTAGTTCATCACACGTCTACTCCCTTTCTCTTTTATATATATATATATATATATATATAGTTCATCACACGTCTACTCCCTCTCTTTCATGTAATATATATATATATACACAAGTCATTCTCTTCCATCACTGAAGAAATTATTATCTTCATCTATCTAGGCATGGCTCTCTTAGTCGTCCTCCTCTCCATATCACTTTGTGCCGCTTTGGGATATGATGCCCCTCCACCAAACCAAGAAGACTACATTCATCCTAAACCAAGCAAGGCCTCACCCTTCGCAATTCAAGGAGTTGTGTACTGCAATCCCTTCAAATATCCACCTTCTAACTTGCTCCATCAAGCCTTTCCTCTTCCATGTAAGCATTATGATGCATATTCATTTTCTACATATTTTTAACCATTTTATTACTGTTCGTATTTTAGTAGTCCAAATATTTGATGGTCTCCTTTTTTTTTTCTTTTTTTTTCTTTTTTTTCTTATAAATTGAAATTTCAGAAACGGTGATGATTTGGTGAGATGTTATGGTAGAATAGTGCTTGGTTGCCATTGGATTAGTGAGTAGGATGATCTACACCATCTAAACATTGCCACATGGGCAATGCTCCATCTCAAGTTCAATTCCTACCACGTAATTATTGAAAAATAAATCTTGCCATATTTTAAGAAGGGAATGTATATAATGGAAGTACTTATTTTTGGTATAATGAGATCGCAATTATTATTGACCATCAGATATGAAATCAGATGATTGGGGATGTGCCATTGATTGAGCAAAATGTTCAAAATAAATTTTTTGAATGTTATGACACATTTGAATCCATTAGATTTTACATGCAATAGCTAATAATGATAGACATGCAATGAATTAATGACTTTTTTTTAAATGATTTATGCATATAACTTTGTGTAGGGTGCAAAGTATAAAATAATACAGATAATATGACATCCCTTGGATTTATTTATTTTTTTATAGAAATGAGGAAATTTATGAACATGCCTAAATTGTATGTTGGAAAGTATTTTGACAGGGTTGCTACCCTATCAAAATAAGTAATGTGTCACCTCAAAACTCACAAAAAGTTATAAATCTAGCATTGAAAAACCTTTAAATCGATCACATTGGCTTTGACCATTATAATTGTAAACAAAAGATATGATTTCAAGCCCTAAAAATAAGTTGTATTATACAACTCATTATCTTGACCATTTATTTCATCCTAAACATAAGTGTTTTAGGATCTGCAATATTTGTACCATTTTTTTAGCTTCAAATTTTATAATTAATGTTGAAAATCGATTTTAGAGTCATCATGGAGATTTCCAATGCCTAAAGTACTTTCCATATGAGAATTCAAGGTGAGGCTTTACTTTATTTTCATATAACCTAGGCCCCATGTAAAGTGCATCCTTGTATGTTTAATTGATAGGAGTTTCATGAGTTCCCAATGCTAAAAAGATGTTTTGACTTAATAATAAGCTTGCCTTCGACATGAAAGGATCTTATTTTCAAAATGCCAATCCATTGTTTCAAAACATCTCTAGGTTTTGATTATTATAATATAAACTTCTATCGCATCGCAAAGTACGAGTTTTCAACCTATTAAACATGTCTTTTTTAAAATATAAGGGCAAGCAAAATATACTTTCCCTACTACATATGACTGATATATTTCTCACTATTCAAACGTCCATTCGAATGGACGGTTGAGATGACTTCAATTACAATGCCATATTTTTTCACTATTTTATTTTTAATTTTTTTCTACAAAACATTTTAACACAAAATTTTGGATGTTCACGCCTCTCTCAAACTTGCGCTTGTAAAAAATATAAAAATAATATTCTTAATAAAATAAAATAACCAAACTGCCCCTGAAAGTTTTATGGGTATTTTGGTTATTATATTTTATAGGTATTTTGATTATTAATATTTTTTAATATTATTTTTAAGTACCTTTCATTGAGATGATGGTACATACCAAATTTTATATTCATATAATTTGTAGATAAAAATTAAAAATAAATACTATGAAGGATCAGATCTATATCAAATGGTCAGTGGCGCACTTGATCTAAATTGAACGGCTCGATGAGGAGGAGAAGTATATATCTTTTATACAATAGAGAAAATATAAAAACCTTTCCCAAAATATTAAGGGTGAAATGGATCGCCACTAAAGGAGAACGGTGTAACTTATTCCATTGCTTCCAAACCTATATCATGGGTTGATTACATTAATAACTTATTAAACATGCACCTTAATAAGTTAAATTTTAGATTCCATTTTTTTGTTCTACGATTTAGATCAAATAGAGAAAAACGCATCATATATATTTGTTTTATGGATCATAAGACCCCATCTTTTCTTTTCAGTCCATACATAAATTTCTCACTTCATTATTAATTAGCGTTTCGGGACTTAACCGAGTCCATTTGGACTTGGCCGAGAAACTTGGTGTCGGCCCTATTTTTTTTTAATGATGATTTGGGAAGTTTTTTCTAAACATCCTTTTTTCTTTTTTTTTCTTGTTTGTTTGAATATTTCAAGGTAGAAACTAAAAATTTTAGTAAGTTTTTTTAATGTACTTTTGTGAACTTCTAAAGAATCCCATTGTGCATTTATATATTTTTTATTTTTAATAATTTTAGTGATTTTTAATATTTTTTTATTTTTTTTCTGATTTTGTATCCCCTTTTTGACAAGTGCATTATGCAGCCGAGTCAATGCACGGAATATTCTTAAAAAAAAAATTAAAAAAAAATGAACCAAAATTAATTAAATTTAGGGATTGTATACAATGAGACCATTTATCTTTGGAATAGGGAGATCACAATTACTTACAATTATCCGATGTGAAATCTGATAGCATAGGTGAGTCACAAAGTTTGTAAAATATGCATTTGAACTCTGAGCTTGGTCAATGAAATAAATACAACTACCTAATTTCACATTCAATGGTCAAGATTTATTGTGACTACTTCGTACCAAAGGTAAATGATCTCATTATATAATTTTCCTTAGATTTATAAAAGAAGTTCTTCTTTTTTTTTCTGTTTCTTTTTATAAGAGAAGTTCTTAATGGTCTTTTTTGTTTTTGTGGGTGGGACTTGGTTTCAGATGGTAGGGTGCGAGTGGTGTGCAATGGTGGGGAAATTGTGGACAAAAGGACCGATACAAACGGCTATTATTTTGCATGGTTTGAGAGGGAAAGGGAGGCGTATGATCCCTCTAAAGAGTGCGAGGTTTTATTGGTATCTTCACATAATGGGGCGTGCAAAAGAGCAACGGATGTGAATGGTGGGATAAAGGGAGCTGCCCTAAAATTGGAAAAGAAGCTCAATGAGACTAATACAGTCTTGTATTCATCAGGGCCTCTTGTTTTTGCCTATTGATTCGAGAGAGAGAGAGAGAGATGAGTTGAGTTGGGGCTCCCGACTGTTTCAGCATTTTTCCTTCCTTGAATAAAGTCAATTGTTTAACCCAAAACATTATTTAATCTTGCCGGAGCATATTGTTGATTCACTCCCCATGGGAAAGATTTTTTTTTTTAAGGGAATTTTATCTAATTGCATATAAGAATGGACTATTTAACAATGGAAAAAGTCTATATAAAGGTGAGGCCTTAAACAATCAAATTAAGGCACACATAAAAAAATCACTGAAACGACTTGTTCTAATGCTGAAAACCCCTCACTTCAATCATCCCGACATCAATATGTATGGACATGAGAAAAAATAGATTTCAACTCTTGGAAATAATACATTTATCTAGATCTATAATTTTCAATATTTTTTAAGTGTTCATCGGTTTGCTTATTCTACACTATTTATAATCTGTAAATTTTATATTTGGAGCTGAAAATAAATTTTCAGACCATCATAAAAGATTTCTGATAATGAAACAACATATTTTGGTACTATTTGACATTGCAACTTACTTTGATTGTTTTGGGTCTCGGCCTTATACAATACCCTTTAACAATGGTACGTATCTTTTGATTTAGTTTCAAAATACCCATTAAATTATACATCACACAGGGTTGGAATAGTTGGAAAACTGTTAAAATGTAAAAAACGTTGTGTATTTTGATAAGTTTTTATGAAAAGTACTAAATTTTTATTAGAAATTTATTCAAGGACTACAATGAAGATAATATAAAAATTGTTAATTGAAAAAGCAATGTATTCACGCCCACACCCTGTTTAGCCAGCCCATCTGCCTCCTCATTAGCTTATTTGTAGACATGCCCAAAAGACACTTCCATTCTACTACAACTATCATTATCTCAAATTAGAAGTACCTTAGTTTTCAAGAAATTTTTCGCTCATTCTTGCAGCATTTTATCATAGTCAACAAATCTCCTTTTGCAATGATCATGAATACCAAGTGTTCTACTTCAATAATCTTTGAATCCCATAAAATAGTTGATCTTAGTTATTTACGCAACAAAGGAGGAATATGATCATGAATATAAACCATCTGTATTATTTAAAAATTAATTTGTATAGGTACCTTGTCAACTATTTTATTAAAGACTCCCTTCTCACCAAAAGGTAGGGGCTCAAATCCCCACTGAGTCACATTTATGTAAAAAGGGCTAGGGTCAGATAGTAGCACCCCCTTACTGTAGTTATCAAGTTGTGATTTTCATTCCTGCTAACACCACTTCATTAATACCTTCAAAACAACTAACTAAAGTATTTGAAAAAATGGGTAAGAGCCTGACTTCCCCATTAGATTACCCAAAAAAGATAAAAAAAAAACCTATTTTGCTAGAAAACGTCACCAAACAGTGGAACTCTTAACTAGTGATGGCATTTTTGTTAACTTAACCACAAAATGGCCAAATGGTTGCCCAGTATCCCTCTTGTTATATGTTCCAAACTTGGAATAAGAGCTTTTAAAATATGTAAGTTTTGAAGCTTAAAACAGGCATTGGTGTACATACTTTTGCTCAGATGACTAGCTCCAAATTTGACTTTTTAATAAAAGGAAAAAGTTTGTATAGAGCGGGGGCACTAAACAATCAAATTAGAGCCCATCCCAAAAATTTCACCAAAAGCTGTTGTTTTGATGCCAAAATATCTCAAATTGATCATCTCAACATCAATATGCATAGACATGAGAAAAAAATGGATTTCGAGTTTTGAAAGTAGCACATCTTATAACGCTTTTTTGGACCATCCATTTTCAAGATTTTCCAGTTTTTATAGTTCTGCTCAGTGTTTTAAAAAACGCCGAGTCGAACCGGACTCGCCCGGTTCGACTCGAAAATCGTGAAAAGGGGACCGGATCGCCTAAAAAATCGGAAATCGTCCGGTTCTAGAGAGAACCGGACGATTCTGTACAGTGAATCGCCGATTCACTGTACGGAATCGGCAAGTCCGAACAATGAATCGGCGAGTCCCGTACGGAATTTTTTTTTTTTTTGTTTTGTAATCCATGATAGATTTTTTTGTAATACTTGATCGATTTTTTTGTAATCCATGATCGAATTGTTTTTTTTTTTTTGTAATCCATGATCGAATTTTTTGGTTTTTTGTAACCCATAATAGAAGTTTTTGTATTCCATGATCGAAATGTTTGTTTTCTTTTCTTGTAATCCATGATCGATTTTTTTGTTTTTTTTTTTTTTTTGTAACCCATGATAGAACTTTTTGTAATCCATGATCGAATGTTTTGTAATACATGATCGAAATGTTTGTTTTTATTTTGTAATCCATGATCAAAATGTTTGTTTTTTTTTTTGTAATCCATGATTGAATTTTTTGTTTTTTGCTTTTTTTGTAACCCATGATAGAGTTTTTTGTAATCCATGATTGAATTTTTTGTAATCCATGATCGAACTGTTTTTTTCTTTTTTTGTAATCCACGATTAAATTTTTTGTTTTTTTTTGTTTGTTTTTTTTTGTAATCCATGATGGAATTTTATGTAATCCATGATGGAATTTTATGTAATCCATGATCGAATTTTATGTAATCCATGATTGAATTTTTTGAAAATTTGTGATTTTTTTTTTTTAATCCATGATCGAATTTTTTTTTGTAATCCATGATAGAATTTTTTGAAAATTTGTGATTTTTTTTTTAATCCATGATCGATTTTTTTGAAAATTTGTTTTTTTTTTTTTTTAATCCATATTATTCAAAGAGAAAATGAGAGAGATGATGATTCTTAGGCCACCCTATCCCAGCCATATTATTCACATATCGAGTCCCAACAGCAACACTGTAGGGATGAGCACGAAATACTATAAATTAAATGCTGAATGGCCGTTCATGCAGGGAAAGAATATATCAATATTCGCATATTCATTCAAAAACATGAAAATTCTTAATGGAGTACCCTCATTTTTTATTGAATTCCTAAAAAACAATATTTATAATGAATTTTAATAATTTTTTTGAATTTTTTTTAAGCTTTATTCTGACCGATTCACCCGATTTCCGATCCGGATCCCCAATTCGCCGATCCGGATCGGTTTTTTGGAAGCCCGATCCGGATCACCGATCCTTTTTTTAAACCATTGGTTCTGCTTGATCTATAATATTTTTGAAGATTTAAATTTTATAATTAAAGATCAAAATATATTTTAAGACTCTTACAAATATTTTTATTATTGAAATCAAATTTCTTGACACTATTTGAAGGTGGACTTTACTTTGATTTTTTAGAGCGTCGGCTCTATTCAAACTGCACCCTTAATAAAAAGCATGGTGTGATGGGTTGCAGCTGGGAATACGAGAAGTAATTTAGCTCAAGTAACCTAAACAGATAAAATTATCCAAATATATCTTGAGGGTTAAAATGGGGAAAAATGACAATTTGGATATTTTAATGTGATTCTTGAGTATGCACTAAAATGAAAATATTCTTAAAGAACCAATCATTTTATTGTAAAACTGTTGTTTTAACGATCTAGATTTTCTATGGTGGAGTTCAACAATTCTAGTGATATTTTTGGTAACTAGTTTCAAATAAAGGGATGGTATTGATATAGATGCTTGAAGGGTGTTAGTACACCTTTCAATGGTTGATTGAACCGTGTCATCAATCGCCCAAAAAGAGTTTTATATTTTATTTTTATTTTTATTTAAAAATATTCTTTATATTTGGGGTATAGATGTATTTCTATGGTGTATGAAATAAAAATAATAACAAATATTTTAAACAAAAAATTTGACCAAAATTCCTTTGAAACAAGTTAAGGTTATCTTGATGAATTTTGTATTCAAAATATTTTTCCTATGAAAAACATCTATAGCCCAAAATTTAGATAAATGTTATTTTAAACAAACAATAAAAATAAAACACGAAACTCTTTTGTAGCCGTTAGATGTTGTTATGTTTAATATGAGCTATACAAAGGGGTTGCATCCCTCGACATCAATGTTATATACAAGGAAAAAGTTTATATACAGCCGAGGCTCTAAGCAATCAAATTATAGCCCGCCTCAAAAATTTCACTAGATGAGGTTATTTTGATGGCCAAAAAATATCTTCAAATTGATCATCTCAATTTGAAGATGGATTTCAAGTTTTGGAAATAGTGAATATTGTAACACATTTGTGGACCGTCAATTTTTAAGACTTTCAAGTTTTTATATATCTGTTCAATCTACAATATTTTTGAAGCTTTTAAATTTTATAATTAAAGATGAAAATATAATTTAAAGCTATAACAAAAATTTCCAATATTGAACGTACGTTTTACTTTGATTGTTTAGAGCCTCGGCTCTATTCAAACCGCATCCTATATATAATCCAACGATTTTCAATCCATATCACCAATTTGGATGAAATTGGTTGGGGATAAACTGGTTTTGAGATGGTATGTATCCCAACCCAATTCTTTTCCCAACCCTCTAATATAGTTTTTCCATTATTTTTAGGTTTATTTAGTATTTTCTTATGTCACCTTTAAATCATCACCCTATAAACCCCTATTTTTATTTTATTTATTTTCAAATAGTATTTTGGATAATCGATTTAGAACGACCAAGACCTGATCCAGATCACTAATCCAATGATCTCACACAGATTCGTGGCTCAACAACCCACTCCACCAATCTAGGTCTTAAAACACTAGTCCACATGATGCCGATAGGAGACTTTCTATCAATAAAATATAAGGGTGTTTATGTCAATCATATTCTAGGGTACATATATTATGCTTCCGCCGGAGCATAATTTACTTATAGTCTCTCAATTAAAAGACCTAACTGGGAGGATTTTCAATCAAAATTTTGAGAACTACTTAAGAATTGATAATTATTCTTAAAAGGATTGAAATTTGAGTTTTCAAACAATTAGATTTCAACATCTAAAAATTGAATGGTCTCTATTCAATCTCGAGTCATCATTTCCTTCCATCGTATAGAGGTTGTAATTAAGAATTTTTTTTATTGAGATTAATCTATAGGTTAATGATGCCACATCCATAATTTTGGTGTTCTAAAATTATTTCTAGATGGGATTTTAGGAGATTCTACTCGCGCCCATAAGTAATCTTTCTAGACCAGGCCTCATTTATCTCTCTGCCTCTGAAAACAATTATCTCAGATCGCAAGAATAATGATGGCCCTTTTTCTTTCTCTTCTTCTGTTTTCCTCCCTAAACGTTGTCAACGCCCGACCTCCTCACTCTATCGCCGTAAAATCGCCGGGATTTTCACCTGAATCTCTCTCATGGGACGATTCCGGTCAACACTTCGTCATCGCCTCCCCCATCCATGCGACGGTCCTGACACTTTCCGACGCCGGCATCTTACAATCCCTAATTTCTGACCCTGATTTCGCCGGAAAGTCCAGCCTCTCAAGTTTAGCCGTGGACGCCAAAAACCAGCGACTCGTGGCCCTCTTTGTCAATTCATCGTCTCCCTTCTTGGCCTCTTACGATCTAAAATCCAGAAACCAACGCCTCTTTGTAGCCCCACTCGCCGGGAAACTCACCGAGAAATTTTCCGGCCAAGTCGCCGTCGACTCTTTAGGCAACGCCTACGTCACCAACCCAACAGGACATCTGATATGGAAGATAAATCCTAACGGTGAGGTCAACCTTCTATCACAATCTTATTTATTCTCCTCCCCAAAAATCTCAGAAAAAAAAGAGGAAATAGCTGAAAATTCCAAGGAAATTGCCAGGAAAATAGAGGAAATTGATGGAAAATCAGAGGCAATCGATGGAATTTATGCAATTGCATATAGTAGAAAGGGTTATTTACTGGTGGCTCATATGATAACGGGCGATATTTTTAGGGTTGATTGCGATGATGGAACGGTAAATAGGGTTTTGTTATCTAAGAATTTGGATGGAATCAAGGGTTTCGCCGTTAGACGTGATGGTGCTTTGGTGGCCGTTACGAAAACGTTCGTTTGGCTGCTGATGAGTAACGATAATTGGGCCGAGGCCGTTGTTAAAGAGCGGGTCGAGGTTAAAGGCGGTGAGATAACGGCGGTTACGTTGAGAGGAAATGAGAGGGTTTATGTGCTGAAGGTAGGTGTGGAGAGAGAGGGGTTTTTTGAAGTTGATGAGATGGTGTTTGAGGAGGAGAGAGAAGGGGAAA
The DNA here is from genome assembly GCF_054954075.1 of Amborella trichopoda. Taxonomy (NCBI): domain Eukaryota; kingdom Viridiplantae; phylum Streptophyta; class Magnoliopsida; order Amborellales; family Amborellaceae; genus Amborella; species Amborella trichopoda. The sequence goes on along the minus strand of NC_142348.1, from coordinate 8,396,192 downwards.
ATATTTGGGTTTTTGTATTGCTTGGGTTGGCTTTAATTTACGTATTTTATTGGAGGTTTCAGATGGGCCAGCTCATGCAGAACATGAATAAAAAGAAGAATTGATCTTCTAGTTTATGTTTTTTTCTTTTTTGTTCTTTTAGCCAATCTCAATTAGTTGAGAAAATAGAAAAAGACTGTAGTGATGATAATTTTATATATTTTTTGTCAGATGTAATTTGAAATAATTTGGGATTCTTTATTACTCAAATTGTTGTTTAAATGCCAATGCTATTTTTGTCTTTTTTTTTTGGATATTTCGTCATTTTGGTGCAATGTTCCATCCATAGCTTTGAATTTGGATGACAATCTAGTGGGTTTTCAGCTATAGGCCCAAAGCAATCCACAACAGTGAATTTGGTGGCCTTGTTATTTCAATGAATTTTAGGGAAAATAATAAAAAAAAGCATCCAACCATTTAGCATCTCAGCTATCTTTTAATTTAATTTTGAAGGTTCCATCAAAAGACAATAATCATGAGTTGTGGTTGTAGCAGATATGTTTTAGAGGGGATATTTGACTATAATTGTGACCGTAATAATGAGTTGTGGTTGTAGTAGATATGTTTTTTAGGGAATATTTGACTATAGTTGTGGTTGATATAACAATGATGTATTTTGACAAAGAGGTGAAATGTTTAGTAATTTGTCCAATAGGTGTATTTTGATAACTTTTTTACAAATTTTATCGTCTAAAATATGCCCAAAGCCTACAGAGAGCAAGGAGAATTCAGCAAAATCGATATTCAAACTGAATTTCGCAGAAAAACATTCTTGGAAAATTTCCTGATTTTCAATAGTATCCTTAGAAGGTGCATTTCAGCCAAATTTTACAGCCTTTTACTTCCAATGTCGGGCTTAAATTTAGTTGGGATTTAATGTCAATGTTTTAATTTGGTATAAAAACCTAATTGATGGATTTGGAATGAAAGTTCTTCCTCTCTAACCAGCCAATCAAAGTAAAAAGATTTCATTGCCTTTTGCAAATGGCTGAAATTTTTTTATTCATCCAATAATCTTCCACTCTACTGAAAACCAATGAATTTGACAAGGAAACGATTTCGTTCAGAATTCAACTTCAGAATTTATGTCTGACTCTCAAAAAGAAACAAAAAGATGAAAAATCAAGATATTCTTTAGAGTGCATTTGTTATCTCAACAAGGGGCTCAGCGGGAGTGATTGAGAGCTCTTTCTTCTGGGCTCTTCCCCCTACGGATTCCTTCTCATTAGTTTTCATGGAGTCATCTTCAATTTCTGGTTTCACTAACCCAGCTTTCTCCCTGAGCTTTTGAAGCTTCTCCATAATCTTTCTCCTCATCTCGCCTTTGGAGACCCGAGCTTCAGCTGGATGAAGAAAAATGACGAAAGAGGAGAGAGAAGCAGTCGTACCCACCATTATATCTCTTCGAAAACTCAGGCTTTCATGCCCCGATCTTTGACATCTCACCTGGAATAAGCAAAATCCAAACTATTATTAGTAAAAGAAACTTTAATAACGTAGAATTAAGATGGAAGAGGTATGAAATACATACAAAATCCCTATGTTGGAGAGAGGAAAAACCAGATGCTACATGGATTTTAGCATATGCTTAAGGCTTCTAAAAATCATTCATTTCAGCATCAATAGTAACTGTAAGTTCCTCCAATAAAATTCCAAGGTTGTTTCAAGGAGTATTACATTCAAAAGTCGCATGCTCCTCTTTGCAGCTATGGAGTGAGTTGCAGCTATGGAGTGAGAAAATATGAGAACAAACCCTTTTTAAGCATTGAACAGTTGGTATTGGTAATCTAAAATGTACACTAACTAATTTCCCCTACTTGAGACCCATATATGAGCTACTTTTTAAACAAAATCATTAAATGAAGAATTTTATTGCACAAATAGTATTATATTTTGGAAAAATGTTTATATACGGTTGCAACCTTATACGATATAAGGTGCACCTCAAAAACACAGCAGAAAATAGTGTTTTGAAGTTGGAAAACCTTCCAATTGATCATCTTGACCTTTAGATATATGGATATAAAGAAAATAAGAATTTCAAGTACTAAAATTACTGAATCTTGTAACAAGTTATCAAGACCCTCTATTTTCAAGGTTTTCAAGTTCTTATAGATTTGTTCAATTTACACTGTTTATGAAATTTGAAATTTCATAATTAGGTTTGAATATAGATTTTCAAGCCATCATAAGGTTCCCGATACTGGAACTACATCTTCTAACAAAATTTAGAGGTACGCCGTACTTTTATAGTATAAGGTGGGCACCTTATACAAACCTCACCATCTTATATATTTTTTTTCCCTTAAAAACAGTTAGATTCCAGAGCATTGACAGTGGAGATATTCTTTGGGGTACACAAGAATTGGAAACACAAATGATACTTCACGGACATTGAAGATTCAACACAATGACAGCAAAAGCCAAGTTAATTATAAGTGCAAAACCAGAAACAAACTCTCTCTCTCTCTCTCTCTCTCTCTCACACACACACACACATACACTCCTCTTGGCTGCACAACATGTATTAACTATTGAGTAGCAGACCTTCATTACTCAATATAAGTTCACCTCCTAATTCATTACAAGTCTTCAGACGAAAATACCAAAGAAAGATATGCACCTTAGCCACCTGAGCATCAATAACTCTGGCCACATCACATATGAAATCATGGAAGCACCTTCTCATATTCATACTTCAAACGGATTCCCCTCACCACTGCTTTCTACCATTATGTCCGAGCAACTAAATATTTATTTATCAGGGGGCTACATGTTAATTTGAAAGCATATTAAAAATAGATAAGAACAAAGGCCCAACAATACCCAAGGAGAACATGTCGCCAAACTATCAAGCAAATGGGTAAATAAAACGCAGCCACTCTTGATCTATGTTCAATTCTATTTCTATCCGCCTAAAAATCCCCATATCCTATGATCATGCACTATTTCTTGATCTAGGCCTCAATCGAAAATTTGACATCAAGGATAACAAATGCTCCCTGTGCCCGTGGATATGAAACATGTTGGAACCTTTTTCAGACTAAAAAAAGTGCAACTGGTGAACTTGTTTAGGCTTCCAACCAAAATAGTGGATCCAAAATTTTAACAAAAACTTCCCAACAGAGGATATTTGAGTAAGTCCAGGAAGAAGTAATTTGTAGAAACTAACACCCCCCCGTCCATCAAATGAGACAATGATGAGAAGGCTCTCAAGAAAATGAAATAAACATGGGCCTTCCCAAATAACTCAAATTACCATCCACTTTCTCTGATTCCTAGAGTCTCCAAATCATATCCCTATTGAGCTAGATATAATGTTTGGGGAGGTGATAATCCTTCTGATCCAACTATTTTTTATTTTTTATTTTTTGATAAATTTTCTAACCCCACTAGCTCGTAAATCAAGTTAAATCTTCTCCAAGCAATAGCAATCCTATGGACGAAATGATATTCATATTCTCTCTTTCAACCAAGAGATAATCTCTCATGACATGATAATCCATCGGGGCCCTCAATGTAGTACTACTAACACAAAAAATGGGCATTCATCATCCCTCACTCAACTACAAAAACATTGAGTTTTGTAGTTGATTGGTCTCCTTTAATGGATTAACACATCTATACATACCTTGTCCCTTGAGATCTCTTTACCTATTCTCAGACAACAGCCCTTACTCCAATTTGTCCACTTCTTCCATCAACCTCTCTAATCCTACCCACTAACTCACTAAAAGCCCGCTTCTTCCAATCACTTTACTCCTCCATGACGAAGAAAAACCAGGCTAACTTGCAAACATCAGTTGCTCTTCTCATCAACCACAGAAAGTCAATTGGAGTGCATTACATAAAATCAGAGGGAAAACGCAAGGGCCTCCAAAATATTTACTATAATGAACCATAATGGTTTCTCCCAACGCCCCTTTTCTAACCCTCCGATCTTACCCTGACTACTTGCGTCAATGTTCATTATTTCAACTTAGAAAACCAAGCAGTGTGCCACAGTTAAAATCCAGATTTTTGGACAACTTCAAAATCCAAGTCTATGAGAATACCCAAAAAAAGTACTCACCTTCACTTGAGATCATCCAAGTGATATCATTGTGACAGAAACTGAACGAAAGGTTTCGAGCATAGTATTGTGATGTTATTTTGTCACAGGGGCTCCAGTATGACATCAGTGTAAGCAAGAATTGGCTTTCATAGAAATTATTATGTTTGGATGTATGTTCTCCCTTACCAAAAGGAAGAAACACACACACAAACAACAGGCTGTCCCTTACTAGTTAGACAATATCATTGACTAACCAACCAGAGATCAAGAAACACACACACAAACAACAGGCTGTCCCTTACTAGGTAGACAACATCATTGAGTAACTAACTAGAGATCAAGAGGAACAATATGGATACCTTCAATCTGCACATTCATATCTTGGTCTTAGGAGCAAAATATACGCATAAACAAAAGAAACACAGAATGCCTATGTAAAAGTTGAAGTCAAATTAATCATTTATATAGGATTAAGTATTACGCAATTGCTTGACATATTGCTCAAAAACGTGGCTCGGCCACGGAAGGTCTGAGTAGACTGACACAAGGCTGAGCCGAGCTGAGCCGCCCAAAGAGCCAATAATATCCAGAAAAGAAGGGGAATAATCATGATTAATCAGGTAAAATTCATGGAAAAAAACTGATAAACAACATGTAAAACCATATAAAAGATGAGGAAAAGGTTTTCAAAAAATAGACACTGGTTAAAAATCATTTTCTCATAAAAAAGAGAAAAATAATTAAAACATAAAAACTGTGTACAAATAATATTTAGTCAAAGATTAGATAAAACCACAACTAATTATAGATCTATTCTACATACCTCCAAATGGTGGGCTGTTCTGGGCTGAACTGGTGAGTCCAGAGTCCACTAGCCCAAGTCGGCAAACGAAGACATTTAGACCAGCAAATATTCATCCTACACTACAATTCTTGTACAAAACACAATGCACCATTTTTTTTAATTTTTTTTCTTCGAACTCTCTCTCTCTCACACAAACACAAAATGTGAAGGAGTTTCAGAGGTAAATCTTCTATCAAGAAACAACTCAGATCTCATACTACATAGTTGCTCGCGAATTTAACATGATGTCAAAGAATCTACCAACCATAAGCCCCAAATCTCGGATTCCCCCAAAACCAATATCAATCTAATATTTCACTCCAAACTCACATCAAACGAAGAAAACAAACTATGGTGAAAATTAAAAGGAAAGAAACCCATAATCAATAATGAAATAATGAACTCAAAGAAAGCTGAAAATTGCTTAAAAAAGAGGAAACAATGTGCCAAAAAAATGGAAGAACCAAATGGGTTCTGCTACCTTCAAGGATTCAGCTTGTACTTTATCAGAATGAATGGGGTTACCCATTTTCAGAGAAGCCATCGCCATTTTCACGTGCTCCTACGAATCTTCACAATCTGCTGTCCTGGTTTTTTCACTCGCTAACAAGCTGGTAAGGCATGGAGGTCCACTGCAGGCTAATTCAGCTATGCTTTTACAGTAATCAACAAAATTCTTCATATTGCCACCAAAAACAAGGGTAGTTTTACCAGAAATCGGAGACCACAAGCCCTGGGGTTTTAATTTTGCTTTTCCGTATTAAAAACGTTGGGGTTCTCAAAAATGGTGTTAGCTTTTTGGTATTGGAAATGCGTTCAGTGCGCTGAGCCATTTGGGTCTTGTACATGGTGCACGACCAGGGTCTTGCATCGGTGGAGCATGCTGCAAAACTACAGTTCAGTGGCGTGTATAGTGCTCCCGCGGTACCAAATGGTACATTTGTTCAGGCAGGGAATATAGGGTATGTTACGAATTAACAAAAATAAAAAAAATAAAATAGAGCGCGTATAGCATATGCTCCTTGGAGCTAAGAAGAAGCATACGATTATTTTCGAAAAAGGAAAATAAATAAATTTGAGTTCTTCAACACTTGGAACGTACCCTCCAAAGATCGGATGTCCTTTTTTCAATTTGGGGACAATTTTTTTTTTTTTTTTAAAAACACATAGATTGTGAGATTTGAATTTTCTTTTTTTGAGTTGGTCCTAGGTTCGAAAGGTTACGTTCCATAAATTTGGGATCCAAAAGGCGCTCTTAGTTTGAGTTTTACCCAGAGGAGCAAATGGTAGTAGCACGATATCTTTAGGCAAAATAAGCACTGGGTGGGTCTAATTGCAAATATTTCGTTCATGTTTTATAATACTCAATAAGGACAAATAGGGTATTTATTAACTCTATTTTCTCGTGTGGTCTATCGGTGCCACACTTAAGTTCTTTCATATATATTTATTTTGATATCTAACCTTTCTTGTCTTGTCACTCATCTATCTAACTTGTCGGTATAGGTAAATATAGTTGCTAACTAAAGGCCCTTGATAGAACACTCTCCAACTGTGACTTTTTACATTTTTATCTGTTATTTTTTATTTTTATGTTGAAACTCTATTTATCATGTTATAACATATTTTTTTTTCCCTATTTCTGTTGATAAGAAGCCTTATATCAATGATTTTAAAAACGAATCCGATCACGCATCACAAAAACCTATCCGGATCGATGAATCGGCAGTCCAAATCATTGTTTTACTATGCAGAAAAATACTATGCCATTGAAAAAACATGTGCAAAAACACTAAATCGTTTAAAAACCGATCCAGATCAATGAATCAACATTTTCACTGTGGCAAAACGATTTATATAAACCTTATATACTATTATAAAGTGAAAATATGGGCAACCTTGACCCATTCCATAATTCCATTTTTTGTTGCGTTGGACTTAAGAAGCGGTTGGTAGAGGCCTCAAAACGCATCAAATGGCGTGGGCTCCAATCCTAAGCATATTTCAAACTAATTCTTACGAGAACCTGATGAGCTAGGCCGAACACATTTGTCTTACATAACATCCTTCTAGGTTAAAATAGGGCCAAGGCTTTACCAAAAAAAAAAGAAAGTAAATCTCACTTTAATGTTCATCGATTATTATAATTATGTTAGAAAATTTTAAAGTGATTATATCGACCTTGATTATTATAGTCGTAAAATAAAATTATGATCTTTAGGCTTAAAATTAGCGTATATTGTAACACGTTATCTAGACTGTGTATTTTCATGCTCTCACGTATCCATAAGATCTGTTCCATTTTTTGAGCTATAAAATTTCATAATCAGAAGTGGAAACAAATTTGATAGGCATCTTAGGTATTTCCCATTATCAAAGTATTTTCCAAACAAGACTTCGAAGTGAGGCTTTACTTGCCTTATAGAAATTTCATTCCATCTTAGGGATTTCCCATTATCGAAGTATTTTCCAAACAATACTTGGAGGTGAGGCTTTACATGCATTATAGAAATTGCATTCCTAAGATAGGCTAAACAAAGTCAGGCAAATTTTTTTAATAAATTGATTAGTTGGATAAGCTAAGCAATTGGGCAATTATTTTATATAAATTTCATCTTTTAAAAGTATAATTCTTATTGTTTTTACTTTTAAACCTGATCCAAGCAGTTCGATATGTGGCCACATTGGTTTTACCAAACTAGATCTCTCACTAATATAATTCCTAGTCTGATTCCGGTAACACCCTCCACAATTACTTATGAATAAAACTTTTCCTTATTGCAGTTTCACAACATTGCGTGTAAAACCAGGGTTTAAAAACGATGATCTAGATCGGGAATTGGTGGGCCCGGTACGGTCCACACCATATATCAAGAACCGGTTGATTCTCTAACATAATCAGTTAACTGTATAAGGGAATCGATCGATCATGCCCCGCCATTATTTTTATTATTTTTCAATTGTACTCCATTTTTCTTCACATGGGCAGCAAGCCATTTGCCAAATGCATTAGTTGCCAATTTGCATTAAATACCACAAAATTAGTGTTAACAAAGAGTGAGAGTCCAAAGACTTTCACCAAGGAACCTACAAACTACCAACTGCCATATTAGAGCCAAATAAATCAATCCCTTTCTTTCCAAATTAGCAGACATGATTTTATTATTTTATATAAGAGTTTAATTTCAAAGTGGCCATAATACCCCCGTTAAATTTTGTAATCTATCCATTAGTTACAATGTAAAATTTACAATAGAAGAAATAAAGACAAAGGCGAGAGAGAAGAAGAATCAACAAGCCATATATGTGGTTCGGCAATAGTGCCCACGTCCACAGATGATAAACCAAGATCTCATTCATAGAGATTACTTTGGTTTACCAGAGATTTATAGAGTTACAACTCTTATTTTTTAAGAAACAAGTCTCATTACAATTATAATATCTCAAAATAAGAAACACAATAAAATCAATATATATCCTCAATATTTGATAACTGTTAATCAATATATATCCTCAATATTTGATACCTGTCAACATACAAGTACTATTCACATTTAATTATAGAGAAGAATTGCAAAATAAGGGTTTGGATTTGGAGGATGACTACATATGGAAAGTCTTGCTTAGAAGCCTTTCTGTTGCTTTCCTTGCTATCAAAGAATATTGCAGCCAAGATAAGGCCCTTCACATTTGTAAGAGTTTGGTAAATTGGACCACTGATTTATTTTATAAGGCCAAAGTGGTCACAGTTGTGTTTTTATATCTACAAGATTGGTTCTCACTTCAAAGGAATAGACCCACTGGTTCTCCTTAGTCTGTGATATAAAAGAAAACTTGTAAGGCTCATAATGTTGCAAGAAACATGCTTGAATGGCAAAGCTTCTGTCTTATGAAGGCCTTTCCAAAATATCTTCGGCGTGTTATTCGGGTAATGGAAGCTTACTCTTCCTACTATGTTGTGTCTTTGCAATGGGTTCCATGGTAATGGCATTATGTGCCTTCGGTTCTCGTTCTCTAAGGAATGAAAGAGCAAGCCACAGTATGCCCATTTCTCCAACAAGAGAGAATTTTCACAGGAGGGAGGCAGTGGGTGAGGGAGATTCGTCTATATGGAAGAAGAGGATTTTGATCGGAAATCGGTGCAAGCCACTCGAATTTTCCGGAGCCATAATTTATGACTCGGATGGAAATCGCTTGCCAAAATTCCCTCCCAAGTCTCCTCGAAGACTTTTTCCGGTTCCTTGAGGTCTGTTCATTCTTCAAGAGTCTCTCTCTCTCTGAGACTGAAGCATGTCTCTCTCTCTTTCAAGAGCTCCAACAAGAGAGCATTTGTTATGATACAACATGCTTCTGATTATGTATCTCATGCCCCATGAAGAATAACATGAAAGTGAACTTTTACAAAAAAAAATAAAATCAAGTTCCCATAAACTGTCACTGAAATGAACAATGCAAGGCTTGAACTTTAAAATCTCACAAAACAAATCCAAATGGGAAGGGGGATTATGAAGCGGTAAATGAATGCTTCTTGACAATGTTCAAATAAAAGGTATTAATGTCACGCCATCCGGGGCCTCGTTCAAATAACAGACTTATCCAAGAAAGTGACATACATCAGCCACAATATCAATATATAACGCTCACCTGAGTTAACCAATATTTTTAAGCGAAATTTATGTATAGATCGGGTTTTTTTTTGCCGTTATAATGGTGTGGCTCGAAAATAGTATGTTATTACTTAGAAAGATGCATCCATAAATTTTTAAATTTTTTGTCAAGTTTGCCCCATCGCTTGGTTTAGCAAAAAAAAAAAAAAAACAGAAGGCGGTTTGGTGTTCAAATCATCGGACCATATTATTTACTTAAAAAAAAAGAACATCTGATGGCTCGAACATCGAACCACTTGTTGTACTAAAAAAAATGAACAAAAGGTCGTCCGATGGTTCGAACATCGGACCTCTTGTTTTACTAAAAAAATTCAACAAAAAGCGGTATGATGGTTCGAACATCGGCCCGTTCGTTTTACTAAAAAATCCAACTGACTATTTCTATAAAATCGCATAATTTCTGGTTTTCCTTGGGGCTGAATTGTGGATTTTTTACCTGGGTTTTTACCAGATCTTCTGTTCTGGCTACTGTAATCGTGCATTGGTAGCAATGGTAGTCTCCGGAGCGGTTACTCCTGGCCAGGTATCTGAATTGGTGTTGGCATCTATTATGCTTTGTTGCTGCTTCTGCTTCTGCGTAATTTAGAGAGAGAGAGAGATTGGGGATCTAGCTGTTATTCATTTCTGAAGCTCTTGATGGGTGGACTAATGGGATTTGTTCTTCATTTATGAAGCTCTTGATGGGTAGACTAATGGGATTTATCACTATAACAATAGGTTTTGCTTATTTCCTCTGTATATGCACAAATAATCTTTGTTCTTTTCTTTTATACTACAATAATGGGTTTTGCTTATTTCCTCTGTATACGCACATAGAGTCTTTGTTCTTTTCTTTTATGTAAAATCGACCTGTAAACCCAAACTAGGCGAGATAGGAGATAGCGAGATTTTTGGAAGGGGGAGAGAGAGGGCCGAGAGGAAGCAAAGGGCAAAGGGAGAAGAGAGCAAAGTTTGCGAAGGGGTAAATAAAGCGGTTTCATAGTTCAAACATCGGATCGGAGGCAAACTTGATAAAAAATAAAATGAAATAAACAATCGTGGAGAAGTCTTTCTAAATAATAACAGGTTATTTTCGGGTCATACCGTTATAAAGGTAAAAAAACTTGGTTTGTACGTAAATTTTCCTATTTTTAAAGGTGGCAACCGGGCGGTCCAACGTTGGCCCTGGCCAGGCCCTTGTCTTCATAGGCTGGCCCAAACCCGGCCTTAGCCCTAATAAGGACGAGAAAATAAGGCTAGGCCGGGCCAAACTGAGTTGGCACTTACCCTAGCTCGATCCATTGCCTTAGCCCTAATAAGGATGAGAAAATAAGGCCAAGCCGGGCCAAACTGGGTTGGCACTTGCCCTAGCTCGATCCATTGCCGGCCTTACATATTTGGACTTTTGTTTTTCCTTTTTCCTTAACATTGCTTTGCGGCAATATTCCAAATGCATGGATCCAGATCAAGAATCGCCATTCGAATTGCTAATGACCGTGCGGATTCTCTATCCGCATATTCTTTATATACGGATAACATAGGATAACATGTATATCATGTAACACAAAGCTGAAAGGGTTAACTTGGTAACAATCCTACAAAAGTAGAACTCTTAAGACACCCTACAACGAAAATTAAAGAATTGTGCTTTTTACATGAAGGGATTGAGATGTGAAATATGTTAAAGTCGTGCGATTGAAAAGTCGTCCGTATTACAGTAACACGGGTGATATCAACAGATTCACCAGCAATTTCAATCGGGACTCACACATCACAACGCCATCACTTTTGAAGTTCCCATTTTCACACTTCTCAAGTCCCCATTCTCATTCATTGGAAACGTAAATTATGTTAAGAGCCACGTCACCAATTCCCCTGGATTCTCAATTGCGTTGAATTTTTGGACATTTGAAATCCATTCTTTACCTTTTATAGGTAGTTGTACTTCTCAATGAAAACGATGTGGGACTAATTTCAGTTTCCCCTTGTCAACGCTTATTAACATAAAAATTGTAGTGTATATCTTATATTTTACAAAATACTAGGATATATGATATGCATTTATTTTTTTCTTTTTATTTTTTTCTGAATTTTGACATTGTTAGTTTGTATTATTAGGTGAAAATCTTTTCTTGAATAATTTTGTAATGCCATAATATTCATATTTATAAGGAAATTTATTTTAATTTTTATCGTACGATATAGAAGTGTTTTTTAATATTTTTTGAATCATAGTTGTTATAATATTATAAATAATAATTATACATTGATAATCAAATCTTGTATTTTATTTATTAATTTTTTTGTGTTATAAAATATTGTAACGTATTATTTTTGTTATAACAGTAAAATAATTTGTTTGTATTATTAATTTATTGTAGTTCATGTATGATTATATATTTCATCCATGATAATTCAATGTTTCTTCTTTTGTGTGATATAAATTTAAGGGTTAACAATAATTCGTACAGAAAATAACATCTCAATATTCGCATATTGATGCAATAAAATGTAAATTCTTAATAGAATACCCTTATTTCTTATTGGATTCCTAAAAAACAAAATGTATAATGAATTTTAATAATTTTTTTGGATTGTTTTTTAGGCTTAATCCGACCTATTCCCGATCCAAATCGACAATTCACCGATCTATATGTTACAAGCACTGCCTTGTAACATATCCTAGATCAGCCTAATTCGGCACCAAGTAGATAGTATAAATTTCAACATTTCCCTTCAAGAGGAAGAGATTCCCAAACTCCCTCAGAGAAACACACATAAAGGCTAAACCAGCCAATATTTTCTGCCACAAGTGCGATGTTCTATACTTCATAAACTTATGGAGAAATTTATCAACCCATGGTAGCTATCTAAAATGGGCAACTCAAATTATCCTCTTCGGTAGAAATCACAGGTTTTTGGAAGAAGGATTAAAAAAAAGGTGCGGTTTGTCTAAGGTTGCAATCTCAAACAATTGAATTAAGCCGGACCTCCAACTTTTATCATAAATATAATTTTGGTGTCAAAAATTTTAAAGGTGGCTTCAAAATCTATTTTCATATCTGAATATAAACTCTTAAACTCCAAAAATAGTTTAAATCAAGTAGATCTAGATGTTTGGTGTGTGGCGCTATTAAAGGCAGTGCTTGTAAATGAATTTATATAGCAGAACATGAATTCAATGGGAGTGTGGTCCCATGTAGACTATATTAAGCAAATGATATTTGTTGATACCATACTGTACTTTATGAGCTAAGTCAATCTGGTAGGAAAAAACTCATATTACCTAGGCATAAAAAACAAACCGATAAGGGTTATGATGGGTCATCTATTGATGAGGTCGGAATATGTCCGAAAGAGTGAGCCGAGAGACTTGTGACCCTTGTATGTGATGGAGGCCTTCAGAGACGAGGTCAAAGCCGCATCTGTGTATTATCACACGGCATGTACATTGATAGCCATTTTTGGAAAAGTGAACCACTTTTCAGGGTGAAACATGCGCATATGTGAGAGATAACCTTTATGCATCATCAAGCAATGGATTGTATCAAGTCTGGGGGACATTGATTTTATCCCTACGGAGAACCTGAAATCCATATACTATGAGTATGACCCTTTGCCCATTGGCTAGACTTTGGTGACCTGCTAATGATATATATTTGTTCCTAGACCATATGGATCATTTTCCCATCAAAATATTTAATTATGATTTTTATAATGATATATGATTTTTAAATCTGTTTTTTGAATTTTTCTAAATCTCTAGACATTTTATTTATCAAATTTGGATTTGTAAAAACAGATATATTGATTTTACATTGATTTAATTATTCAAATATGATTGTATAAATTTCTAAAAATCATAATATTTCTTTTGATTTTTTTATATTGTATGGGAGGTCCAATAATATAAATGGGCCCACCATGACAATTTGGCTGGGGCCCACTATGTGCCATCTAGGGTAGCACGTCCCACCTTGAGGGCTTTTCAATTTTGAAGAGCTCAAGCTCTTCCCTTAGGGCTAAGTAATTTGCATTTTGAATGCTTATGCCTTGAGAAAATGTTTTAATCAAAATTTGGTATGTATGAGAAGGCTTAAGCATGAAATAAGAAAGCATGATATTCATATATTATTTTCTTATTTGAATTAATTGATGGGAAAATAGTTTAGAAAATGGGGAATAATGGTTCTAGTACCTTCCATATGATCTTGGTGGCCTATCTATAGAATTGACGGCTCATAACTCCTACCCCATAAGTCACCCACGTCACACCTTGAGGTGCTTTTCAATTTTTAAGAGCTCAAGCTCTTACCTTAGGGCTAAGTAATTTATATTTTGAAAAGCTTATGCCTTGAGAAAATTTTTGAATCAAAATGTGGTATGTATGAGAAGGCTTAAGTATGAAATAAAAAAAGATAATATTCATATATTATTTTCTTATTTGAATTAATTGATGGGGAAATAGTTTAGGAAGTGAGGGATAATGGTTTTAATACCTTCCATATGATCTTGGTAGCCTATCGATGGAATTGACAGCTCATATCTCCTACCCCACAAGTCACCCAAGATCAATGGTGCATATTCAATCTCACATGAAGAGGTAAGCCATGGAAAACCCTAAAAAACCCTAAAACCATTGAGGCACTATAAGAAAGAAGAGCACCCTACCCAACATTCTCTACACCAACTTTTTATCTCTATCTCTCATACCCACATAAGCGGTACGCCCTACTCTTATAAGTTTTTCTCTCTCTTGGAAAGTTTTCTCTCTCCCCTATTTAAACCATAAAGCATGCCCCACTCTCTTGATCTCTTGGAGTTCTCTCATCTCTCCCTTCTCTCAACTTTTGATCTCTCGGAGTTCTCTCATCTCTCCCATCTCTCAACTTGTGTTGTGGCTAAGGGTTTAGGGTGTAGTAAAAAAGACTCTATCTCTCTCAACTAGGTTATCAAAGGGGGTTCACTTATGTTTGACATTTGTGATTGAAAGGGGTTCATGTTCCATTGGTTTGGCTTGACCTAAACTTGTTTTCCCGATTGAGATTGAAGGTTGACCATTGATCCTGTGCAATCGGATGGTGGTGACTCGATGTGGGATATAATAAGCTCAGTTGAGGTAATTTCTGGCACTCTCTTTATTGTTTCTTTTCATATTTACTTATTGTGTCTTTTATTATTCCCAACCACAGTTTGTGTCATTCTTTGTTATTGAAAGAAAGGTTTTGAATGGCTTCAAGTTTTGAGATTCTAGGTTTATTTCTTTAATTTCTTGAAGTTGATTTATTGCAAAAAAGACTACATATGAGTAATCTAAGCCGTGAAGAAAAAGAAAAAAGAAAAAAAAAAGAATATATACTCTGGCTAGATCACATAAAGTCATTTCACTGTAAATACTTGAAAATCTTGAAAATGGACGGTCAAGATAATTTGTTGTAAGATACATTATTTTTAGGATTCAAATGTTTTTTCTTTTCATATTTATACATCTCGATGTAGAGAAAATCAGTTGGAGGGTTTTCCAACATCAAAACAACTTAATATGATGGAGTTTTTAGGAACACCTTTTAAGGTTGCAACCTTATATAAAGTATTTCCCAAATTAAAAGAGTGCACTTTGCCTACAAAGGGAGACTTTTTCGAACCCCAACATTTACATATTATATGTATTTATCCGAGCCATCAATCAGCAAAAACAAAACGCATTTCAAAAAGGAAAAGGTTCATATTAGGTTGAAAGCTTATACTATAGAAGTAAGATGCACCTAAAAAATCTAATAAAAAAGAGTGCTTCGAGTTTGGAAAACATTCCAATTGATTATATGAATATAAAAAAATTTGAAAGATCTAAGTAGAATACATCTTATGACAAGTTATCTAGACCGTCTATTTTCAAGGTACCAAATATTTGTAAATCTATTCAATCTACATTATTTAAAAAATGCTAAATTTCATAATTAAGCATGAATATGGATTTTCATGTTATCTTAAAGTTTCCAACACCGAAACTACTTCTTCAGACAACATTTAGAGGTACGCCTTACCTGTATGGTATATGGTATAAGGCAGGCACCTTTTTCAAACATCATCCTTTTTAAAACTGGTTCCACTTGAACAAGCAAACCATCCAGTTGATGCAGCAGCCAAATGAAGGTTTCAAGATTTTCAGACCATTATTATTAATTTTTTAATTCCTCATCCAGAATAAAAAAATTTATGCAAAATCCATACAAAAAAATTCACCTAGGTGTTACCCTCTGGAATAAGTGTGCAGTGCACCAGCAAAAGGGATATGTACCAAGAATTCTACCCTTTGGCTGCTAAAGACTGTTCTTCCATGTTCAAGTTTGCATTTACCATGGAAAACCCACATTTTCAGTGACATTTACTTCCAAAAAAAAAGAAAAGAAAGAGGGTGGTGAGGGGGCCGGATGCCTCGACATAAAGTCAAGCCTTCCATTCCTACAATTAACATATAGAAAAGAAAAAAAGTGTTATTTTTTCATGCTAGAAAATTTGAAGTTCTAAAGGTACCCCTAAATAGGATTAACCAGAGAGTAGGGTACCCGCTGACTGACCCAAACTGGGTTTGGGTCTGTATCTGTTTTTGGATCTGACACGTTGGGTCTAGGTCCAAATGATTTGGACCAAACCCAGGTTGTGTCCTGGTCTGGCATGGGTCATATTGTTTCGGGTCGGGTAATAATATATACTATTTAGTATATAAAATAATTTTTTTTTTTATTTTACTTTTTAGACCCTGGTGTGGGTTGGGTCCATATCCAGATGACTTGGACCTGAGCTGGGTCCTGATCCATATGCAAGTTAGTCGGGTCAGGTCCGAGTCGGGGTTGACCCTATGCCACCCCAACAAGAGAGTTGTGAATCTACGATATGCACCTACAAAAAGCTTTGCCTCACCAAATTTACATGCCAGCGCATTCAGCATGCCCTTGCGGGAGCCTATTCTATAATTGCTCCCCCAGGACCGACCTTCCTTATTCAATACGAGGACATATTTTTCTTAGGAAAAATTTATATAAGGTTGCAACTTTAAAATAATATAGAATGGAAGACGCACCTTAAAAATCCATCCAAAAATATTATTTTAATGTTAAAAAATTCTTTAATTGATCATTTTTACATTGAGATATATGAATAGGAAAAACAAAAAAAAAAATTAATCTAAAATATAATTCATCTTACAACATGTTTTTCTAGACCGTCCATTGTCAATATTTTCATTTCTTTATAAAAGAATTTAAAATTTTATAATTAAATACAAAAATAAATTTTAAGATAATCATAATAATTGTTTATAAGGTATGCCTTAATTATATTGTTTAAGGTTGCACCATTATAGAAACCACGCCCTTTCCTAAAACATTTACAATGCAACGGGTAACGTTTTTTCATTATTGATTCGGTTGACATTTACAATGCAATGCGTAACTTTTTTTCATTATTGATTCGGTTGAGCTGGGCAAATCCGGCGTTTATTAGATATTAGAAAAAGTTTATATAAGGTTACAATCTTAAAATGTAGAAATAAAGATGCACATAAAAAATTCATCCAAAAAAGTTGTTTTAATGTTGAAATTTCTTCTAATTGATCTTCTCGACATCGAGATGTATGAATATTAAAAAAGAAAAGATTTTGAGTGTTAGAAATAATGTATCTTGCAACACAATATTTAAACTGTTAATTTTCAATATTTTCATATATTTATAAATCTACTTGATTTTAACTATTTTTTAAATTTAAAATTTTATAATTAGATATGAAAACAGATTTTAGATAATCATAAGAATTTTTACACCAAAATTATATGCTTTTGATAAAATTTGGAAGTACACCATTGGATTGTTTAAGGTTACCCCCTTATGAAAACCGCACCCTTAGATATTTAGCTATGGCACATTTTTGTCTTGGGAAAATAGGCATATAGGGTGAAAATTATACACAGGACTAATAGCGTGTGTGTGTTTATTGAAAATATATGCAAATAAATGTTTTAGGTAATAAATAGAATCTCTATTACACGACTTCCATGTTGCTATAGGTCACAAATTCGGCATGTTTTGGATAGTTTATTAAAAAGAGGAAACCCACATGTTTTGGATCGTTTATCAAAAAGAGGAAACCCATGCCTCCCATGTATCATGTTTTTTTGTATATCGCTCACTGAAATGGAATAATCTAATATTTTTTTAACTTGATTTATTCTCGCTTTTTATGTTTGAAATAAATCGAATGCCAATCATCTAATGTATCATTGATGAATGGAAAGAGTACAATCAAATATAGACAATGAAAAATATAATGCATTGGAGGAGACCAATAAAAGTTAAAGGTTAGTGAGTTTTAAATTGTAAAAGATTGAAAATATAATGCTTAGAGGAGACCAATAAAAGTTAAAGATGAGTGAGTTTTGAATTGTGAAAGATTAAAGTGTGAGAATTCCTTAAAATTTAGAGATTGAATAAGTGATGAAAGATTGAATGAGAAATTGAAGTGTGAGAATGTATTCTCTACCTTTAAGAAATAAAATTCTATCAAGAGATTAAAGTCTAGGTCTAAAAAGAATGGATGGTAATAATTTCAATTTTATATTAAAATAAAATGGAAAAGTTATTCATGTTGTTTTCTATCTTTTTTTTCTTATTTTGGAGTCAATTGATCATTCTCATAATGGATTATCTTGATTTTTTTCCTTTTTTTTTAAAAAATAATACATAATGGATATCTGGATTTTTTTCTTTTTTTAAAAAAAATTAATAATTTTGGAGTTAATTGAGCATTCTTCCTTTTTTTTTTCACAAGAAAAAGAATAAAGTGTAAAATGGCAAGAAATTCAGTCCCTCTCACTTATTGTTTTTGGCTTAAATTCCTCGTTTTAGTTTCTTTCATCGCTTGGTTTCATAGCTTTGCTTTGTTTCATGGCTTAGTGTTTCTTGTATTGTTTCATGGCTTTGTATTTCTTGTATATCTTTAGAACTAGTGGTAATGTTTTTTGGGCTTCGTTTTTTTTTTGTTTTTTGTTTTTTCTTCTTTGTCTACTAGCCAATTTTTGGTTACCTTGTCATGTAAATATGGATGTAAGTAAACGTACTTATTGTTAGAATTCGTGAGAATATAATGGAGAACAGAAATAACACATGATATTTATGTGGTTTATGTGTTTCAGGCCAAAGCCTTATATACATGGATCCAAAGCCCAATGACTATATTTTCATTATTTTGGATGGATGTGTACATCAATACAGAGGATAATCAAACAATTACATGAGATAAATATGGTATAAATATATAAACCCAAGATATCCATATCCTAACACTCTCCCTCAAACTCAAACTCAAGATGTCTTGACACAAACCGCCGCTATTTGAATAATATTAAGTAGAGCTCGAGTTTGAACAATATTAAGTTGTCAAGAAAATCGAATAGTGATGAAGTCCATGATAAATTTCACGGGTTACCATTGTCTTCCAAGAAAGAACACTGATCTTCTCTCTTCATAGGCTTCTCTGAAGACCCTCTCTCGAAGATCTCTCTCTTTAGAGGCTTCTCTAACGATCTCTCTTCAAAGGCTTCTCTTCGTTCTAGAGACTTTCTCTCTAAAAGAAAAGGATTATCATATAGGCTTTTCTAAAGATCTCTTTTCAGAGGCTTCTCTTGAGGCTTTCTCTCTAAAAGAAGAGGATTATCATAAACTATGGAGCGGAAAACTTCATCATCAAATAAGATTGAGTAACAAAAAAATCAATCATTGAAACATAGGCATCTGGAACAAACAGATCATTACACATGATGGAGTAACGAAAAACTCCATCATCAACCAGAATCAAGAAATTCGATCATCTTCATCTCCTCATCTGAAGATGGAATTTTTTATCATCAATCAGGATCGAGAAATTCGATCATCTTCATCTCCGATAACTCTTAATCATCAACGAGGATCAAGAAATTCAATCATCTTCATCTCCTCATTTAGAGATGGAACTCTTAATTATCAACCATAAATTCGGAACTCTTGATCATCAAACTGAAACTAAACTGAAATTGGAGTCTTAAAATCAAAAAGCCTTGAAAAATCCGCTAATCATGAATGACTAACGAAATACGCGAATACCGAAACATAGCGAGGAGCTAAGAGCAAATAACACGTAAAAAAATGCACAAATACCAGAACGGACGAATACCAAAACTGATGTTCTTGTCCACATAGTGGGTACAACAACTGAAAAATGCACGAATACAAATGCACGAATACCAGAACTGTTCTTATCCACATAGTGGATATATTAGAGATGTTGACTATATTTATATTCATCTCACCTCCATATCTTCTCATATTCTCCTTATCTTCTCATATTTTCCATATCTCCTATACTAATGCACGAATACCAGAACTGTTCTTGTCCACATTGTGGGTACATTAGAGATGTTGACTACATTTCTATTCATCTCATCTTCATATCTCATATTCTCTGTATCTTCTCATATTCTCCATATCTCCTATACTCTCCCCCTCAAGTTGGGTGTAGATGCGAAGAAACACCTAACTTATAAAATACACAAATTTTTTTTTTCTTTTCTTTTGAGTACAAGGATATAAGAAAAAATGCCAATGAAATTGAGCTTCTTGACAAAAGTCCATATCTTAAAAAAATACCACTTTTTTTTTGTTTTTCTTTCTTCTATACTTCTTCAATTTTTTTTGTTCTTTTATATATGGAAACCCAAAATTTATCATGGAGCGCGTGTACATAATGGTCCGCTCCATCACTTGAAAAATATCATAAACCCTGGCAAAATCCTCCCTCTGTCTCGCTCCACTTCTCTCTTCAATTGACTTCTCTCTCTCAAACTGCTTTTCGATGCTTATGCCACCGTACCAGAGAAGAGAGAAAAAGTAGGGTTACGTCTTTTTGGCAGTTCTCTTTTCTTCAGTGATGGGGAAGAAGAGGGAGATTACATGGGAGATCTCTCTCAATTTCTGCCCCTGCAACCTCTCACCCACCTTCTCTCTCAATTCTGCCCCCTGAAACCTCTCACCCACCTTCTCTCTAATGATTGCAGAATATACCTTCTCTCTAAAATGATTGCAGAATGTTTCTGCCCTTGAAAAGCAGAAAGAGAGAGAAAGGTAGAAAGAGAGAGACCCGACCCGAAAAAGAAGGAGGGTAACGAAGTTTTTGTAACCAAACGATGAGATTAACTAAAAGATGAGATGAAACGAAGGAAACAATAGACAATAGTGTTTTAATTGGTGATTGAAAGATTGATGAATGCAATGAAAATTTGAAAGATCGATGATTGCTCCAATCGTAGATGAAAATAAAGTCAGATTTGAGTACTAACCTTCACAAAACAAGCAATTTGTGAACAACAAATCAAAACTTTCGCTAAAGGAGAATGGCGAGAGTAGTAGAGAGAACAGAGAATGGAGAGAGAAGTAAAGAGAATAGAGATAACACAACATTTATATGGTTCAATATTTACATAGTTCAGGCCGAAGCTTTACATGCACGGATCCAAAACCCAATAGCTATATCTTCACTATTTTGTACATCAATAAATACCTCTATATATATAAAGATGACAATCACAATTACATAAGATATAATTGTACATCCATAATGATGTATATCAATATGCCTAAGATATTCATATCCCAACACTTATAATTTCAATGTTAATTTAGTTTTTTTTTTTGGTTTTGATTGGTCAGTAAAAAGAACAATGGAAAATATCGATTACATTTCTCCTTATAAGTTCTACTTTTTTCTTACATAAATTTGAAATTTCTATATGTATATCTATCTCTCGACAAAAATGATTACAAGAATGATCAAACGTTTTGAAGAATTCCGACGATTGAAATGCTGCGTGAGAGAGAAATAAATCAAATGATAGTGATCAACAGATGTAGCTACAAGTTAATTGAGTGAAGTATGGCTACAACAAACTACCCGTAT
Source organism: Amborella trichopoda (assembly GCF_054954075.1). NCBI lineage: Eukaryota > Viridiplantae > Streptophyta > Magnoliopsida > Amborellales > Amborellaceae > Amborella > Amborella trichopoda. The sequence goes on along the minus strand of NC_142348.1, from coordinate 8,374,626 downwards.
TAATCTGATCCTCAAGTATGGGTTGAACCTCCTGGCCCACATAGAAATTTAACGTCATAAGCAGCAAAAGAGCATGATTCATCATCATATCGAAGAAACGAGAAAGAACTACTAGCATCAAAACTCTAGCAACATGAAATAATCAAGAAAGAACGGCTAACATCAAAGGTCTTGATGGCTAGTAATACACAGAAATTCGACCTCCTCAGCACCAAGGGAATATCGCTCATCATCGGATCGCACAAACGAAAAGAACTAGTAGCGTCAAAGTTGTTGATTGCTACGTAGATGAAGTTTGATTATTAAGTACATAAAGCTAATTCCATTATTACAAAAAGTTTGTTTACATGAAGCTTCATTGTACATAAAGCTAATTCGGAGTTGTTTACTATTTTGTGGGCATCTAATATTAGGGTTTACGTGATCTATATATATATATATATATTTGATTGTTTCTATTTTGGGATTAGCTAATTCATTATCATATTCCTAATAGGACGTGAGATATCCATATCACGTTAGTCTCCATGGGTTATTCTCTTTATAAGAAGTTAATAACTACTCCTAATAGCACTTTAGGTTCTCTTTACAAGAGGTAAAGAGGTTATTATTATTCTTAATAGAACTTTGGGTTATTCTATTTATAAGAGGTTATTAATTATTACTAAGAGCAATGATCCAATGCAACGGTTGTGACACTTCTAGAAAACTATGTTTGTGGTATTTATATGACCACAAATTTTACATACACACACTCTTCATCTCAATAATCAATTTCCCCCAAAAAAAAAAAGTTCAATTTGAACCCTAGATATGGTCAAAATGAGTCCCCTCCAAAAACGAATCTAGACCATTCATTTTGTGAATTTCAAGATCTTAGCCTTTATAAACTCAAAATCTTTTTTTTTTTTTTTAACATTGTTCATCTAATGATAATAAAGTCATCCAAAAAATTAGAAATGAAAAAAATCCTTCTAAGGCCTAGATCTAAACATCTCACCAAAATGAACGGCCCATGTTAATTGGGCTAAAAAATACTTTATAGGTTATGTTTTCAATTTTTTTTCCTTTTTTTTATTGGTCATTAGAATGAAAAGAGTCTATATTTCAAATCTTGGATCAAACAAATAGCCATAAGATGATCTTTTAAGGTTGTTGCATCATATTACTACACAACAGTTGCATGAAATCATTGCCCTATTACTAATAAAACTTTGGGTTATTCTATTTATAAGAGGTTATTAACTATTCCCAATAGGACTTGAGACATGGGTATCAGGTGAGTCTTCTTGAGTTATTGAGAAAAATATAAATAAAATGATTAGTTATTTATTCTTTTTGAGTGGGTATTCTTGAGAGAGAAAGATTATGTTTTAAGGCTTGAGAGAGAGCCTGTAATCCCATGTATTCTTCAGCTTTATAGAGAGCTTGTAATCCCATGTATTCTTCTTGTTTGTATCGTATTTTTTTTATTAGTGAAAGGAAACTTTACTGCCCCATGGACTTGCCGAACGACGTAAATCTTTGTGTCTATGTTATTTTATTTTTCTGCACTATTTTTCTTTCTATAATTTTTTCCAAACCTTGGCTTTTATCCTCTAAAATTGGTATCAGAACCTTGGGTCTTTGTTAGGCATAAGGTTTGTGGTTGATCGTAGATCTTTAAATATGGCTAGAAAAAGTTTAACCAGATATGAAATTCCAAAATTTGATGGTTCAGATTTCTCAACCTGGAAGTTAAGGATATATGCGGTGTTGGTAAAAGAAGGTTGTGTAATGGCTTTAAAAGGAAGAGAAAATAAACCGAAAAATATGGATGAATGTTGAATTTGTCAGGGGGGATATTTTCTTGCCATTTGATGAGTTTGTTTTATTCAATGTCTCTTCAGAAACTTTCACAAAAGATTTAAGGGGCACGTTGAAAAATACATATGAAGGTAAGTCTCTTTCTAATAAAAGTTTTTTTTATTGGAAACTTTACAATCTCAAGATGAGTGATGGTGCACCTTTGCAAGGGCACTTAAATGAGTTTAATGTCTTGATTAGCAATTTGATATCACTAGATATAAAAATTGATTGAAGAAGACAAAGCAGCTATTTTACTTTGTTCTATGCCAAAATCTTGGGATGGATTAATCATGAATCTTAGTAGTACAAAATCTATGGAAATTGATTCCGTTGTTTCAGCACTTTTGACATAGGAGTTTAGGCAAAAGTCTGGTCAAGATTCCTTTAGGAATATGTTCATAGCACACAGAAGATTAATAGAGAGAACTACAGAAGATTAATAGAGAGAACTACAAGTAGAGATCAGTCAAGATCCAACTTAAAAAGGCATAAGAAAGAAGTGTTGGAGCTGTAGAAAGTTGGGCCATATGAAGAAAAATTGAAAGGCAGAGAAAAGGAATCAGGAAGCCCTTAAATCTTGTTCTAATTAGAAGCTTAGTTTCAAGTGGTTCTAAGGAAATCTGGTAAAAGATATTGAGTTTTCTACAAATGGGGAATTTTTGTCTATGGATAGGGACGAAGTTTTGCAGTATTAGCTACTTGATTCAAGTGCATCCTTTCGTATGACTCCACAAAGGGTTGGTTCTATAGGTACCAACCATGTAATTGAGGTATTGTTCACATGGGAAATAATGACTCATGTAAAATAGTGGGAGTTAGAGATGTGAGAATCACGATGTTCAATGGAGGCATATGCACCATCCCGGGTGTCAGACATGTTCGAAGTCTAAGAATGAGTCTTTTATCCTTGGGAAAATTTGATGAGCAAAGATTCAAATTTGCAGGTGAAATAAATATCTAAAAATCTCAAAAGGAGCACTAGTGGTTGCGAAAGGAGAGTTAGCAAACAATTGTACAAACTTGGAGGAATTTTTTTTGGGAGAGACGGATATTACATAGGCGGACTCTATCATGACGTGACACATACGTTTGGGTCGTATGAGTGAGCTTGGACTAAAGGTACTTCTCGATTAAAACCATCTCCCTAGTTTAAAATCTTATAATTTAGATTTTTGTGAGTCATACTTATTTGAAAAGCAGAACAAATTGTAATTTGTTTTATCCACCATTAAATATATGAATTTTTTGGAATTGATTCATTCAGACACATGGGAATCACATGTTATTTCTTTGGGGGTGCTACATGTCACTTTTACTGGTGATTTTTCAAGAAAAATGTGGGTTTATGTTTACACTCCAATTTGTGTCGATCTCTGGGATGAGATCTGCTCAAATTTGAATTATTTTTAAAAAAAAAGGTAGAAAAAGTGGGTTCGCTTGAATTATGGACTCAAAAAAATTTCAGATCTATACAGATCCGATCGTTTTTTGAGTCCATTGGTAGCATCAGCTCCAAATCCATGTTTTGACCTAAAAAACACTTCTAAATTTAATTAAATCTAATGATAAATAAATTTTAAAAAAAAATAAAATAAAAAAGAGAATTAAATAAAGAAAAACAAACTAAATTAAGCAAAAAAATAGATACTTACCTCTAGGGACCCGAAGTTTCGAGCTTGGATCAGGCCGTTCTTTTGATTCGCGCTACCATCTCTTTTCTTGGATGTCTTTGCTTGGGGAAAGTGGTAGATCTAAGGTTCTTTGACCTAGATCTAAAGTTCGTAAAGTAGGTAAAAAAACTAAAAATTTAAGGTAGGGTCTACCTAGGCTAATCTTGAAATTAGATGGGAATTTTCTTAGTTTTCTAAAAGTTTTGGTATGGGATTGGATGAGAATTTCTTTAGTTTTCCAAAGCTTTTGGGATTTCCTAATGCATGGGAAAAATCTAAGAATTTTAGATGGGGTCTACTTAGGCTTTTCTTAGGATTGGAAGAGAATTTTTTAGCTTTTTTTTTTTTTTAGTTTTCTAAGGGTTTTGAGATTTCCTAATGTTGAATATGAATTCTGAGACTTTTTTTAATTTTTTAGGAATTTTCTAACGAACTTTTCTATTTTTGAGTTATTTTTCTAATTTCTTAAGGATTTCTTGATCTTTTTTCTTCTTTTTTTAGGTTATGGATGGGGTATTTATAAGATTCAATTGGTGATTTTTATTGATTTTTTGGATTTATCTTGAAGTTTTGGCTTTATCTAATTAAAAAAAACGTGTTTACTGCATCATCACGCCACGTCTAGGCCTGCTAAGCCGCATCACAGCCCGACCCTCGACCCAACACTTGGGTCTCACATAGACTAAATTATCATTTGTTGAATATTTTCATCTCTAGGTCCGATTCAGGCGATTCTTGGACCGTTGAAAGCTCTCGGAGTTTACTTTAAGTTGGGATAGGTTTTGGGCAGTTTTAGAGCAATTATATTGGGTCTAGGTTGCCTATAGTTTACTAGAATTTTTGTAGTTCGTTAGGTTCATAATCAATGTTTTTAGGAGTTTTCTTAGCCAGAATTTTGAGGGGGGTGTGTACAGTTTATATGCTGAAAAAGAAATCAGATGCATTTAATTGTTTCAAAAAATTTAAGGCCTTAGTAGAAAATTAGAAAGACAAGAGCATCAAATGCCTAAGAGCTGATAATAGGGAAGAATTTTGTTCTGATGAATTTAACAATTTTTGTAGTGAGCATGATATTGCTAGGCAGTTAACAATTCCTAGAACACCTTAGCAAAATGGTGTTGCTAAGATGATGAATTATACTATTATGGAACGTGTCAGGTGTATGTTGAGTGCTGCCCCGATTATAGTATTATTTTTTAGCAGAAGCAGCTAGCACAACTTGTTTATTAATCAATAGGTCTCCCACTTCTGCTATTGACTACAAGACAGTATAAGAGGTATGGACAGGTCAACCTATTGATTATTCTTTCTTTCATGTTTTTTGCTGTGATGCATATTCTTTGATTCCAAAGAAGAAAGAACTAAGTTGAATGAAAATCCAAGAAGTGTATTTTTCTTGGCTATGGAGATGGTACAAAGGAGCACAGATTGTGGGATCCTACTAACTACAAGGTTATAATTAGCCTAGATGTTATTTTCAATGAATAGTCCATACAAAAAAAGAAAGATGAGATAGATGCTAAAACTGATGAGGTGGAATGCACCCATGTGAACTATCGAGATGGTAGTCAGGACCAAGAACTTAAAATTGTCTAAGAGCATGAAAAATATTTAGGTAATCTTGAATTAAGATAATATGATAGACCTAAAAAGACTCATGTAGGGTTTAATGATTATGTCTTGTCTTATGCTTACCTAACATAAGAGAGTAAGATGGTTTCTTTTCATGAGGCATGTGAGATTGATGAAGCAGGTCAATGGAGAGCATCTATGGAAGAAGAAATGGAGGCTCTACGAAAAAATAAAACATGATACCTTGTCGAACTACCAGAGAAGGGAAAGACAATTGATTCCAAGTGGGTCTTCAAGAATAAGAAAGGTCTTGATGATATTGTTGAAAGGTACAAAGCTTGATTGGTCGTGAAAAGGGTGTGCTTAGAAATCAAGTATTTATTTTGATGAGAATTTTTCTCATGTTGTGCGCATGTCCACTATTAGAGTTGTTTTGGCTGTGGCTGCTATTCTTGATTTAGAGTTGGAACAATTAGATGTGAAAACTGCATTTTTGCATGGTGACTTAAAAGAAGAAATTTATATGATCCAACCTGAGAGTTTTATTGATGAAGGTAAATATAATTTAGTGTGTAGGATCAAGAAATCTTTGTATGGATTGAAATAGGGGCCGAAGTGTTGGTCCAAATGATTTGACTCTTTTATATTGAGCTTGAGTTTTAGTAGATGTGAAGCTGACCATTATGCCTATTTTTGCGACTATAGTGATGGAAGCTTTATTAGCTTGTTATTATATGTCGATGACATAATTGTTGTAGGACCAAATAAGGAGAATATTACAACATTTAAAGCTCAGTCGATTAGGGAATTTGAAATGAAAGAATTGGAAGCCACAAACCGAATTCTTAATATGAGTGTACTTAGAGATAGGAAGAACATAAAAATGTAGTTAACTTATAAGAGTTATGTGAAGAGGTTCTGCGGCGTTTCAATATATAGAATGCCAACTAGTTAGTACCTTCTTTTTTTTTTGGATATGAAGTTGTCTTCGAAACAATGTCCTAGGACCAAAGCAGGGAAGACACAAATGTCTTGAGTACCATATTCATCTGCAGTAGGGAGCCTCATATTTGTTATGGTTAGCACCAGACCTGAAATAGCATAAACAGTGGGAGTTGTGAGCAGATATATGGCAAATCTTGACCATGATCACTAGACTGCAGTGAAATGGATCCTTAAGTATTTGAAGGGAACTAGCGACGCTGGTATTTGTTACAATGAAATGCATTTGAAAGTGACTGGTTATGTTGATGCTAACTTTGCAGGCGACTTGGATAAAGAAGGTCTACTACCATGTATGTTTTTTCTTTGGGAGGTAGTGCAGTTAGTTGGTTATCAAGGTTGCAGTCTGTGGTGGCATTGTCTTCTATAGAGGCTAAGTTTATGTCACTTACTCATGCATTTAAAGAAGCAATTTGGATAAGTAGGTTACTTGGTGAATTTTGAGTTGTGCAAAATACTATTCCGCTTCATTGTGATAACCAAAGTTCCTTGTTTCTAGTAAGAAATCCAGTCTTCCATGACAGGACTAAACATACTGATTTTGAGTTTCATTTTATTCGTGACATGGTAGAAAATGGAAAAAATTTATTGCGGGAAATTCACACTGATAACAATCCAACGAATATATTGACTAAGGCCATAGGTAAAAGGAAGTTCACTTCGTGGAGGACTTCCTTGGGGCTTGTGGTTACTTCATGATTAGTAACCAACGAGTAAGAATGGAAACATGTCTTCAAGTGAGAGATTGTTAGATATACGTTGAAACCCATGTTTTGTGGGATATAAGATTTACTTGATATCTTTTGTTATGGAGTTTCCAATATTTGTGGTATGTCATGTGACCACCCATGTGTGGTTCCTTATGGTATGAGATTTGAATCCACGTGATTATATTGATGCCAAATATAAGTCCTATTTTGTAGCAAAGTAAAGCCTCTTAGATATGGGAAATCCAGTTAAGATAGGAATGATTAAAGATGGGTCAGGTAGGTCTTTGGGTTACTTTATAATCATGTTTTGTAGAGAAAGAAAAATATGATGGAATAATTATGTAAGAGAGAAAAGGGTTAGTTCTTTAGTCTTTTTGGGTGGGTATTCTTGAGAGAAAATTACCCAGTTTTAGGGCTTGAGAGAGAGCTTGTAATCCTTTGAATTTTTCATGCTTGCATGATATTTTTCCATTGAGAGAGAGCTTGTACTCTTTTGTATTTTTCATGCTTGTATGGTACTTTTTTTATTAGTGGAATAAAACTTTGTTGCCCCTTGGATGTAGGGAACTTGCTGAACCACATAAATCTTTTTGTCTTTGTTTTTTTATTTTTCTGTAATATTTTCCTTTCCCTTATTTTTGCCCAACCTTGGTTTTTATCCTCTACATTTTTATTATTTTTTGGGTAGTTTTTTTAAGTGTGAGTTGGTGAGAAGTATGAACTTCCCAAATTTGAGCTTAGTTTGTTGTTTATAACACAAACAATCAAGTTAAATACAATATCAAAAAGTGAGACTTGAGAATAAAATATAAAGTATACAAAACAAATCTTCAACTTTGTTTAAAAAACAAAATTTTTCTTAAATTTCTCTTTAAAACATACAATTAGAAATATCTAGAATGCTTTTTGGTTTGATGAACTAATAACCCAAAATGAAAAGTGAATGGACGCACCCAATTTGCTCCACTAGTTCTCTTGGGACCATTGTTCGTAAAATCGCCCAATCTAACCGCTAACCATCCGGTTAGATCGGAAGTGAGCGGTCCCGGTTTTGGGCTGTTAGAGTGATTAATCGGTATTTAAAAAATAAAAATAAAATGTATATAAATTCTCAAAAATAAGGAATTTGATTTGTAATACATTTTTAGATATTCTTTAAATTATGGTGAAGATTAAAGATTATTTTGGTCATTAATACTCACTTTTATATTTTCCCATCTTTTTTAGAAATTTTTTAAAATAGCCATTGGAAAATATAAAATCGGTTAAAATCTATTTTTTTCATTAATTTTCAACTTCATTTGAATGCGTTTTGTTTTAATCATTCTTTATATGCTTTTCATATTTTATTTTATTTTAGTTTTTTAATACTTTTTTGACCGCTCGGGACTTGCCCAGTTCGAACGATTGAATCGGCTGATTTACCCGTTAGGCCGGTTAAACCGCTTCCAGGCCCATATCCAGTTAACCATTCCGATTCGTTTTTGCGAACATTGCTTGGGACACATGAGACCACTTTATGCTGGACGGGGCACGTGACTCCCCACCACTAGTATCACATATTTAGCTATCACACATTTTTATCTTTGGAATATGGGCATATAGTGTGAAAATTAGACGCCGGGGTGTGTGTGTTAAACGAAAATATATGCAAATAATTGTTTTTGGTAATAAATGTAATCTCTATTACACGATTTCCATGTTGCTAGAGGTCACAAATTCGGGGTGGATCTTTTATGGAGAAAAGAGGAAACTCATGAGTCCTACATGTATGATGTTTCTGGTATATAGTTCACTGAATTGGCATAATCTAGTTTTTTTTTAACTTGATTTATTCTCACTTCTAATGTTTAAAAGAAATCGAATTTATATCATCCAAGATATCATCGATGAATGGAAAGAATCAAATACAAAGAATGAAAAGTATAATGCATTGGAGGACATCAATAAAAGTCTGTCACTGTCAGATCTGAATCTGTCAGATCTGAATGAGCAGCTAAGATGGATCCTATTGCAATATCACATCTCTATATTGTTTTATTTTTAATGTTTTGTTTTTATGAAATATTTTCGGTAAATTTTTGGCACTCACTCATCTCTTAAACTCACACCTGCAAAAAAAATTAAAAAAATAATACTTTCAATAAAATAAAATGAGAAAAATATCTCAATATTTTAAGGATATTTTTGTTATTTCATTTTATTAAAATAAATTTTATATTTATTTCAAGGAGATGATGGCACGTACCAATCTTTATATTCATAGAATTTCTAGAAAAAAATTAAAAATAAAATAATCTGAAACATCAGATCTAGATCAAACAATCAATGACTTATTTGATCTAATTGAGCGGCCGGATGGCAGAAGCATAAGAGTTCTCTATATAAGTATAAAAACGTTTCCCAAAAGTTAAAGGTGATTGTCTCCATTTTAGAAATAAAACTCTATTGAAAGATTTATAAGTGTAAAAAAAATGTAATGCAAGCATACTTTAATGGGAAATGATCTTGTGAGACCCTCTCACACTCATGTGTGTAAGATTCCAAAAGGTTACTATTAAATTTAATATAAATCTCTAGAAAAGTCAAGTCTCACTCTTATGCGATAACCTTTCTAGGGATCTATGCCAAATTTAATGGTGGACCTTTGAGGTCCTACACACATAGATGTGGAAATGTCTCATAGGATCATTACTCTACTTTATATTAAATAAAATAAAAACTAGAATAGTTTCAATCGTAAATCTCAATTGTTTATTCCTTAAGAAAGATATTTGTTTCTTGTTATCCAAATTTTTATCCATATTTTGTATCAATAGTGTAATTAAAAAATAAAATATGTGTAGATATTTTTAAGTTTTTGTGGAGAAGGACACTGACATCGATATGCAAGAGGCAATCAAACTCTTAAACTAGCTAAAGCTAACCTGACTAAAGCCTTAGGTATTTTGTCCCAATCAAAGTATCATCAGAATAAATAAAAAAATGTTGTTGACAAATGGATATTAGAAGGACAATTTGGTTCAATGAAACAATAGTGGGGTGGGAATAATAATAACATTCAAAATCAATAAAAAATGTATAATAGTAGGGTGGGAATAGTAAACATATGCAAAATCAATAAAAAAATATAGATAAGTTTATTAGATTGTATTGACTCCAGTACATAGTAAGTTATACCTAATATTGAATTTCAACCAATGACTCAAATAAATAACTCTTTGTAATGGAAGATTTTGTAATGGAAGATTGCATTCTAAATCAATGCGCGAGAAATGGAGGTATTGATGATTGGAAAACTGGTTTAAAAGTAATTATTAATACAATTTGGGTGAAATCTGTATAAGGCTCTAACTTTAAACAATCCTCAAAACTATTCCGAAAAGATGGAATTTCGAAATCGGAAAGTCTTGTGATGGCATGAAAATCTATTGTTACCCTTAATTATGAAATTTAAAGCTCTAAAATAATACAAATTGAGCAAATCTATGAACTACTAATTTTCTTTTAAATGAATGGTCCAAATAATGCGTTATACGATGTACTATGTTTATGACTTGAATCTTTTATATATATATATATATATATATATATATCATGAGCTTGAGATGATCAATTTAAGAGCTTTCCAGCATCAAAACAATATTTTCATATGGGTTTTTTGAGGTGCATCTCAATTTGAACATCACAAGGTTGACACCTTGTATAAACTTTTTCCATACAATTTTTCTTATAGTAGATGGTCTAGATTAGATCGCGAAAATGGCGTGAAAAAAGTTGATTATGATTCATACTCGCGTGAGAAAGATTGATCAACTTTTCTCTTGGTGTTATAGAAAATTCATATGATCCACGTTTGGTTCGCGTGAAATTCTTTTCTAAAAATATTTTCACATGAAAAACTTCTCTTATGTGGCTAAATGTGGGAATATTTTCATACCAATTGATCTTAATGCATCTTTTCACATCAAATAACAACTAATTGATGTAAAAATACTCCCATATTTAACCATATGAAATAAGTTTTCATGTGAGAATGTTTTTCGAAAAACAATTCCACGCGAACCAAACGTAGTGTTATTTGAAAGGCATATCGATAGTACTAGAAAACCATAAATTCATAATGCATATAGTGTTCTAAAAGCCACGCTTAAATGGCAAAGCTACTCATTGAAAAATCTTATGCTGAAACACTTTGCACTCGATTTTCTTTTGTACTTCCTTTCTCCTTTGCAACAGGTTCATGCTTTTTTTTCTTTGCACCTCAGTAGTCACAGTAATTTGATGATCGACAGTATCACTGTGAAAGAGAGAGAAATATTTTGAGGCATTCTCATAAATATACCCACGAATATTACCAAATTAAAATGTCGGAAAGCAAACGTTTGGTTAATTCTATAAGAAATGGGAGTCGTTGATTTAGTTGGTAAATGAGATTGAATTGCTTAATAACTCATATTAATTTTTTCATATGGATATCTTGCCCTTTTTTTTCACTTCCTTTCTTCTTTACATTCACATGTATCACTTCCTTTGCTTTGCACTTCCTTTCTTCTTTCGAATGGCTTGATGCCTTTTGTTTTTTTCTGCACATTCTTTGCACTTCCTTTCAAATTTCCAATAGAAATTTGATGAATTTGGTCGGAAAAATTAACAGGAGACTGAGAACCATTCATATGGAAGAAAGGATTTTGTTAGGATAGTAATTCTCTAACTCATAATTTATAACCCAAACTATTTCCCATAAATCACAATCATAGTCTATCTGGATGTTGGGTTCATGTGGCCTTTAAAGGCTTTATGAGTTCTTGTAAAATGAAATGATATAATGGAACATGAACCCAATGAGAGTGTGGTCCCTCATAGACTATATTAAGAAAACGATAGTTTGCTGATACCGATCTGTGCTTAACGATTTAGGCCAGTCGGTTGAAAAAAACCCATGTTACCTAGGCGTAAAGAACAAACTGATAAGGATTTATGAAAGAAAGACCTATGTGATCTTTTACCGGGGAGTATATTTTTTTTTTTCCTTTCTTTTGGCAAAAGATCACTTACAGGTGGTCTTTATTATAATAAAATAAATTTCAAAATAAAATCAACATAACAATAAACCTAGATCTTATCAACTTGATGCCATTGAAACAACTATGCATTATGCTTGAGAATAAAAGATAAGATTGCAAGAAACAAAAGGAAGAGTGCCGAAGATTACCTCAACCGGGTTTATTACACCTCACACCGAGTCGCCACCATCCAATGGCACGAGATCAACGATCTAGCTTCAATTTCAAAGAGGGAAATCAAATTTCGGCCAAGCCACTCTAATGGAACATGAACCCCTTGATCACAAACTCAAACCCTATGTGAATTCTCTTAGCAACCTAGTTTGAGAAAGATGAATTCTCTTTTGCTAAACCCTAAAACCCTAAACCATAAATCCATATTTGAGAGATATGAGAGAAGAACTCCATAATATAAACCCTTAGGTTCTTTCACAATGTGGGAGAGAGAGATCAAATATGAGAGAGTGGTGCGTGCCCCCTTTTTGGGATATAAGAGAGAAAGATAGGAATTAAGTATGAGAGAGTGGTGTGTGCCTCCTTTTTGGGATATGAGAGAGAAAGATGAGAATTAAGTACAAGAGAGATGTAGAGATTTTTGAGTAGAGACAATCCAGTTTTATAGGCTTTGAATAAGAATAGGATTTCTTAGGGCTTTTCTTAGCTTGTCTCTTCTTGTGAAATTGAACATAGACCGTCGATCAAGGGTGACTTGTGGGGTGAAAGATCTGAGTCATCCATTCCATAGATAGGCCATCAAAATTATGAAAGGGACATGAACCATTATCCCCCTTTCCTAAACCATTTTCCCATCAATATATTTAAATAAACTAAATATCATGCATTCTATAAAATTGCACGATGCATATCACGTATTCCATAAGGATATGTCAAATAATATCAAGTACATAAATACTATCAAATATAAATAAGTTAATATCCATATCAATTCAAATTGACCATATCTCTTTAAAACAAACTTGCTAAAAAATAGATAAAGCCATGGTCAATATATCCCTTCCAAAATTTGATCACATACCACAAATCAAACTAACCTTATCTTAAAAGCAAACAAGATAATCCAAAGAGGGTAGGGCGTGCCACCCTTTTGTGGCACTTGTGGGCCCCCACCCACATGCCACATGGTGGGCTCATGAGCACTATGCGCCCCCATAGAATATTATAAAAAAAATTATTATTTTTAAAATTGAATAAAATAATTTAAAATATATATTTGAATTTTTATAACTTTCTAAGAATAATAACTCTGTTTTTATAAGTCCAAAAATCACAAATAAAATATTGAGAGATTCATAAAAAATCAAATAATAAAACTAAAATCAATTCAATAATAAAATGAACACAATTAAATTAATATGATGGGAAAATTATCCATTTGGTTTTAGGAATCCAATCTGTAATAACGGGGTACTCCACCTTCAACTGTAGACTACAGACCATACTAGCTTTATTGAACCGGATAGTAGTGACTTGGTGTGGGGTGTAATTAGCCCGGTTGAAATAATCTTCGGCACTCTTCCTTTTGTTTCCTGCAATCTTATCTTTTATTCTCAAGCATAATGCATAGTTGTTTCAATGGCATCAAGTTGTTAAGATCTTGGTTTTATTGTTATATTGATTTTATTTTAAAATGTATCTTATTATAATAGAGACCATATGTAAGTGATCTTTTGCCAAAAAAAAAGGGTGAGAAAAATGCTTCCCCAGTAAAAGATCATATAGGTCTTTCTTTTATTGGTATCAGAGCTATTGATACTTGATGCCAATAGTTATCTTTTCTCTTTATTGAGTTGAGATCAAGCTTGGGAATGAGATATAAGAAAGCTATTGACCTTTGTGGTTATGAAATACACCCACAATTAATAATTATTTAAATATTCCGACACCGAAATGGCACTCTGCATAATGAGTATTCTGGGCTATTTTAGAATAAAGATATGAATAATATAATGAGGCATTTTTTAATTACATATTTAAGTGATATTTTGTATATTTAAGAGTAGGAATTATCTGCAAAATTTTAGTGGTAGATCCTATAGGAATTGAGAGTTATGGACTCAATAATGAAGTGTGTCAGTTCTGACCATATAAAATTCAAGAACTGTCCATTGAGTATCGTGATTTTTCTTACCAATCATACGATTTTATTTCTAGCTGAAATTAGACTGTGACTCATAAACTTGATTGTATTTTTAAACAAAAAAAAGCTTCATCAAGAAAGTCCTTGTGGTTTAAAAGATATGATCAATTTATTGAAGGATGCACAAGTGTTGTTTTCTGCAACGAAAATTATTTTCATGACTAGAAAATTAAGATTTAATTTCTATTCTTAACATAATGTTTCATGGTTCACACTAAATTTTTAGACTTCCATTTTGAGTCTAATTTGTAATAAAATTTATTTGAAAGAAATATCTATGAGAAGAGAGGAATAAATAGATTGAAAATAGGTCATCCTGAATTTTTTGTAATTTGATACGTCCTTCATTGGAGAAATGAATGGCTATACTTATCAAGCCTACTTAACAGAGTGATATAAGTCTTGTGAAAGTATATGTGTTACTATTATGTGTATAATTTCAAATAAAATTGGTTTGAAAGGGAAACTCCATGATGGTAGAGAGAAAAGATAATTTTACTAGATAGTGTTCATCTTGGAATTCTGCGGTATGATTTATTTTGTGACGTGAATGTCACTTATTTATTTCTCTAAAGAAAAGTATTATTTGGGATTCAAACTATGATGTTATAATTTGGTTTTGAGTCTAGTTTTCAATACAAAAGATTCCATAAAGAAAGTCTTTGAGGATTGAGAGAAACAATTTTTTTATTGAGAGGTGCTCAACTTGATTTTCAACTGAAAAGATTGCATTGTGACGTAAATGTCACTAAAATGAATATTCACTAAATGGTATGATTAAGGGATGGAACTGAGCAATATTTTATATTCTTTTGAGTCTATGTCAATGCTCAAAAGGATTCGAATATTAACTCTTTATGAGTTGAAAGATGTCATATTTTTATCATGGGATGCTCAAGTTCAATTCTGCAGTAAATTAAAAAGATGTGGCACGTTAAGAGACATCTTTGAATTCTTAGTTATGAAGACCTTTTTTTTTGGCTCATTTAAAAAGGTTTTATAGTGTGCTTTGAGTATGGTTTATTATGATAAAACTTCAGAGAGAGTTTATTATGATAAAACTTTAGAGAGAGGTAATACAAAGTTGATAAAATATGACATGCTATGTGAAGTGTATTCGATCTGGGAATAGCAGAAAGAAGAAGAA
The DNA here is from genome assembly GCF_054954075.1 of Amborella trichopoda. NCBI lineage: Eukaryota > Viridiplantae > Streptophyta > Magnoliopsida > Amborellales > Amborellaceae > Amborella > Amborella trichopoda. Next base: position 8,359,453 of record NC_142348.1, on the reverse strand, counting down.
ACACAATATCTATAAAAACATCTTAGTTTCTTCGAAATGAAGGGATATATAGAGAGACATGGTGGTAGCATAGAAACGCTAAAGATCAGTGAAAAAATCGAAATTGTGATATTTGAAAGAATCAGATGAAGAAGATATTTTTTTCAAGGAGTAAGACAGGAGAATTCAAGTGCCGAAGAGAAGGACACTTCGTGACATGTGAAACCAATGACCAATATATTCTCCATCAGTTGTGTGTGATTTCAAGATCACAAAAGCTTGCCAAACAAGTAAAAACGATGAATCAAAAGAAAACCCAGGTAACACACTACATGGTTTTGAGGTACGAAATCTATCCCACATTATATGATAAGGTCATATAGGGAAAGGTCATTTAGGGATAGAGGATTCAATAACTTTGTTTAATGTGCTTTAGTTATATTTTGGCTAATTATTTTATGAATATGTATGTAGTGTATAGACATTAAGTAATAAGTTCTAACAAATTTGAAAGTGCCAGTTTTGAATACATTGTATTTTTGTGCTTCCTTGTTCTTGAGTATGAACTTCTTAAGGTAGTGATACACATGGAGATGTTATTTGATCAAGAGCTTTGAGCCCTAAGGATGAAACACTAGAGATGAGTGTGGCTCATTCAAATATGTAAGCACAAAGTGAGTGTTCTAATGGAACTTGGTCTTAGAGATCATCCTCTCAATAATGTCTATAATATGATGTGTTGCATGTGATACTGATCTCTTAATAAATTCTCCATAATTGCCAAAAATGAAGTATTTTATCAAGGCTTTAATAGACATTATTTAGTCGTGCTTTATTTTTTATAAAATTATAAGATGGTATATATGATTTTTTTTTATGAACTTGACTTGATAGGAAATTAAAGATGAATGTGGTAAAATGATTTGTGAAGGCTAAACATGTATTTTATAATTAAATTGGATGATTTGATAAAAGCCTAAGTCTATGAATATGGTTTTGAGAAAACCACATAGTCTTGCAAGGTCCATTAAGTTTTTATGAAAATCATTTTAAATTGTCATACTATTATATAATTATTGCTTGTGAATGCATATATATATACCAAATCAATTTTTTTATTAAAAAGAAAAATATTTTGTCTTGAAGGTATTTATAAAAGTGAGAGAAAAACTATCATGCACTGTTTTTTTTTTTTTTTTAAATAACTATATGCCTTGACCCATGTTTCTAGTTATTTAGAATCCTCGATTACCTAATACTTTGAACCAAAGTGAATGTTGTAGAAATGCCATTATGTTGGGCTTCTCTGACACATATTATATTGATTAGATAACTTGGTGTGTATGAATTTACCACCAAGATGTCTAGTGTGGTTAAACCTTTGTGGTCCATGAAGGTTATTAGATATTGTGAAACCAACGGGTATTGAATTACATATTGCATGAGACTTAATATGCTACTTTATTATATATGCATAAGAATGTTGATAATGTATATGTTGAATGTGCAATAATTGAGTGGGAGCTGCTACAGTTCCACATTTTTTTAGCTGTTTGGATATTCAGATATACAGGTACAAGCTATCTCACAAATCCAGATAATGCGAAGTCTATATCTGGATCTGTGTTCATGCTTGGAGGGGGTGCAGTTTCTTGGAAATCAAATAAACAGGATGTGACAAAATTATCCACCATGAAGGCAGAGTTCGTGGCGTGTTGTTTAGTGATCGAAGAGGTCGTATGGATTAAGAAATTTCTTAATCGACTTGACTTTTACCTCGAGCGTTGTGAGGCAGTAAGAATTTTTTATGCAGCATGGTAACGATATGCATGTCAAAGGAGCCACGATTCCATAAAAACTCCAAGCATATAAAACCATATTTTTATCACCTAAGGAATGAGGCGAGATTGAGAAAGATCGAGATCCAGATAAACTAAATATTCCAGTGGGAACACCTGCTAGTATTTGGCATGCTAAATGGAACAATAGACTATAATGTTGTTCACCCGTGGAACCTAAATGTTTGGTGTTGGTTATATGGCTACAAAAGGGAGCAGCTTATTTGAATAACTCTTTTGAGCCCATGAACATACAACCCCATGCGATGAGGGTACGTGATGGTCTTTTACGACAACACGTCCATGATTCGCGATGCGATGTAAAAGATGAGCTACGACCATTTTTGAGATGAGATCCGAGCAGTAAAGAGAAAAATGTGTTGCCTCTATAAATCCTTTTGTAAAATGATTGATGGCGAAAGCCATGATTAATATATTAAGAGAATAAGTAAAAATGCTTGAGAAAGATTATAATTGGGAGAGAAAGATGGTAATGAGAGAAAGTGAGACAGAGAGAATGTAAGGCTTTCAAAGGCCAAGTGGGAGATGTTGGGTTCGTGTGCCTTATGAGTGCTTGTAAAATGAAATGATATAGTGGAACATAAACTCAGTGGGAGTGTGGTCCCTCGTGGACCATACTAAGCAAACGATAGTTTGTTGATAACGATCTGTGTTTAACGATCTAAGCCAGTTGGTTGGGAAAAACCCATGTTACCTGGGCATGAAGAACAAACCGATGAGGGTTTATGAGTTAGCCCTTGATGAGGTCGGAGAACATACCCAAATGAGTGAGCCAAGGGAATGTGTGACCCTTATGTGTGATGATGGCCTATAGAGGCAGGGGCTAAAACCTCATCCATGTACCATCACACGGCATGCATATCTATAGATCATTCGAAAAAACCAGAAATCCACCTTTTAGGGTAAAGTGTATGCATGTGCGAGAGATACCCCTATACGCTATAGAGATGTGGTCGCATAAGGTCTTGGTGACCTTGACTTGTCTCTTGGGGAGGACCTGAAATCCACAGACTGGGATTGCGATCCCTTGCTCATCAACCAGACTTTGGTGATCCGCTAATGAGCCCCTGCTTGGACTGTGCGTCATGGGAAATACTGGATCGGTCTGATAAAGCAAATGTGGTATGTAGTCAACAGTTGAAGGTGGAGTGGCCCATGATTGTTGATTCTTAAACTATATGAATTATTTTCCCATCAAATTAATTTAATTGTATTTGTTTTATGATACAATTTATTTTAAGATTATTATTTGAATATTTATGAACCCCTGGATATTTTATTTATAATTTTTAGATTTATAAAATTAAAGATATTGATTTTACAATTGTTTAAATATTCAAATAATATTCTAAAATCTTTTTATTAATTTTAACTATATAAAAATATCATAGGGGCCCATTGTGCACATGGGCCCCCCATATTTTTAGAAGGTCGGGGCCATGAGTGCCTCCCTTGGGTGGCACGCCCTACTCTTGTTATCTTTCCTATTTTTTGGTGATATGGCATGTGGCCATATAGTTGGAAGATATTGACTAAATATTGACTTGATATATCTTTGAAATATTTTGTGGAAAGATTGAGTAGACTTGTGTTATTTTATGGTATGCACAATTTTTTTATTAGATTTAATTTATTTAATTTTTATTGGTAGAAAAATGGTTTAGAAAAGGGGAATAATGGTTCATGCACCTTCCATAATGTTAATGGCTCATCTATGGAATGGATGGCTCATATCTCTCACCCCACAAGTCACCCTTGATCGACGGTCTATAGTCAATCTCACAAGAAAAGGTAAGCCAAAGAAAATCCTAAGAAACCCTAATCTTATTCAAAGCCTATAAAAAGGGATTGTCTCTACCAAAAAATCTCTACACCTTATCTTTCTATCTATCTCTCTTAAAAAAGTTTATCTCTCTCATGTTTGATCTCTCTCTCCCACATTGTGAAAGAACCTGAGGGTTTAAGTTAAGGAGTTCTTCTCTCCTATCTCTCAAATATGGATTTATAATTAAGGGTTTTATGGTTTAGCAAAAAGAGAATTCATCTCTCTCAAACTAAGTTGCTAAGAGAATTCACGTAGGGTTTGAGTTTGTGAACAAAGAGGTTCATGTTCCATTGATGTGGCTTGGCCAAAATTTGCTTTCCCGGTTAGAGATTGAAGCTAGACTGTTGTTCCTGCACCATCTGATGGTGGTGACTCAGTGTGGGGTGTAATAAGCCCAGTTGAGGTAATTTCCAGCACTTTTCCTTTTGTTTCTTACAATTTTATCTTTTATTCTCAAGCATAATGCATAGTTGTTCCAATGGCATTAAGTTCTTAATATCTTGGTTTTATTGTTGTGTTGATTTTATTTTGAAACAACAATTTGAAGAATTATTAGATAAAGGTTTTATCAAACCCAGTGTGTCACCTTGGGGTGCTCCGATATTGTTTATTAAAAAGAAAGATGGGACCATGAGATTGTGTATCTATTATAGACAGTTGAACCAAGTGATAGTGAAAAATAAATATCTATTACATAGAATTGATGATTTATTTGATCAATTACAAGGATCACAAGTGTTTTAAAAAATTGATCTTAGATCTGGATACCATCAGCTTAAGATTAAAAGTGAAGATGTTCCCAAGACAGCTTTCAGAACAAGGTATGGCCATTATGAATTTTTAGTCATGCCTCTTGGATTAACCAATGCACCGGTTGCATTTATGGATTTTATGAATCGGGTGTTTAAGCCCTTTTTGGATAAATTTATTATGGTATTCATCGATGATATTTTAATTTATTCCAAGAATCAGAAGGAAGATGAGCAGCATGTAAGAATGCTATTGTAAATATTAAAAGAAAAAGAATTGTATGTCAAACTTAGTAAATGTGAATTTTAGCTTGAACAAGTGACATTTTTAAGACATGTCATGTCAAAAAAAAATTAAACTACATAATTATCTAGAAAATTGGTTCACTTCATAAACAAATAGTTTGCTCAAATCGTAGTCCATAGCTCTACTTGCACACACATCACGTAAACCACACCAAAAAAATGGCTCTTTTTTGTTTGTTTATTTACTAAAGAAATGCTAATCATGATAAAATAAAGCTTAATAGTTATTTGAACAAATATAAAATGATATGGTCACAGGGGGATTGGAATGCGTAGTACGCTCTTGGTCATTGGGAAGTTAATGATTTATTTGATCTAATATAAAAAGGAAACTACAAGTAAATTGTACATGACTGTCTAACTTCTATTTTTGTAATTGTTGTAAAAATATGTATTCTATTTTTATATATTCTCTTCCCTGATTTGGTAATGTTTAACCTAATTTAAGCGGTACAAGTAAATTTAGAAGGAGATAAAGGAGTATGTGTCTCGTTTTTCCATCTTACGTGAGGATGTATATTTTATATCAGATATGATGGGAGACTTGGTATACATTCCATGATTTAATTAAGTGCTAAATTTAAGAATTTAGTATATATTTGAGAGGCAAAAGTAAATTTAGAAGTAAGCTTGGGCCATGCGTGGCTATTTTTTAACTTTATTTTGTATCTTCCCTCAACCATAGAAATAGGAAGCAAATTTTACTATTTGGCCTAAGCTTCTACGATGTGTAGGATATCTACCTCGCTTCTCTCTCATGATAGGGTTCTTTTTTATTTTTTTGCCACATATGCAGCTCTCAACTCTAACTTAATATTGTAGTATAGATATATGGTGGTCACTAGTAAAATCCTCAAGAATTGAACTATAAAATCATTTGAAATTTGATCGGTCTGCTATTATTTTTAATGAAATGCCCAAATAATATGGTAATTCAGTGATTAGCAAAAGCCACACCCAAAAGTTAAATTTCGTGTGTATATACTTAAGATCACACCACTAAGATTATTTGCCCACCAGATGTTCAATAAATATCATCCTATCCCTCTTTGGGATTTTCATCAAGTTTTATCTTAATTTTTTATGGCATTGTATATAATGAGTTCATTTATCTTTGCTACAATGATGTCACAAATTTATAACTGTCTCATTGAAATTTGATAGTTTGGTTGCATCATAAAGCTTAAAAAATTTAAACACAACTACTCAATTTTATATTTTCAAAATTATTTGTGACCGTATTGTACCAAAGATGAATGTCTCATGTATATTTTTCTATTTTTTAATTAGGGTGATGCAAGATGAATGAGAATGCATACGTATACTTTTTAAAAAGTCTTTAGGCGACTTTATGACACATGACGCACGATATTATACCATTATATTATACATCGTGCATCGTATAAATTAAGTTCTATGCTCATATTACACAAGATTGTTGCCCTTTTATTATTGGAAAAGAACACGTAATGCTACATTTCCAGCCGTCACAATCAAATGGAGCAATCAAATAACTCTGGGAAGTTGTCCTTCCACTATGCAAGCAAAGATACGGAGTAGGGGTTGCAACGGGCTGGCTGGCCAGGCAGGCCCAAAGAAGCCTAGAGCCTGAGCCACAAAATGTGGTCCAAGGGTCGGGCCAAGGTCACCACAACAGGGCTGGGCCGTTTTGGTTAATCCCGGCCCTCCTTTTTCTTTACCTTTCTTTTTAATTTATTTTCTTTTATCTAGCCTTGCCCAGCACTAATAGGGCTAAAGCTGAGCTTGGGGCAGGGCCTGTTGGCCCGGTCAAGGCTAAGAAGTTACTCAAAATGGTGTTTATTTTCTTTCTTCTTTCCCTTTTGGTAGGTTAGTGGGGGGATTCGAAGCGGAAACATGTCGAACATAGCATGGGCTTCATAATACTTGCTCTTGTCTAAGAGGGTCACGTTAGTAAGGGCTTGTATATATACTACGACTTGAATTAGGGTTAACAAAATCGAATCAGAATAGTAAATCGGATATGGGCTCTAAACAGGTTTAACTGGCCTAACAAGTGAACTGGCCGATTTAACCGCTCTAACAAGATCTAAAAAGATATAAAAAAAATCTACTAAAATATAAAAAGCATATAAAGAATGATTAAAACAAAACATATTCAAATGAAGTTGAAAATTAATGAAAAAAACTCGATTTTAACGAATCGATTTGTGCTATGGGAATTTGATTTTTTAAAAAAAGATAGGAAAATATAAAAGTGAGTATTAATGACCAATTTTTTTTGAATCTTTACCATAATGTAAGAATATTAAAAAATGCATTACAAATCAAATTCTTTATTTTCGAAAGTTTATATAGATTTTTCTAAAAAAATAAATAAATATCAGTTAATCACCAAAACCGCCCAAAACCAGAACCGGCTAGTGGCCGGTTCCGACCTAATCGGGCGGTTAGCGATTAGATTGCCCGGTTTTCCAATAGTGACTAGAATAGAGTTTATGCTTACTCTCTCATAAAAATACTCGTAAAAGCATTTATTTATAGGGGTGGCAATGGACCCAACCAAACATAGGACCCGACGAGTAGACCCGACCTCGGGTCCAGGTATGGGTCTAAATTTTTTACCTGAAAGGTTGGGTCCGGGTCTAAATCCTGGACCCGAATAGTACGGGTCTAGGTCCAGCCAGACCCGACCTGAATAATATGGGTATATGTGGGTATTCATAAATGTTGCCAATACACTTGTTTCTTAGGAATTTCTAGTTATTATGTAAAACAATAAGGAATGTAGGTATATATGGGTATTCATAAATGTTGTGCAACACTGTAAATGTAGCCAATAATACAGGTATATGATGGTAAGAAAAAGGGGGGGAGGGGAAGAAACTCAGTCATAGAGTAGCAATGGACCTAACCAGAACCGAGACCTGACCTTGGGTACAAGAATGGTCCAAATTTTTTACCCAAAAGGGGCGGGTCTAGGGATGGGTCCCAATTTTGGACCCAAAAGGTCGGGTCCAGGTGGGTCCAAACCTGGACCCGAATACTATTCGGGTCGGGTCCAGGTTTGGACCCGACTTGTTGCCACCCCTATTTATTTGCCTTCAAATTTTAGACACTTAATAAGCCCAAGATAAATGTTTTTAAAGAAAAAAAAAGAATTAAGTTACTAACCACGTATATTTGATCATCCAAAAAGTGGATTGTGTACACATGTGAGAAAAGATCTTTTTTAGGCACTTTAGTCAGGTTGTGACTTCAGCTTTTTTTTTCTTTAGATTGTTTACTGTAACCAGTAGAAAATAACCACAAAAATTGGGTCCAAAAAAGTTACCTTCAAGTAGGTTATTTATGAAGGTAATAGCCTTACAGTTTATGTCCCCGGTGCATGTAATCCTCTATGTATTATTATTGAGGAGAACTCAAGAGCACTTTACTCCCTTACCTACCCCAAATGACTACTTTTGAGGTGAGGGGCCAAAAGAGCTTCAAAAGTCATACCCAAATCATGCTTCTCCAAATTAGACTTGATTTGGGGGTCCCTAATCCTTTCATTCAACCTTCCAATCAATTGTACAGCCAATATGTATTTATAGAATGGAGATAAGAGTTGATATCTATTTATATCGAATGGAAATAGAGTTGGACCATCTTTAGAATTCCAAATCAAACCTTATTCAATTGAAATCATTTAGGCCTTTTCTTTGTTCCTCATCTGCCTCAAAATTGGCTTATAAGGTGTGAGACCATCATTTCTTAGTGCTTCTTTAGGATCACATAAAGATTTTTACCTTAATATTGATAGCACCCGTGTTCGGGATAAGACATCCGTATGTAGTAAAAACGAAACGGGTGGTGTTATCTTTGTCGGGTTGTATATTGTAAGACTATTTATTTTTAAGTCACAATTACTTTTAGACATCAATCAATGACACGTCTTTAGCTATTTGATTTCATATCAAACAACCAATGATGATTGTGACCTCCGTGTACAAAAAAATACATACTATTGTTATATACATTTCCTAATAATAGTTACTTGAGTATCAAGAGCATTATTTCTTGGTGGCTTTAATATTTTGAAATGAGGCAATCCAAATCCTTTCTACTAGAATGAATTAGGGGCAGCGGGGCAACTCTTACACCCTACAGCCAAAAAAAAGTACACCCTAAATCTGTTTTTCTTTTTTAGTTCAACGGTACAAATCAAACTCAAGATGCAGCATTACTTGAAATCAATTGCAAACCCCGCAAGCCTAATCCTAATTCCTACACCCTAAATCCATAGGGATTGCCTACAAATATATCATTTATCTTTTGTACATAAAGGTCACAAACATTCATGTCCCTTAAATTTCAAAATAGGTAGTTGTAAGAGTGTTATTGAATAGACACAAAGTTTAAAAAAAAAAATTATCAAGCTTCATGACTCACCCCAAGCCATCCAATTGACATCTGATGAGTGGAAATGATTGTGACCTCTATGTACAAAAAATAAATGATCTCTTTGCAAACAATCCCAAATCCGTATGCTCAAATCACAATATGTAATCTAGCATAAAGAGTTTACCTACCAAATTAATAAAATAAAATGGATAAAGAACAATGAGAGTCTGAAACATCTAGAATGCATTGCTTGGGTGACCTAGTAGGCAGAAACGCACTCAAAGTTAATGGATAGAACCAAATTGCACCACTAATTTTACCCGTCCATATGTGCCCATTATATGCATGATGGGATATATGTAAACCCCCACGATTGCTTCACCACTAACGTTGGCTATTTACCTACGGCTCTTCTTTGTTATTTCTAAATTGCATGAAACTTAATTTTGAAAAGAATCCAAAACTCGGGAATCTGACAGTGGAATTGGTGATTTGGATGCCTCAAAATAATGTCCTACCTTTCATTCTCACTTGACGGCAAACGTTAAGGGCAATGACATATTAAAGTGTCATAATAATAATAATAATAATAACAACAACAATAAGACCATTTATAGGATTGCTATTAACCTTTCGGCAAACCCTAAGGATAATAACATATTAAGGTGTCAAATAAACCTAAGGATAGTGCTTCACTTATATGGCAACTGTTGAGTTGCCAAAGCACCCACTTAGCATGCCACTTAGGCAGAGCACAACAAGTGGTGGGACCTTTAAGCAAATTGTGTGGCCACCTAGACACTTCTTTTACGTTAATGATTTGAATGGCCACAATTGGGTGTGGAAAATCTGGACCATCCATCCTTATATTTAATATGGTTTACCATTTTTTAGGGTTTTCTTAATATGATTTTTTATTGCAAGAATAAGTAAGCATGATGCATTTCTTTGGTAGAGCAACATGGGCCACGTCCCATATATTACTATAGTTGGGTTATCCAAAATGACATGCAAAGGTGGTTCCTTTTAATTAAATGGAGGCTAAGAGGCAAAAAAAATCCATGACATCATTCATTAGATAATAATACCAAATGCCTTGCTCAAGAGGCACTCATGACGTTTTTTTCAAGGAAATATGAATCATAGGCTATGGTCATATGTGCATCCATTCATTCTTCTAGCTGACATGATCTAGCTGCCTTTAGGCATAGTCTAGAACCACCTCTCAATGTTGGGGATTTCGCGATCTAGCTGCCTTTAGGCATAGTCTAGAACCACCTCTCAATGTTGGGGATTTCGCGTTTGGTACGCGTGAAAACACTTCGGTAAAAGTATTTTCATGTGAAAAATTTCTGCATGTGATTAAGTGTGGGAGTTTTTCACATCAATTGCCTATCAATTGGTATGAAAAAATACGATGAAATCAATTGATGTGAAAAAATCCCATACCTAGGGGTGGCAATGGGCAGGTCGGATCTAGGTCTGGTCGGATCCGATTGGACCCCACCCAAAAATAAGAAGTATATATATCAAAATATTTTAAATATTATAACTACAAATAATAATTATATTTATTAAACCCGGACCCAACCTGCCGATTCTAATTTTTAGACCCATTCGCATACCTGGGTTAGATCCGATTGTCGGGTCCCGGGTTGGGTCTGGATCCATTGCCACTACTACCTACACCTAACTACATAAGGGAGTTTTTTGATGTGAAAATACTTTTACTCATACCAAACATATGCTTTGCGCCATAAAATTATTTTCCTCTTAATTAGGTGATTATCTGTAAACGAGTTTTGTAATTAAAAAAGCCAATAAAAAAAAAAAAAAGAAAAGGAACCATTCATTTCTCTTAACAAAATAATTAGAAAGGGCGACTGGCTAAATTTTCATTGGCTATTAATTTTTTGTGGTCGATGGAATAATTTCATGCGTTGAAGGTTCATATTTTACTAAAAATTGTGGCGTTGGTCCGAATTGTCGGTCAAAAGTCACTATCGTAGTTGTCATTTGGTTTGGCCTAAGGTTAAAACCTACTTTCTTTTGAAATTCTTGGATATTCAACACTTGACATAGGACAAGATTTGACATATCATCTAAACATTCAAACCTAACATGAAGCCAAGCTATGCATACATCCATCACATTACATTGTGTCACATAGAGAAGTGCCCATGATAAGATTCATCTCCAAACACAAGTATAAATTTGTATGCTTTCTATGATACACATGCACACATTTTTATATATAGTAAAAGTTTATATAGAGCCGAGGCTCTAAACAATCCATTAAGAGCCTATCTAAAAAATTTCACTAGAAGAGGTTGTTTTGATGCCCAAATATCCTCAAATTGATCATCTCGACATCAAGATGTATGGACACGAGAGAAAAATGGATTTCAAGTTTTGAAAATAGTGCATTTTGTAATATATTTTTTTACCGTCAATTTTCAATATTTTCAAGTTCTCATAGATCTGTCGATCTACACTATTTTTGAAGCTTTAAACTTTAAAAATAAAGATAAAAATATATTTAAGGCTGTCACAGAGATTTCCAATATTAAAACCACATTTCTCAAAACTATTTGAAGGTAGGTTCGAATTTGATTGTTCAGAGCCTAGGTTCTATACAAACCGCACCCTATATTTATTGTATCCAAATAGAGTTTGCTACAAGTTCAAGCGAGCATAGTTTCTTATAGTGATTTGAAAATGGTTGATCCAACACCCAAGTTGGATCCTGATTTGGATTAATCATCCGAGTCAGACTGGACGAATCAAAATCAGACCCTTGACAATTCAAAGAACCCGATTCCAATTTTTAATAGCTGGTTTTGTGATCCGGACCACCGATTCCAAAAGAATTAAATCTAACCACCATTCTAACTTCTTGCATATAGGCCTCATATGAACCTTCTAAACTCCATATTGGTGTTTGAAAACTTTGCTGGTTCAACTTGGAAAAGGCGGGCACCCCAACCCCTCACCCACATGAGCAGTACATAACCGGTTTGAGTCCAAACCGGCTGACGTAAAAAAAATTGGGCAGTTTTCCTATCAGCCGGAGGAGTTTTAAAAAAATTGTGCGGTTTTTTACACTCTGCCAAGAATGGAGACCATGCCTCATGGGTTCACTTTGGGTGCTTTTTTTACAGCTTTTGAAGCATTTTTTCAGTACTCTCAAAGCATTGTTGAAGTGAATAATTGTGCCAAAGCCATACAACCATGATCTAAAATTGAAAAATTATCTCAAATTTTTTATGGCCATTTTTTTGGGCTTGTTTTAAGAGGGTTCTAAAAAATCGGCCATATAGTTGATTTAAGACTCGATTTAGATCGTTTTGTATCAAAATTTGCGTGTTTTGAAGACAATCGAGGTCATCACACAATCATTGTATTAATTTGGTCTATAACACAAAGATTTGTGGTCAATTTTGGGTGTTTTGCACTGAGTTCCAAAAACTCCGCCTAACTTATGATTTATCCGTCAATTATAATAATTTTTGCGTCAAATTTAGTGTGCTTTGAAGATAATCAAGTTCATCACACGACTATTGTGTTAATTTTTTGGTTACACAAATATTCGTGGTCGAATTTTGCTCAAAAATTTGTTCTTGAGAAGGAAAACAATGATCTAAATTTGATTGGCAAGAGCCAGTCCTAGAGCATTGCGAAGGGGTACGACAAGATTAGGTGTCTGATGTAGAGATAGACGATGCACTGAGACTGGTTCTAAAGGAAGTCTAGACGTAGAGATGTAATACTATTTAACAAGGGAGAGACGTAACTGTAGCCAATACCATAAGTAGGTTTTTGAGAATGAAAACATTGTTGAAGTTGTTGAGGGCCACAATACAAGCCAGGGTGGGGGAGAGCACAAAGGCTGGACGAGACTAAGAGACTTTAGCCAAGGGGATTCCACGGGAAATATTCCTAATTAACAAGGGGATACAGCTGCGGCACTATAACTCCACCCGGGCTTACTCAGATTTTTGGCGAAATGAACCCTGTGAACCTGATAGCGAGACACAAGAGTACCCTAAGCCCCCTCAACATTCTTATTATTACTAGCCAATATTAGTTGTATTTTGTAACTCCCTCCATTGAATTAACGTATGTCAAATTCTAAATTGTGATGTATGTCTCTTTAGTTTTCATATATGAATTTATATAAAAAGTTGTTTCAATAGTCATTATTCGTTAATTCTATTTTTTCAAGATAATTGTAGGAAATATTAAAACACACATAAATCAGCATTTTGCATAGTATTATTTTTTTTAGGTCTTTTTTACCCATTTTAAATAAATTTTTTTACTTAATCTACTTGGACAGGTTAACCAGCCAGGTCCCAAGTTACTCGGAACCGGCCCATGACCGGTTGACCGGCTTGGTTGGATTTTTCCTACACCGTTCCATACACTTGATATGCATAACCCATGAATGACATAATGCATTCAAGATAGAGGCTTTGAGCATGACCTAATATAAATATGGGCTCAATAAACCTTCACATGCCCATACATGACTCTCAAGCATACCCATCCAAGACATGAAGTAAATCCATGCATGACATCATGATCCATAGGAAAGACAAGGGAAACACAGGACTTGGTCATGGATGCAAGTTGCTCAAGGTCCAACTCAAGCCTTTCATTAATTCCCCACGAAAAAAGATATCAATATAATTTAGAGAAAATTAATTATAATATCATTGGAGACCTAGGGTTTACTTTGCATGGGAAACCTCATCCTCTTGCATTGACCCAACTACTTCAACTAAGAAAGAGAATAAAATAAAGACATTTTGTCCATGTATTTAACGCTCAAGGTCCCGTGACTCCCTCAGCTTTACTCTAAACCGCAAACCGCTGATTAGGTAGTCATGCAAGAAGTACACGTGTACGATAATAACATCATGGCTATCTCTTCAAGATTCCCAATTCTATTCTTTTTTTAAGACAAATGTTTACTTGCTTTATATATATATATATATATATATATATATATATATATATATATATATATATATATATATATATAATATTTATTTATTGAGACCATTTATTTTTTGGTATATGATGGTCGCAATTAATCTTGACCATTAGATGTGAAATTGGATGGTTGAATTTATTTTATTGACCGAACTCAAATTTCAAAAGAAATTTTCTTGAACTTCATAGCACATTCAAGCTATCAAATTTCACATCGGATGTTTGTAAGTAATTGTGACTTCCTTGCATCAAAGGTAGATGGTCTCATTGTATACAATCCAAAAAAAAAAAAAGTCTAGCTATTATGAATGAGGATTTGGCTTCAAAGGAACTGAAGGTACTCATGGTTTTGTTAAAATTGTTCTGCATTGATTATGCTTTGTACATGAAAGTCACAATCATTCACACTCATTAGATGTCAATTTGAATGGCTTAGGGTAAATCCGAAGTTCGAAAAATATTTTTTTTAGACTTAAAGTCTATCCAATGACACTCTTACACCCATCCATTTTAAAATTGAAGGAACAAAAATGATTCCGAATTCTTTGTACAAAAGAAAAATGGTCTCTTTATAAACAATCTCTCAACTAAATCTTTACTTAACTTTTTAAAAAATCTCAAGCATATACTCGATTCAGTCCATCAGGTAAAAATCTATGTAGGAGTATTTTTAATATCCCAAACTTAGTACGAGACCTCATTAACCTAGGTATCATCTCAAAGAAAAAAGGGGGAACTAACGTAAGTATAGAAAATCACGTTATATGCCTGAAAAGCTAATGTCTTAAGGTTGACATTTCTTGCATGGTGAAATCTAAGTGTTCAAGAACTCAAAATCCATTTTTTTTAAGTCTTCATCTTGTGATCTCAAAATTTTGCACCAATAAAATCTCGGAAGTTTATCTTTTTGGAATTTTGCCAAAGAGAGCAAGTGGATAGTGTGCTCTTCAATGGTCATGCACGATAGGTGCTCATATAGACATTTTAAACAGACACTCACTAATATTTAAGCGTGATCTAATTATCCTTAAAAAAAAAAAAACCCCGCAAGAGGCAATATTAAATAGAGAATTTATGTTAGGAAAAGTTCATATAAGGTTGTAACCTTAAAAGGTAGAATTAAATATGCACATTACAAATCCATCGGAGAAGGTTATTTTAATGTTGAAAAACCCTTTAATTGATCGTCTCACCATCGAGGTGTGTGAATAGGAAAAAAAGAAATATTTTGAGTCTCACAAATAGTGCATCTTGCAATACATTATCTAGACCATCCATTTTCAAGATTTTCATATGTTTATAGATCTACTTGAATTTAACCGTTTTTAGAGTTTAAAATTTTATAATTAGATATGTAAATAGATTTTGAGATAATCCTGAGAAATTTTTACACCAAAATTACATGTTATGATAAAATTTGGAGGTGCGCCTTAATTAGATTATTTAAGGTTACAACCTCATAGAAACCACATCTATGTTATTAGCTAGATAGTCTATATTGATATGATTTAAATCAATATTAAAAGAAAACAAAATTTATTAGTGGGTTATCGTCCACCTTCAATCTTGGTCTGGATCAGTTGGATCGGCAATCCGGATTGTTTTCGAATTGTTTGGAACTATGATCTAAAAAATAAAAATAGATAAACTAAAATAAAAATAAAAATAGAGGTTTATGGTAATGAGAGACCGCATATAATATTAGATAAGCTCAAAAAAATACAAAAAACAAAAAAAGCAAAAAAATTATAAAGAGCTTTTTAAGGAAGAACCAGTTTTGGTCCCAACCCAGATTGAAAATTGGGGGTTTAAAAACACTAAGATCACTATAGCAAGATAGCACCCGGCCCATTAACTCCACTTACTAAAGCCGGGTCACCAATGGAGGTGTCGGCATTAAAAAGAGCCACCGGCTACTACCCGTCACCCAAAACCAGAGGCGACTCCTATAAATCCCGATGCGCAAACTCCTTTTCAAACTGATTCCCATGCTCAGTCTCTCTCTGTCTGCTACTCGTCCCCGCTTAATTCCAAAAATGGGCCCATCAATTCCCGATGAATCCCAAAAACAAGTCGACCTCGGCTTGTTATCCCGAGTAAAAGCCGTTGTCGCTCTGTACTCCACAAAACTGTCCAAAAAATGCAGAAAATTATCAGAAAATCTCAGAAGCCCACCTACGAGCCCCATGAGCTGCGACGTGTCCTACCTTCATAATGTGTCGTCCCCAAAAATCGCCCCCAAATCGCCGTTATCATCGCCGAGGGCTCTCTTCACCACGCTGAGCAACAAGACTTTGCCCCTCTTGACTAAGAAGAAGGGAAACGAGGAAATCGGCGATCAAATCCACCATGAAACGGAAACGGAAACGGAAACGGAAACGGAGGAGGGGTTATGGCAGAGGAAGATTTTGATGGGCGAAAAGTGTGAACCGCCCGATTTTTCGGGCGTTATTTACTACGATCATATGGGGAATCAGTTGTCGCAATTTCCACCGAAATCTCCACGCCGCGAATTTTCGCCCACGTTTTCGTTTCCCGTTTTGGCACAGGAAGGCACCGTTAAGTAAGTGGGCAGTCTGGTTTTCGGGATTTTAGCAGGAGGTAAAATACAGGTAGGCTTCTTTTATTTTTCTTCCTTTTTTTTTCCATTTTTTTTTTTTTTTTAGAGGAGAATTTGTGGAGGCTGATTTATTCGGGGACAGTATGTAATATTTATATTGCAAAAGTTCAAGCTTAAATGGTTTTATAGAACAATAAGTTGTATATAACTATGTTTATATGTTTTCGTTCTTCTTGGATATTGAACGGAACTGAAAGTTGGTGATGAAAATAGGGCTTTTTTAGTGATGAATCCGAGAAGCTTCGAGGGGAAACCTCAGTTTGGATAGCTTTCACTTTCTCTTTTGCACTCTGTGTGGCTTCGTTTGAACTGTTGTTTGCTTCACGAAAATAACACAAAAATATCTCTCTCATCCGAGAGAAAATTTTATTTGGTTATAATTTTATCATTTACTTTCCTATATTGTTCTGAGTTCAAGAAGGGTGTGAACCTAAACTTTCTTTAATCTGGCACAAGTCGAAGTGAACGTGGTGTTTGTAAAACTTCATCAAAACTTTTGAAAAATCTGCAAAGTCGATGATGAGTTTCCAAAAGTAGTTTGTCTTTCTTGTTACAGAGGAAGAAATCAATCCAAGTGAGTCGTGTAACACACATCACGCGTATTCCCACCACAAATGTGGGCCAATCTCGGATGATTTGGGAAGGAAACAGTCTTTGAGTTTTGAAGGATATGGGCCAAGTCGAACAACGCGTTCTTGCAAACTAGTTGGTCGAAATTCAACAACAGTAAACCGTGACATATTAGAATCCGTTAAAAGTCCGAGTACACGGCTGAGATTTTAAAGAGGAGAACATGCACGTAAGCTTTCGACTCACCCAAAAAAGTTATTGACCTCTTATTCATGCAAACATCATCAAAACACTTCCCTCCAAGCCTTCGCTCTTATCAATTTTCAAATGTCACGTGCTATTCGCGATACTATTTATTCATGTGCCATGTGTAGAAATATGGGATTGTATATAAACATTAACATTTTACATTTGGTACAAGGTGGTCGCAATTCTTTACAACCATTTGATGTGAAATTTGATAGTTTAGATGTGTCACAAAGTTCGAAAAGACTTATTTTGAAACTTGAGCATGGTCAATGGAACAATTGCAACCACCCAACTTCACATCCAATGGTCAAAACTATTGTGACCATCTTAAATCAAAAGTAAATGGTCTCATTCTATACTTGTCCTTAAAGTATTGGGAGGGTATAGAATGAGACTGTTTATTTTTGGTACAAGTTGGTCACAATTAATCTTTATCATTGGATGCGAAATTGAGTGGATATATTTATTTCATTGAATAAAATCAAAGTTCAAAAGAAAATTTTTTTAAACTCTGTGACAAACCCAAGATAACAAATTTTACATCGGATAGTTATAATTAATTGTGACCTTGTTGTCCAAAGGCAAATGATCTCATTGTATACAATCCTTTAAATATAAGGGGTAAACTTTGTACTACTAAAGGCCCTTCTTAAAAATCCGTCGTTTCGCGATGCCGAAAAAATTTCCAATTGATCATCTCGACAAGTATAAAGATATTGAAAAAAAAAAAATTCAAGTGTCAAAAATAGTACATCTTGTAACACATGATCTATATTGTCTACTATTAAGTATTTATAGATCTCTTCACTTTTCGTTAATATTAGATCTTTAAATTTTATAATTATAGGTAGAAACAAATATCTAGGTTATTATATGAATTTTTGGCACGAAAACTACATCTTCGTAGTTTGGAGTTGCGTTTTACTTTGAAATCGTCAAAAGTGAGGTGGTCCTTGTACAAACCGCACTTGTGCAATTAGTGGTGTGTCGGGTAGGGCGCGTGTTCATTGAATTATTTTTTTTTGCAAATATTATACCAGGAAATATTTCAGGTTAACAGTTAACCAACCCTTGGAGACTCACTCACTTTGTTTATAATATATTGTGAATTATTATCTAAAGTTTGAACGGGCCTTCACCTCCTCTACACGTATATCATACGAGCCTATCGCAGTTGATGACTACCGATGACATTATTTTTTGGGAAAATGGCGTAGTCTTCCCACCTGGAAATTGTGATGTTTTTAGACCTTCGTGTCCATGGAAATCAATAGATTGGACCAATGCGCTCTCCTCTCCTCTCCTCTCCTCTCCTTTCAACACATATACTTTATAAAAATTTCCTTCTCTTTGAGGGAACCAACCCCCTTCCTTTTCCCTTTTGCCTCCCCTGATCTCTCTTCACACTTATTTTCATGGAAAATTGTTTCATGCGGGCTGGACCGCATTTCTACATATGCGGTCCAGAAAAGTGTAAGGTGTTTCATCTAAAAACAATGAAAATTAATGGTCCAAATGTTTTTTTATTAGAATTATTATTTCTATTTTTTAAAATTTATTTATTTATTTATATTCATGATCTCGATGTTAGAGATTACATGTCCATAAAAATTAAGTATTAAAATCCATCTCAAAAATACATTTATTAAGAGGCCCGCATTTCTACCTATATGGGCTTGGCCGCATAGAAACTGGGTCCTTTTTCATGGATGTAGTTTGTATAAGGCTGAGGCCTTAAATAATTAAAGTAAGGTATCGAAAGATGTCATTTCAACACTAAATCTTTCTGATGGATTAGAAACTTATTTTCATCTCTAATTATGGAATATCTCGCTTCAAAAATAGTGTATATCAAATAGATCTATGAACCCTTAAGTTGGAAATTATGGAATTTATTTTCATCTCTAATTATGGTTTATTATGTGGATTGGAAATATGTTGTTTCAGTACCAAATCTTTATGATAATTTAGATAATGCATTACACGATGTGCTATTGTCAAGACTTTAAGTCTTTTTTTTTTTTTTATGACCGTATATCTCAAGGTCAATATTATTGAATTTGAGGGGTTTTCAGCATCGAAACAACTTCTACTTATTTTTTTAGGTGTCTTATTTGATTGTTTGGGACTGCAGCCGTATACAATATTTTTTCCTTTCTCATAATTTTTTTTAAGGTCTTTGAGTGGGGAAGGCTCTAACTTAGAATAAAAATAGAAGTCAAGATGTTATGTTATGGCACCCGCAGTCTTAATCACCTATGCCTTTGAGTCCATTCCCAAAATTAATTTATCTACCCCTCTATGCTTTCTCTCGACTCCTTCGATAAGCTCTCTCCCTCTCCTTTCATTTTTTAATAGAGAAAATATTTTTTAATAGAGAAAGAGAAGGGGTAGAGAGAAAATTAATTTTTGAGGAAAAGGGTAGAAAGAGTTCATTAGCAATAAAATAAATAGATGGGTCTATTTAGAGAATATGGACATTTTAGTACGTTACTAGGTATAAAAAAAGGAGGAGAGGTCTGGGTCTAATTTATTGAAGTGTGATGTGAGGCATGGTTTATGTAGACTTCATGGCCAAAATTCGAGGGACGGATTATGCTGAGGGACGGACAACACTATTTTACGGGAAATTTATCAAAATACCTATGAGAGATATATTATTTTGTATTTATAAATTTGTCACTATTTCAGCTGATCATCATGTATATTTTGATTAGTATTTTAAAATTAAATCAACTTATATAAGAAAAATGTTAAATAATTCATCTCTCACAAGTATTTTAATAAAGGAGAAAATATTTTCATACCCTCCATTTTTAAGTTTTATATCTCAATAAACCCAAGGTTTCAAAACATATTTTTGGTCATAAATATTTTAAGTTTTATATCTTTTAACCCCCAAAGTTACCTTTATCCCTTTTAAACCTTTTTTTTTTGCCTCAAACAAATATAAAAAAAACATATCATTTCTAAACACCATCATTTCAATCTCTCCACGTGATTTTCCCTTAAACCTCTCTCTCTACCTATTTTCTCACTCTCTCTCCTCGTCTCTCCCTCTCCCTCTCCCTCTCTCTCTCCCCTTTTAGAGAGACAAAGAGGGTGAATGTTAGAGAGAGAGAAATTTGAAAGAATATATCTCGTAAAAAGATGAAGGATTTAGAATGAGCATGCCTTTTTTATATTTTTTAGGGCTAAAAAAATAATTCAAAGTAGGTAAACTTAGTCAAGGTGTTCGGAGATATATTTTGAATATTTGAGTCTATTAAGATATGAAAACAAAAAATAAGGGGTACGAGGACATTTCTTCTTAATAAATTTCAATTAATGTATTGATCTGAATACTTATTCTCCACCGATTATGAAAGAAGGATATAATAAACCATCCATTCGATTGAAAACCTTGTGGCCTTTTTTCGTATTTTTCACTTCTAATTCGCAGGCTCAGAAATATTTTAATGATACTACTCTTGACAAAACGATAAATGAGTTCTATGACTACTATGCTTTTTTTCACAGTAATACATTTTTGGAAAACCATCAAAAATATGGTATTTTTTAATTTAAAAAATACCATATTTCTTGCTAAACTTCAGCCATGCCCTTTTTCGTTAATGTTTGCAATTTAGTGAAAGAAAATACCCCACATGGGAGTGAGAGAGCTGTGAAGATAATCACGGTTCTTTCAGTATTGTGATAGTCGTGAGTACCCTTTATCTTATTTGAGGTGGTTTTAAGTATCATGGTTCTAGTAGAACCATGACTAGAACTATGATGTTCTTTTACCAGGTAAACCACCACAGTATATAAACAACTGTGAAACGTTTTTGTTGCCATCATACACCATCACGGTTGAAACCCCGCTGTGATGGTTTCAAGTTCTAGGGTGTAAATGAGGCATCACGGATATAACACCATCACGGTTGTAACCCCGCTGTGATGGTTTCAAGTTCTAGGGCCGCGATGGTCTAAATGAGGCATCACGGATATAAGACTACCATGATGGTCCTAACACCATCATGGTTGTAAAAACACCGTGATGGTTTCAAGTTTTTAAGACTGTAATGGTGTATGGCTTTCTGGAAAATGAGTGGGCATCAAGGTTCAGGTAGCATCGAGATGGTTCATAAGTTCAAGTTGCATCATGGTTCTCTTAGAACCATGAATAGTCCAATGCCAAACAAAAAAGAGTGGCTAAATAACTATGATGGTTTACGTAATAATATTATTTAAAATCACTTGTAGAGATCAGATGGCTTTCGCAGTTCTCGCACTCTCGTGAAGGGTATTTTAGTCACAAATTTACAATCAGTAATGAAAAAGGGTATGGTTGAGATTTTGAAAAATGTAGGATATTTTTCGAAATT
This sequence comes from Amborella trichopoda, assembly GCF_054954075.1. NCBI lineage: Eukaryota > Viridiplantae > Streptophyta > Magnoliopsida > Amborellales > Amborellaceae > Amborella > Amborella trichopoda. The sequence goes on along the minus strand of NC_142348.1, from coordinate 8,337,566 downwards.
CAGAAAAAGGGGGAAACAAACAGAGACAGTATTTCTACATTTGCTTCCCCTACCCGTTTTTCAAAAAAAGAATACTCAGTGAAATACACAAAAAAAAAATTAGTCCATTGGATCCATAAAACCCAGCCCTCATTTATTTTGGTACGTTTAGGGGTCTAATCAGCCTTTATAATCTTCGTATAGGTTGGTAGATAGTGGTTGATTGAAAATGGTATTTAGGATATTTCTTTTGTAAAACTACATTCCCTAGCTCTTGGGCTAAAATTTAAGGTAAGTAGCAAATTCCTATGAAGGTCAATTCGACAGAGTCAATTAGGCAAAATATGATGATAGGACCTTTCTTAATATATGTTACTCTAGATTTGAAAGAAAAAGTATATCATAGGAGCCACAGTTATATACAGATGTGGCACAAATGTTGCCAAAAAATGCAAAAGCCTCGAAACTTCTGGCAATCGACCATGTCCACCTTGGTAAACATGGATAGCCTATTTTGCAACACTTTTTCATGGATCATCTAAATCTTTACAAATCTATAAGATTTGCATCGAAAAAACTGTTTTGGATGTTAAAATTCTACAGTCAGGGATGGAAATAAGTTTGTAGGCCATCACGAGGTCTTTCAATACCAGAACTATGTTTTTTGGATGGTTTTTTGATGTGTGGCCGCACAGAGCTCCAGCCTCACATCCAAACTCAAAAGGGAAAACATTATTCATAGTAGATTTTGGAATACTTCCCAATGAAAGCCTAGACATCCTAGATATTGTTTTCATGGGTGGGCTGTTAAGCTACAATTGCCATTCATTGAAAATCTTCGAAGAAGAGCTTTATATTTGGTGAATTAATTTGTTCAACTACTTTCTGTTTTTGGTTTTTGATTCTTTGGTAAATGAATGTGTTCTACGATCCCAAAGAGCACATACATCCACTATAGGATTTGTCCTTCTCAAACATTGAAAAGGAGATGAAGCGTAAAATTACAATAAGAGGTGGTAGCCTGATTCAAGTTTCCATAAATAATATATATATATATATATATAGAGGTAGGAAACATTTCCTATGACAAGGAATTGGTTGGTAAGCGGTTTGTCTCTCAACACTTTCGATCTCTCTTTTACCAAGCAAAATAGAAATCCACGGAAAAATCATTGGTAAATGAGTGAGAGACTTGGAGTGTGACAGTACAAAAATATTTCCCCTTCCATCAATTCCAGGGATTATTTTATTTGTTTTTGGTAAATAAGCCCTTGGGATTTCTTAAGCTCGCCAAGTCAAGAGAGAACGGAGGACATTTAAAATTAGCGGCTCCTTGTCCTAGTCGGAAAAGAATGAGTCGTGTGATCTAATCGGAGTATATAATTATTTTTTTCTTTCTTCACGGTCTAAACCACTCTCAATTAGCCTTTTTACAATATCAAAACTTCAAATAAAAATAAAAGAAAAGAATACAATAGGATCTCAAGAACTTGAAGCCATTCACAACCATTCTCTTCAATAACAAAGAAAAGACACAACGTATGCTGGGAAATAAAAGACATAATAAATATAATATGGAAGAAACAAAAGAAGATGCCGAAGATTACCTCAACTGGATTTCTTACACCCCACACCGAGTCATCACTTTTCGATGGCGCGGGATCTAATGATTTAACTTTCAATCTCAACCGGGAAAGTAAGTTTGAACAAGTCACACCAATGATACATGAACCCCTTTGATTACAAAACTCAAATCTTAAGTGAATCCCTTCAGCAACCTAGTTTTGATAGCGATGATCATCTTACTACCATAACCCTATAATCTTATAACCCCAAAGAAAACATGAGACTATGAAAGAAAACACTATGAGAGAGAAAAGCCATGAGATGAGGGATCATGAGAAAGATATCAAATATGAGAAAGTGGGGTGTGCCCCTTTGGGTATCTTTAGAGAGAGAAAAAAAATCTTTCTTAAGAGAGAGAGAGAGAGATTTCCCTACTTTCTAAACCATTTTCCTATCAATTAATTAAACTAAAAAATTAATATATCGTAATATTATTCATTCTTATTTCAAGCATAAATCTTCTCATACATTCCAAAATATTAATCAAATATTCCTCAGAGCTTCAAAACTTTCCAAAACAATACAAATCTTCTCTCAAGCTTCAAAGCTTGAACACCAAATTGGAAAGATGCCATAGGTGGGGCGTACCACCCATGGTGGCACATAATAGGCCCCACCCATCATGCAATGGTGGGCCCAAAACACCTATTGGGCCTCCAATGCATATATAATTTATTTTATATTTTTAAAAATACATAAAATTATTATTTGAATCTTTAAATTATTATAAAATCAATATCTTTATTTTTATAAATCCAAATTTGATAAATAAAGTATCCAGAGATTCAAAAAAATTCAAATAACAATTCTAAAAATCAAATATAATAAAATCTAAATAAAATCAAAAAATCTTGATGGGAAAGGAATCAATATGGTCTAGGAATAAATATCAACTGAGGCACTCCATGTTGAACCGGTTTCCATCACACACAAATGTCACACAGTCACTCGGCTCACTCATCTGAACATACTCCGACCTCATCAAGAGATAATCCATATAACCCTAATCGTTACGATTCTCAAAGCCCAAGAAACATGGGTTTTCCCCAACCAGACTGACCTAGCATGTCAAGCATAGTCTAGTATCAGCAAACATCATTTGCTTATTGACTTTGATATTAGTGGGTCACCAAAGTCTAGCCAATGGGCAAAGGGTCTCAGTCCCAATTGTATGAATTACAGGTTCCTCTCCCCTGGAGATGAAACGCCAAAGTCATACTAACCTTGATGTAATCTATGGCTCGATGGTGCACAGGGGGTATCTCTCACACATGCACACGATTCATCTTAAAAGGTGGTATGCTTTCTCGAAAATGGCTATCGATGTGCATGTCATGTGATGGAACAAATGATGTGGATTTGACCCCGTCCCTCAAGGTCTACATCCCACACAATGGTCACACAATCCCTTGCTCACTCATCTGGGCATACTCCTACCTCATCAACAGATAACCTATATAACCCTAATCGATACGATTCTCCGAGCCCAAGAAACATGGGTTTTTCCCAACTAGACTGACCTAGCACATCAAGTACAGTCTAGTATCAGCAAATATCATTTGCTTAGTATAGTCCACAAGGGACCACACTCCCACTAAGTTCATGTTTCACTATATCATTTCATTTTACAAGTACTCATAAGGCCTTTAATGACTACACTCACCTAATGATCTAATGCAACGGTTGTATCATAGTACAATGCAACCACACTTCTAAAAAACCATACTTGTGGTATTTGCATAACCCGAAATTTTGCATACATACTCTCTTCATCTCACTAATTAATCTAAAAAATAAAAAAAAATCAATTTGAACCCTAGATATGGTCAAAATGAGTCCCCTCCAACAACAAATCTAGACCATTCATTTGGTCAACCTCAAGATCTTACCTTTACAATCACAAAATCATTTTTTACTTTTTTAACATTGTTCATCTAATGTTAATAAAGCCATCTAAATAAATTAGAAAGGAAAAATCCCTTCTAAGGTCTAGATCTAAGCATATTATCGAAATGGACGGCCTACATTAATTGGGCTAAAACAATACTTTCTGGGTTGCATTTTCAGATTTTTATTTCTTTATTATTGTTCATTATAATGAAAATTTTATATATTTAAAATTTTGGATCAAAGAAATAGCCTTAATATGGTTTTCAAGGTTGTTACGTCATATTACTATACAACCGTTGCATGAAATCACTGCATATATATATATATATATATATATATATATATATATATATATATATATATATATATATATATATATATATATATATATCGAGCGAGAGAGAGAGAGAGATTGCATGTGCTTGTTGGGAGAAAAGCAACAACAATAGAAGTGGTTGTAAGGTAATAAGCAATGCATACTTCGCCACAATTATTAAAAGTGAGATTTGTTAAATGGGCTTTTAGTAGGTTCCTTTACACAATTATACTTTTCATTTTGCTTTATGGGTATGGAAACCATACCCTGTAAAGCTCTTTACTAGTTTGCCGACACTACTTCCCCACCCAAACTTACAAGGCAAAACAAATAGACGGCTATGATTTATCGAAACATGAAAAACCCAAAAAAAATAGAGCTTTAATTTTTGAGCTTCTATGGAGAAAAAAAGTCACCTGTTAAGATGGGTTTGGGTTGGAATGATACAGGAAAAGGGGTTGCGGGGCTGATGAGGATGGAAGAAACCTTCTGGTTTCAGATATCTCATTCAGAATAGATTAAAGAAACTGATAATAATACCAATTGGTGATCGACTCAATTGATTGGAAATTACCTATTGTAAAGAAAAAGGAGGAAGTGGTGAAGGGTTTTGGAGACTGAGTTCCTTGTCTCTAGCTCCTTTTCCCCCCCTATTAAGGATGTTTTTGGCCTCTCTGAATGGGCCCAGCGAGGGTGGGAGTTATCTTTTTGACTAGATTGTAAGATCATTGGTCCCAACAAAGTAGTTTTCAAGCTTCGGTCCCAAGAGGAAATTGGTAGGGCACTATCTAATAGGTTATGTAGAGTCAGAGGTAGTCTGCTTTCGTTGGACCTATGGAAGGCCTCGGATCATGCTTCTTTTCATGCGAAGAGGTTTGTTTGGATTCAGCTTTGGGGTCTTTCATTATCAACATGGAATCTAGCTATTATTAAAAAAATAGCATATCGTTTTGACATTAATCGGGATCTGGATTGGAACTCCTTTCTCAGTCCATGCTATCGTTTTGTACGAGTGAAAATGGAGTTTGGTTCGAAGATGCATATACCGGGAACTATCATGATCTGTGTCAACGACGACTTTTTTGAAATCTCAATTACTGATGATGATAATTCCCCTCTCTCTGTGTGTGTCGAGGAGAACTTCCGGGCTGGAAGTAGGAATTATGGTAAGCCCAGTCAACCAAAAAAGATGATTGGAAGTTATTTCGATAACCTTCGACACAGAGAAGGTTTGCGGAAAATCCGGAAACAAGGGAATTTCAAATTTCAAAATTTTGAAAAACCCAAGATTAGTAAGCGTTGGATTCCAATTGGTCAGTTTCCGGATTCGTCGAAGGGTTTCTCAGTGCAATTCCGTAATCAGCCAAAAATAAGTTTTAAAGATATGGATAGCGGATACGAGTGTCGTGGGGAGGCAGTTTTGGGTAACTGCCACATTAAGGAAGGGTCACCATGTTCTTTTGGTGGTCTAGCAGGCGCAGCAAATATCCATATCGGAAATGTTTCCAAAAAGGTAGATTGGGCGACGGGTGGAAGTACCGAAGAGGATAGGGCAGATATCCAGGATATCATATGCCTTAACACGGCATGCACACCTTCCCGAGATTTCAATCATGTAGAGGCAAAAAGACCATTCTCTCTGGCACATCTTTGGAAGGAGGTAGAGCTCTCCCTTATGGTCTTCATTGGCTTGTTGTGTCTTCTTGCACAACGAAGAATTTCGGTGTGGGGTGCGAAACAAAAAACTTCTGCATTGTTCCTGGTTATACTATTGAAACAAAAGATGAATCCCTGCTCTTTCACCTAGCTGCTGCTAAAGGATTGGGAAAGAAGTCTAGGTCCCGTTTTGACGCTTTGCTGATTGACCCCATGGCTATTATTGTCCTTGAAGAACAACCCATGCCGGACTCTCCTTCTTTACTGGTGTATGAACCTTGTTTTAGTGTTGAACCACTCGGTGGAGTTTTGATTGCCTTTAACTCGGTTGAAGCGGTTCCTTTAGAGGTGGTTCCCCAAGGGGTATAGTTCCAATCCCCCCTTCTTTTGGAGAATGGTCCTGCTCAGCCTTCGATGGGGGATCATAAGGTTCCCGATGATACACCTTTGGTGGAGAAGATTATGATACACCTTTGGTGGAGAAGATTATCTTTGATATGGGCATGGATTACATGCCTCTTGCATTAGTGATGGAAGGGATTAAGGAGAGGCGCCGGGCTAGGGTCTCAGATGTTGCAAAAGGAGATGATCCATTGAAGTCGGTCACCAAGACATTGATGAAAGCTAATGAAAAGGGAATGACGAAGGAGGTTGATGCTAAAAACTTTCTACATGATACTCGTTCGTCGGCAAGACTCCAAGCTCGGGGTGTCATCAAAAGGGGCTCGCCGGCTGCGATCATTTTTTGGGACAACTTAGTGGTAGATGTGGACTATGAGCCAAGCTTTTCCTCCAGTGGTGAAGAACAAGTTGCTGATTTGACGATGGAGGAGTTGCCTTTTGCCTTTGGTCCTGATAGGCCAGGTTCGTCCTCTTACCCCCCCTCCTCTTTGATGAATTCTATCTCTTGAAATGTTTGGGGTTTAGGTAACCCGTTAAGGAAAAGCGATGTTATTTTTTTAGTTTCTAAATTTAAACCTGTGGTTTTGATACTTCAAGAGACAAAGCTCCCTAGCCCTGATGTTTCAGGAGTTAGGGAGATTTGGAGCCCTAGTACAGTAGCTTTTGCTGGTATTGATGTTTGTGGAGCATCTAGTGGCTTGTGGGTATTATGGGATCCCACAGTTATTCAGAATTTTGCCACAATTAATAGGGATTTCTTTTTGCTATTGGGTTTTTATGGTCCGAAAGTAGGGTTTAAATGGGGCTTTGTGAATGTGTATGGACCCTCTTTGTTGGCTCTGAAAGAATGATTTCTCTCTAATTTAAGTTCTATTATTCAATCTTTTGAATTTCTTGTAATTGCAGGTGGGGAATTTAATTTAATTTGGTGACCTGATGAGTGTTTATCAGCAAATCCTATTAATATTTCAATGAGATGGTTTAATAGGTTTATAGATAATTATTCTTTTATGGACCCCCCTATTATTGGTGCTAGATTTACCTGGTTCAATACTAGTTTGTCTAACTTGGTCATGTCTAAGCTGGATAGATTTATGATATCCATGGAATGGCTAGAAGAGTATCCCTTATCTTCGGTTAGGGCCTTTCTTAGACTTTTCTCGGATCATTATCCTATACTTCTTTATATTGGAGTGTTAAAAGGGGCCTAAACCATTCAGGTTGGATTTGAGTTGGCTGCAAGTGAAAGAGGTGGTTGACCTTATATGAAGTACTTGGGTGAATACAGTGGTGGAAGGTACTATGGATTTTCAGTTGCATAGTAAGCTTCTAAATATCAAGTACAAATTGATTAGATGGAAACGAGATAACAAAGTCGATATTAAGGCCAAATTTGATGGGGTGATGTCAGATTCGGAGGCTTTAGATCTAAGTACCCATGTTACTGGGGTACTATCTGAACAGGCTCTTTTGGAGAGTAACTTGAAAAGTATGGATATGGAGGAGCTTCGTAAATATGAGGAAATTTACTAGAGGCAAAGGTCCAGAACTAAATGGCTTAAAGAAGGGGATCTAAATGCTAAGTTTTTTCATGCAATTGCTAGAGTGAGAAGGAGGCAACATGATATCTTAGGCTTATCAATTCCTGGTATTGACTCAGAGAATGAAAGTGCAGTTGAAAATACAATGATAAATCATTTTAAAAAGGCTTTCACTAAAAAAGTAAATGTTACCCATTCTTTGAATAGAGTTCCATTCAAAAGTCTGTCTTTACAATTGAAATTTGAGTTGGAAAGGGAGGTTGCAAGAGAGGAGTTACAGAAGGCAGTCTTTGCTTTACCTGAAAACAAGGCGCCAGGACCTGATGGCTTCCCTATGGATTTTTTCAAAAATTATGGAATGTGGTTAAAGCGGAAGTCCTAGAATTAGTTAAAAGTTTTATGATCAGGGGGCAAATGTTTAAAGGGGTAAACTCTACTTTTTTTGCTCTGGTACCTAAGAAGGCGATGATCTCTAATCTCTCAGATATCAGGTCAATCAGTCTATTGACTTGTTTGTATAAGATTGTTGCAAAAGTATTGGCAGAGAGGTTGAAAGTGGTTTTGCCTCTTCTCATTTCTAGTTCCCAGTCAGGTTGTATCCAGGATTGTCAAATTACTAACAGTGTATTTGTGGCCCAAGAATGCATTCATTCTAGAGTTATTAGTAAGAAGCCAGGTATTCTCTTTAAGCTGGATATGGAAAAAACTTATAACCAGGTCGAATGCGAAGGCTTATTAGAAATTTTGAGGGCCATGGGCTTTGGTGAGAGATGGAGGTCTTGGATTTTTGGGTGCCTTTCTTCTGCACATTTCTCAATCCTGTTTAAAGGTAGTCTCATTGGTTTCTTCAATGCCTCTAGAGGGTTACGACAAGGGAATCCTCTTTCTTCTTTCTTCTTTACAATTTATGCTGAATGTTTTAGTTTATTGCTATATAGGGTGGAAACTTTGGGTCATTTTACTGGATTTCAGATTTCTAACTCTGATATTCAAATCTCTCATCTTCAATATATTGTTGATACCCTTATTTTCTGTGAGGCGGAGTCATCACAAGTTTTAAATATTGTCAGACTCTTGGAAATTTGTGAAAGTTACTTTGGGACTTAAAGTTAATTTCCATAAGTCTTCCATGGTTGGGATTAATTGTTCTGAGGAAGTGACAGAGGAGTTAGCAAATTTGATAGGTTGTAAGGTAGGAACCTTTCCTATTACTTATCTTGGCCTTCCTGTATCGGATTTGAGACTTTTTATTGCAGTATGGGATATTGTGCTTGAAAGAGTTCAAATTAAATTGGATCTTTGGAAGCACAAATACCTCTCGTTTGGTGGAAAGGTCACTTTGTTGAGATCCTATCTAGCCAATCTCCCAGTCTATCAAATGTCTCTGATAAATATGTCTGCTTCGGATGCACGAAAATTAGAGAAAATGATGCGGGACTTCCTGTGGGGTTCTAGTATTGATGTGAAGAAGTTTCACTTGCTGAGGTAGGATAGAGTTTGTACGCCGAATAAAAGAGGTTTGGGTATAAGAAGGATAAGGGTGTTTAACTAGGCACTTTTATGTAAATGGTAATGGCGAAGTTTACAGTTCAAAAACCATCTTTGGTTTAAAGTATTTTTGGCTAAATATGGGATAGATAGATTCCGAATGTGGTTGGGTAATGGACATGGGAGGGAGGTGTCACAGGTTTGGAAGGCTATCTACAGATGTAGGCCGATTGTTTCGGGATATTCAAGGTGGAATATTGGTTGTGGCAATCAAGTAATTTTATGGCACCATAAATGGATAGGGGATTACCATTCGAAAGTAGCATTTCCTGACATTTATGGATTGGTTACCCAGCCCAATTTGACAGTTAGTGATGCTCTAGAAAGAACGGGTACACAAATTCTTGGAATATTTCTCTATCGCTTATTTGCCTGCGATAAGTAAATCAATTTGAAAAATCTCTAAAGGTGTCATCCTTTGGGAAACCTGGAAAGAGAGGAATAAACGAACCTTTGAAGGTAATTATCTACCCTTTGAGAAACTTTTAACCAACATCAAGCGCTCGATTTGGTTATGGTTGTCTATTACAAAAGAAGGGTGAGGGATTCCAAAAGTTGATGTGGTGTTAAACCTTAGCAGCCTCTTTCTCCTTGGGTGTGCTCATAGTAGACCACAATGTTTTTGGATTGCACCTTCTGATGGATGTATTAAGCTTTGATGGGAGTTCTCTGAGAAACCCAGGTATTATTAGAATTGGTGGTACAGTGTGTGATTCCTTGGGTTCTATGATTCTCTCCTTTGTTGGTTTGATTGGGGTCAAAACAACAAATTATGTTGAATTAACTGCTCTTTTGTGTGGGTGAAAATTTTGTTTGAGAAGAATTTGAGAACAAATGTTTGGGTTGGGGATTCTTTGAATGTGATTAAGTAGTGCAAAAAAGAATAGCGGGTTCCATGGGAGCTCCGTTCTCTTTGGTTGCAAATCATGGATCTAGTCGAACCATTTTCGTTTTCCTTCTCCCATGTTTACCGAGAAGCAAACTCACTAGCTGACTCTTTGGCTAAGGGAGGTGCTTCGTTGCCTTCGCTTTTGATCTCCTCTGATGTAATCTCTTTTAATTAGTCGTCAATAAAAGTTTTGAACATTTGCCAAAAAAAAAAAAAAAGTGAGATTTGTTAAATGAACGAAATCTTGAAATCATTGCTCATCCACGATAATCCTAATAAATTAGACTTGTCTAGATCACATAAAAAGGACTAATAATGTGGTTGTATGTTGCAACAAGATGGTTGACAACAAGTCAGATTATCTCAACCTTATTTTATTTTTCTATACATCATTTAAAGCCAAAGTTTTAGGCATCCATAGTTGTCATCCTCATGCATATGCAAATACCATAAAAAAATTGTTTCAAAGAAACTAAAATGGTTAAAACTCTCTACTTTATGGAAAAACATTATTTTGTTGTCATTATTCCCACTTTTGCAGCATAAGTTTGCATTTTTAGTGAAAGGCATCTCTTGATGAATGGTTATACAAAACAGGTCCTTATGACTTTATTGTCATGCACTTTTTCTTGGTGGAGCGGGTTACATGGGTTATGAGTGGAACTTAGTTTCTGTCTAGGTATGTGCCCTTGAATTATTGTTGCATATTCACCTTGTGTTGCTGCTGCGACTGTTTTTTTTTTTTTATCTACCCTATTAGTCAATGAAGCTTCTCATATGATATGCCACTAGGAAAACTTGTTTCGACTTTACAAACACATCCTTATGCACCAATATCAAATGTTAAATAGAGCTGGTGTATTCAGTGGCACCCTATTCAATACCATGCATAGTTCCTTCAAAACCTTAATCCTTAATTTTTTTTTAGTGTTGTTTTGGTTATTTTATTTTTTGAAATTTTTTCTTTGTTTTTATTGGTGTCCAAATGAGGCACAGACACTCCAAATTTCATCTTGATTTGATATTGAAAAATAAAAAAAGAAAAGATGAAGATAAGGCCAATATTTCTAAAGGAAAAAGTTTATATAGAGCCGAGCCGAGGCTCTAAACAATCAAATTCGAGCCTACCTAAAAATTTTCATTAGAAGATGTTATTTTGATGCTCAAATATCCTCAAATTGATCATCTCAACATCAAGATGCATGGGTATGAGAAAAGAATAGATTTCACATTTTGAAAATAGTGTATCTTGTAACGCATTTTTGGACCGTCAATTTTCAAATTTTTCAAATTCTGTCGATTTACACTATTTTTTAAGCTTTAAACTTTATAAAAAAAGATGAAAATATGTTTTAAGGCTTTCACAAAGATTTTCAATATTAAAACCATATTTTTTTATACAATTTGAAGGTAGGCTCTAATTTGATTGTTTAGAGCCTAGGCTCTATACAAACCCATTTCTAAACGAACAAATATTTTCACCTACAAAGCTGGCAATCATAACGTTGAGAACTTGTCCAAGTATTTGAAATTTATCTTTCTTTATATATATGGTAATCAGATAAATGCACCTCAAAAAAAATGTAAAATAAATATTTTAAAATTTAAAATAATCAAAATTCCCCTAAAATATTTTTTGGGTGTTTTGATCGTTTTATTTTGTTCGAATTATTTCTTATATATTTCATACATGTGCACCCACATGGAACACACGAACCATAAATTTTCGTTTAGAATTGAGTTTTATAATTTGGTCATTTTTATCATCTGGATTGTTTTTTTATATTTTATTTAAGTGCACCTCACTAAAGTACACACACCCACAAAATTTTAGATCAATCAAAGCTGTAGAAAAACTATTAAAATTCAAAGTCCCCAAAAAAAAATTTGAACTTCATGATACACCCCAACCATCCAATTTAACATCCAATGATCAAAAAATAAGTGTGACCTCCTCATAACAAAGATAAATTGTTTCATAGTATACGTTCCCTATGTTTGTGTGTTATGTGTATGTGCAGGTTTTGCTAAGATACTCTTAACTTACACAGATTATTTCCTTAATCTACTCATAGATTATTTCCTTAATCTACTCAGCATTTTTGGATACTTGATATCTTTGTCCCAAAATATAGTGACTTTTTCTTCTATGATATTTTTAGGTAATTAATTAAAAGTAAAGTAGAACGTCTTGATAAAAAAAAAAACATTTATTAACTATAGTAAAAAATGATTTATCCACAGGAAGGGTAACATCACGCACATAGAACATTAATTGTTTTTTAATCACAAATGAAAATGGCACTAGTTTCTTATATCTTGATCTCGAAATAACAAAAAATGTACTTGCTTGAAAATTTTCGTTTACAAAGCAGGTGTAATGAATGTCCAATGAATGGTAAATAGATTAAGAAAATACTTCATAAGAGCAACCTATTTGGTCAATGATTTCATACAATGATTGTATCATAGTATAATGTATATATAAGCATTTACGGAATTCCTATGGGCAAGATGCTACAATGATCTCACCCATTGAGCCATCGCCGTCCGTTTTTTTTGGGCGGCGAGGATTTTTCGACCGCCATCATAGACATGCTATGTCCGTGATAATCGAAAAATCCACAAAAATTACTACGGACCACACGCTATCCGTTGCAGCTCCGTTCAATAAACCGCCACATACATAACAAGTCCTTAACGGTAGCAAACACTATTCATTTTCACCTATAAGCGTTTTTAAACAACATCTAGTTCTCTTTATCTATAAGATGAAGTTTCTATAAGGCCTAGGCTCTATGAAAATAAAATAAAACCTCACCTCAAATCCTCATTCTAGAAAGCACCTCAAATCAATTTCCAACACCAAAAATAAAATTTAAAACTCCAAAAATCGCACAGATCTTACTGATCTATGAACACTTATTTTTAGGACACAAAATGGACAGTCTAGAAGATTTGTTTCAATATATACTATTTTTTATAATTTGAAATCCAAATTTTTTTTCATAACCATAATATTCAAGCCGAGAAGATTGATTTAAAGGTTTTAAATACTTGAATTGCAACTTTTCATGAGTTATGAGGATTTACTTGATAGGATTGCAGCCCTATAAAACCATATACCTTATTATCTATATGTATCCAACTTGTAGTTCTCTTTAGGGGTTATAAGATGGGATTCAAACCCTGATCTTTATTGTAGTGCGCCACCCTCACCCAAACCAAATATCCTAGAGCCCAAAACCCACATAGCATTTCTCTCATTTGAATACTATATTTTTTTCTCCCTCTAGAAAGTGACTACCATGACCCTGTACAATAACCAAATCAAGAAATTTCCTCCCTTCGAAACATGTCAAGGAAGGACCAACTATAACGATCCTTCTAATATGCCTGTCACCTCTGTATTGGGCAAGTAGGGTCCCCTAGAGATGTGAAAGCATAAAAAAATGATTATAATATTTAGCAAAAAACTCAAATTATCATGTCAAATATTGATGAATGGAAACAATTACGAATTGACATCAATGAAAGCAGCTACCAGGCTTTAGGCTTTTTTCTCTTTTCTTTCTTTTTCTTTTCTGGCCTTGGATGTTCTGAAAAATGTGGGCTTCTACTAGGTTTGGTTTTACAGAAAATGAAAGAAAAGCATCAAGAAAGTTGATTTCCTGGGGTTTCATCGCATGGTGACGATAAGTTTCCTTTGGTTGAACTTGGCACGGGCGACCTTACCTTGGATTTTTGAAGGCAATCTCACGACCCTCCTTTGATCCCCAGCTTCAACTAATAATTCGGACCCTCCTCGATACTGCATTTTACAAATTCAGCCAATCAACAATCTTATTCTCGCCACTTCTTGAAACTAATTTCTTTCTATAATTATACATTTGACAATAGATTTACACAACAAATACATATGACAAGTAGGATCCTCAAACAAGATCAAATCTATGGGAATACGAAGCAACAAAAGATCTACATGAAGATCATGGAAACAGTATTCAGCAGAGCAACTTTCCAATGATTACCAGCACAACGGTCAAATGAAATAAAAACACAAACAATGGTACCTATTCTAAAAAATTAACAGTTCTTTAACACCTCCTGAGCAGTGATTAAGATTCCTGAATTAATTTTCTTTTGAATTAAACAACTTATTGGACTTAATGAAATTTTTGGGCATCTTGCCTGGTTTGACGAGTTTTATAAAGAGTTCTGACATTTTCTAAAATTTTATTTAATCAAAACACTCAGGTCATTTTAAGCTACCCAAGTAATTTCTGAATATAATTACAAGTCATCACTGTGATGTGGACTCGGTCAATAAATACATAACACAAACCAATTAGTAAGATGGACAATGCGTGTGTGGCACCTGCAGTGGCACCACTAAAGAATTGGTCACTCTTCTAAAGATGCGAGATAAGCAATCCAATGCACTTTTAAGACGAGTAAACTCCTTGCGAATCTCTCTCTTACACCCCACACTAACCTAAGGCAAAGTTTTTATAGGGTTGATTAGAAGCATTTACTGCTTTTGTATTACTACTCGGACAGTCAACATTAAGCCTGAGTAGTACGCACATATGGTTAGAATTGTAAAAAGCAAGCATCAGATGTAATAAACTTGCATCCTACAAGTCTAGTATACTAATGTAAAATGGCACAAAAGTTGGGTCCAATGCATTACTTTATTTGCACGCATTCAATCCAAATCCCGAGTTTCAAATTGCATGCAGGAATCCAATAGGCTTTATAACAGTTTTCCACTACTTTCTTTTAATCAAGGTAAACTCTTGTGTTTGTCCCAAATTTAAAAGGACTCACTAAATGAAAGAACTATTACCCTACGAGCATTAATATAACATGCCATGCTTTTACTCTCACACTGGATAGCTAACATTTCCAAACATTGTATAGAACTACAATCACAAGGGTTCTACTTATGCTTTTGCTGTTGCATGACACAACATTTAGCTATATGGTATGTTATCCTTTCTACAGGAACGGCATAAGTAGGTAGGTGAAGTCCGTATTAGCTCCCAAAGTCAAAGTGGCTAAGAAGAACTATCTAAAAAAACAACAGCAAAAGTAGCATACTTGGTATAGCTTGATTTCTGACTTATCGAACCCAGGCATGAAAAGTGACACTGATTTCTTGCCCTCATCAAACTGAACCAATGGCTCCAAATTGCTGCTAGATTCACAGAGCAGTCGCCTAACATCATCAGTTAAAAAACTGACTGTTGAATCACTCTCTATAGAAGAATCTGTAGAAATAAATGGAAGATATGCTAAGGTCAACGGCAAAAGTTTTTCTTGTATGTCTTTAGTGGGTTTTGGAGAAGTTGGGTGGACAAAGCTAAATGCACCAGAAATGTGTGCTCCAGCTTGGATGGCACACCCCCAATAACGCAGTGCTGCATTTAAAGACATTGCATTGCTGGGATCCATTGCAAGGAAGAAGCTGAACTTCGAGGAATCTGAAAAGGCAGACGATACTTTCTGCAATTGAAATCAGACATTTTTAGTGAAATACAAGAGCAGATAAGCATAATCATGAAAATGCAATCATAATATGATACTAGTAAGCATGGCCAGACAGTAACAGGGTTAAGGCCCAATGAGTGTATAATATAAATAGGGGGAAATGGTTTATGCGTCGGGGATCTCTAAATTTTCGTCCCCTGAGGTATGAAACATCCATCTTTAAAATGGATGAAAGTTGTGGTCCCTCCCAAAAAAAAAAACAGTCCAAAAACTTTCTCCACAAAATTTTCGTTATTAGCTTTTAAAGGTTAATTTCTTTCATATTAGAGATTATATATTTCTAAAAAAATCAGGTCCAAAAGTCATCTAAAAAATAGATCATAAAAAGGGGACAGCATATCTACATATGAGTCCTAGGATTCATAGAAACCATGTCATGTAAATGGTATGCTACACACACACACACACAGAGTTGGAAGAATAAATAAAGATTTCTGTAATCCCCTCTTTTTTCGAGAAAGTCCATAAGCAATGTAGCCTCTTTTTTCTATCATTCCATACGCAATGTAATAACTCACTCATTAGAAATGAAATACCTCCAAAATTCCATCTGCTTGATCCCAAATTTCCATACTTGTGTTTCCATTGGTATTAGATGCCCCATTAAACCGTATGGACTCTTCTACTAATTTGAGAAATGAAGGGGCGGTCAGCCTTCCAATGTCAGTCTTTTCTGCAAGATTTCTGATATACTTCAGATACCATCTGCAAAACACAGAAACCCTTCCAAGGTAACCATCTTCCAAACAAAAAGGAAAGAAAGTCAAAATTATAGAAAAAGAAAACTAAATTAAATTTATCTTGCAACCATGGGACAACTGACAGTGGGCAATGCTCTAAGTTCATCAGGTCACCTCTGTCAATTGAAATGTCAGACAGTGATAAGAGGGTAGGACCCACCAAAACGAGAGAAACCTCTCTCTCTCTCTCTCTCTCTCTCTCTCTCTCTCTCACACACACACACACACACACACACACAAAAAAACCACCAATTATCCTTTCCATGGATGGTGGTGCCCCAATGGAGTATGATTTTTCGCAGTCCATTAAATCATCACTTAGTCTCCCCAAAAACCAAAACCTTCAAAGTAGCAAAGGTAAAAAGAAAAAACCTCAAGTCTCATGTGAACTAGTGTTACACAAGCAAGGGCTACCTTGCTCTCTCAGCTGCACCAATCATTCTCAGTGTCTCTTCAGTGCTGATACCATCATAAACAATCACATCAAATTTATCCGTTTTGCCTGCTGGTCTGGGGATATATCCTCCAAGAAAACGTCCCAATCTCTCTAAAGCTCCCATAGAGAAAATAGAATCCATGCCAGGTAATACACCAAGCTCTTCTCCCACCACCTATTATATGATAAGATGCGTAAACAAAGACCACTGCAAACCAACTGAGATTTAGATATCCCAAAATAAGAGACACCCACCCCATCAAGAACTCCTTGTGTAAAATTAAGACGGGCATCCGCTTTCTTTAGTCGTTTAAGAGGCTCAAGAAGCATCTGAAAAAGTATATAGGTTAAATCTAATTAATTTCAAATCGGCAGCGTGCGGGGTGGATAAATGCCAAATGATATACACAACAAATGGTCCATAACATCACAAAAACCCAACATGAAAGAAAGGAAAGGAAATAGTATTACCTTTGTTGTTTCCAATCTCACAGCTGATAGGTTCTCATTACATGCAATAGGAGTACTTTCGATTTTACATCCTAACAAAGACTCGGCAGTAGGGTCTTGAGAATGTATAACCAAACATGTACGCAATCCCATCTTTGCATAATACTGCAAGTCTGGAGAAACAACATCAGCCAAATTTGAACACAACCCAACATATATTCAAATAGAATAAAAGGACTTCAAGGAGATCATAAAGTTTTTCAGAGTAGATCTCAAAATATGGTATTTATGTTCTCTTTTTCCAAGTGGTAAAATGATGAGGCTCAATTTTAATTCTTTTTTCCTTCACTATTGTGAAATTTGATTTCACAAACTCACATTCCAAAGATAAAACCATGAAAACAAATCTATATTGAACTAATGAAAGAAATGAACATAACTGACCCCACATTGATAACTGGGTAGCTTTGCATCATGTGTACATTAATCAACATCTAACTACAAGTCTACAAAGCATTTCCGCATTCAAGAGCTAAATCTCGAAGTGGAAAAATAAAAAATAATAAAACAACTTGAGAGAACTTCTACTTGAGAGCCCAACCATACAGACATCAATCCACATTTGAGACGTATCAAAAATACTATGATGAGGATCAATATTCTAGTCACAAGGGCAAGGAAAGACAATATCCTAATTGATGAAACTCAAAAGGTATTTTGATGGGAGGTAAAAATCGTGATAGGTTACTTTGTC
Source organism: Amborella trichopoda (assembly GCF_054954075.1). Classification (NCBI taxonomy): domain Eukaryota; kingdom Viridiplantae; phylum Streptophyta; class Magnoliopsida; order Amborellales; family Amborellaceae; genus Amborella; species Amborella trichopoda. The sequence goes on along the minus strand of NC_142348.1, from coordinate 8,319,786 downwards.
TCCTACAAATTCAAGAAATTTAACCAAAATATGATCAGACACCAAGTACAATGGCATACTTGAGAAAATATTGCTTCAGTTTTAGAATTATGTGGAAAATACATAGAGCTTCCGATTTCAATTATGATCCCAACATGTTAGGGAGGGATAAATGCAATATACATAACCTCCTTTACCCAACAGTAAAGTGACGATGCTTGAAAATACAACAATGAATAAAACTCATTTATGAGTTGGAAAACTCACCAAGTCAACTCATTTTCTCTCTTTTATTTGGTGTAGTTCAGTGGTAGGAATCGAACTGGCGATGATCGAGTCGCTAAAGTGAACTGCTAACCACTTAAGTCTAAGCTTGAGTCCTAAAGGTACAGGTCAACTCAACTAGTCCAGTAGGCGGTTTTGTAAATGTGAAGCTAGGTATATGCCTGAGTTTGTCAACCAACTAGTCCAGTAGGTGGTTTTGTAAATGTGAAACTAGGTACATCTCTGAGTTTCTTAGTTATATGAAATTTTCTGCATCACTTTGACACGTAAACAGCATTTTCTGATGTTTAGGAAAGTGGTTCAACATAGTGACAAGACAAGATGGGATCGGACCCCATTTTAAATTTTTCAGAAAACTTTGGAAAACTTTTTTTTTAATATAAAAACTTTGAAAAACTCCGAAATCTTTTGAAGTTTACTGTATGAGTCAGCAAGATGGCACACGTTCCAGCAGTCACTAAGTTCAAGTTTTCAAGCATAGATATAAAGTGACCGCCAAGGTTATGTGTTTGCATATTTCATCCAATCATCTTCGCACTTTTTGAGTTCCAACGTTCAACTTTGACCACACATTCCAACTATTTCAAATCCCACTAAGGTGGAGGTTTCAACTTTAAACATGAAATCCATTAATTGCTATCTCAGTGAGACCCAGAAGGTAAGGTAAAATGTGTCAGTTGACTCCAATCAGACTGACCACTTATAATTCTCGCAGTAGGTAAGGTAAATAGTGGACACTCTACCTCTTATGATTCCCCCTTTTTGAGAAACAGCAATAATTTTGACCATTGAAAAAGAATAGCATTAATTAATCTCAAGAAGTTGTCTTCTTTAAGTACAATATAGTTCATATATAATATAAGAAGTAAAGGCCCACCTAAAAAACCTCTAGGAAAATGCAGTTCCAGTATCTAAACCCCTATGATGTTCTAAAAATCAATTTCCGCACCTGATTATGAAATTTGAAACTCCAAAAATGGTGAAAATCTGACGAATTTTTTAACACATCAAAGTGGACCCGTCCAATACTGTGTTACAGATACACTCGTTTTATAGCATGGAATTCTTTTCTTTTCTTTTTTTCAGGTCCATAATAAAACAAAACTATCAACCTGAGGATCTTCAAACACCAGAACTGTAGTTTCTGGTGTGATACAGGTCTGGCCTTAAAAAATTTTAGGGCCTAGGCTTATGCAAATCTTTTTCAGTTATAGAAGCAACAATGTCAGGTACATGGGAAGCAAGGGAATTGTTTCACAGAAAGGAGCTATAAAGGATATTTCTAGATCAAGATTCAGTATTGACATCCAAATAATCTGCTTAAGAATTCATGTCAGTCACTTACTAGGAAGTTCACCATACATAAGACATAACTGGTATATGGCACAAGATACAGCACAGGTGTATCCACCACTCATTAGCAATAATGAGCAATGGAGATTTCACCATACCAACAAGAAAGTAGGACTTATTTACCCAAAACACAAGAATGTAGGACTTCCGCTGACCTCACTATCCTGAATGGATGATGGACAGACCCCTTGTCCAAGATGTATCATGCACATGTGGTGTATGAAATTTCCCATTAGCCATTACTTCTCCAAATGTTCCTAAAATCAATGGTAAGATTCATACAACGGTGGTGCATGGACTATTTAAATTCTAGGGAAATTTTTGTAAGTATCCCCATATTTTGCGATATTTAAGAAAGGGAATGTATACTATAATACCATTCACTTTGAGTACGAGGAGGTCAGAATCACTCTTAGCCATTGGATGTAAAATATGAAAGATTCTGAAATCTAGTTGCCTTTCATTTTTAGCTCTTAAACAAAGAGCGAAGCCCACTCTTTAACAGCTACAGAGGGCAAGGCGGCACATCCCTAACCATAAGATTTCACATCTAACGGTCAATGATCATTGTGGCCTCTTATACCGAAAGTAAATAGTTTTCTTGTATAGATTTCTTTGAAGAAATATCTTACACTTGTGCTACTTTTTGAGAGTGTATCTTGTATTTTAGTTCTACTATTTTTTTGTACAACAGATTGAGCTCAAGTTTCGGTGTCCAAACTTCTCACTATCACGTAACTTGATAAAAAATGTAAAAAGTTAACTCAATAAAATAAAATAACCAAAATAATCCCATAAATTTGATGGGCATTTTGCCATTTTGTTTCTTTTAAATTAATCTTTTTTTACTTTTTACAAATACACGATGGAAAAGTATGAAAACTAAACATTCGAGCTTAATATGATGTAAAAAAACAAATAAAATAAGACATACTATCAAAAAACGGGACATGAGCATAAAATATGACATATGGGGTATATTTTTAAAATTCCAAATTATTGGAGATATTTACAAAAATTCCCTGAGTTCTACAAATCACAGCAAGGCAATAGGACGCCTAAAACTTCCAGAATTCTCTCAGTTTTGACCAAATCATTTGGAATTTAGCAAGAAGCCCAAAATAACTTTTTAGAATTCAGCCACGTTTACTATAGCACTTATTTATCAGGATTTGAATGTAATTTTGATGAAAACCCTACGCTATCAAGTCAGGATTTTGATGAAATTTAATTTAATCTACTAAGAAACGCTAATGTTTCATCTAAAAATTCAACAAAAATTTTAGAATCTCCTCAAAACCCCACTGTTCCAAATTAGGTCTTTTGGGGAGAACTTCTTCCCAATTGCCAAACATTTTTTCTTTTCTGAAAGTCATTTCAAGTCATGTTTTGTCACAAATTCTAATTTTCAAAATCAGGGTTTTGATACTTAGCTCCTACACAGCTATAGAAGGACTCACTGTAACCAAATTGAGTCTGTCATCTCCCAAAAAAATGCGAAAGTTCGATGAATGTAGCTGCATTAAAGTAATTTTCGTCTTAGAGCTTTCAAATGTTTTCAGACTGTGGATATTAAAGGAATTTCGGCGTCCTGGCGAAATTTCGGTTTCAAAAAAACAAAAACCCGAAACCCTAAGGAAATCTGAAATATCAAGGGAAAGAATTGAGGGTTGCATACCTGAGCAGCAATGGTGGCACATGTAGTTTTTCCTGAGCCTCCTTTACCGAGAAATGTAACTAATTTCGTTGGGTTCTCAGAAATTTCAGCCGAAATTATAGAATTTGATTTTCTCCGAAACTTTCCCTGGTTGTGTAAGCTCCGGTTTCTGTGGCCATGGCCATGAAATGTTGCAACGGGGAAGAAGGGAATGAAAGTGGACGCCATTTTTTCACACGAGATTGAGTCAAAAGTTTATTGTCAAAAAGAAAGAGATTGAGCCAAAAGTGGGTGAATACAGCCCGTTTTGAAGACTGTTCTGAGAGCACTCCTCATTCCGTTCGCATTTTCGAGAACGGCGTCTCCCTTTGCAATGGAAATGCCCGCTATTGGCAAAACTTCAAGCTAAAATGTTAATTTTAGGGAACTTTTTATTAAAATAAATGGGATTGTAAATAATGAAATTATTAAAATAAATGGGATTGTATATAATAAAACTAGTCATATTATAAGGAGGTCAGTTATTTAGAGGGATTATATGCAATGAGACAATTGACTTTTGGTACAAAGAAGTCACAGTTACTTATAATTATTTGATGTTATTTATAGAGATTATATACAATGAGACAATTTACCTTTAATACAAAAAAGTCATAATTATTTATAACTATTTGATGTGAAATATGATGCCTAAGGTGTGTTACTCGAAAATTTCTTTTGAAATTTGAGCTTGGTCAATGAAATAAATGCAGCCATCTACTTTCACATCTGATGATCAAGATTAATTATGACCATCATGTACTAAAATTAAATTTATACTTTTCCTTATTTATAACCTTCCAATAATTTATACCTTCCAAAATGATATTTGATAGCTTAGGGATGACTGGGATCTGACAAGTCTCGCCATAAAAGAATATGAGTCCAATGAGAAATTACAATGTATAGATCATCTCCCATTCAGTTTATTGTGGAACAACCAAAGAAGATAGGGGAGGAGAGAGAGATGGACCAAACTTGCTTCACTAGAGAAGCACAAAGTTCCTTCCATGGTATAAGATAGAGAGGACAAAAGAGAGAAGGTTGCACTTTCATCTGTAAAAATCGAAGTCTAACTTAAATTATTTTGAACAATAATTTTTACCTTGACATGAAGTTATTTTTTCTGTTAATCTGAAATTCTAGCAAAACTTGTTGTTGTTCAAACGGTTCAAAATCCGTTTCACAAGATTTTCGGATTGCAATCCAAAAAATATTTCAATTTTGTTTACATCCAAACTGGCTTTAAGAAATATGCTCTAATTTTTTTTATATTTTAAAATATTAAAATTTTTAAAATTGTCTATATTCAGAGTTAGGAAGCCACAATAATTAAGAGTACTTACCTTTAGTTATCATTCAAATACGACTTCTTTAGTAATTTTAGGGATCTTAACATACCCATTGGGTAAAATTATTGATTTTACCCTTTGGACTATAAGTTTTTTAATTTTATCACAATGTCCTACTCTCCTCATTTCTATTTTTTTTTTCAAATTTACCGCCGGTTCGATGTTTCATCAGACTACTAATTTAAAAAAAAAAGAAATTGATATTTGTGGGCAGTCTGATATTCAATATATCGAACTACCCCATTTGCAAGGTAGTCCAATAATTGTAACATCTAACCGCCGTACATTTTTTATCCAGTATTGTCCATGGGGTGGTCTAATGTTGCATATATCGAACCGACTTTTTTTTCATAGTTTGTTCAAATTTTGGAGCCAAAGTTTTCAAACATCACATCACTTTTGAACTTTTTTTACCCTAAGTATTTGTAGTACGATATTTAAAAGCTCGGATTGCTCGATACAAGAATATTGAAAAATGACGATTCAATGTTTGTAAGAACTGGCTGCCTTATATAAAGAAAGATGTGCCAAAAATATAGAGCAGTTTGATATTGAAATCGGACCGCCCAATAAATGTCAGAAAAATAAAAAAACAAAAAATTCAATATTTGAAAGAAGCAAAATTGAAAAAAAAGAACTTAAAATCAAGAGAGTAAGACCTCATGGTAAAAATTTTAAACTTATCAATCAAATGGTAAATTCGGTAATTTTACCAAGTATGTACATTAAAATCGCCTACTCTCAAGTCGTCCTCTAGTTTTCCCTTCTCAAGATCATCACAACAAACATTTTTTCGTTTCTCAAAGTTGTTCCGTGACAAATATGCTGATTCTTTCTCTGTTCGTTAGGATCGCATTTGTTTTCATTGTCCATAACATTTCATTCCATTATGGTGTATTTTTGTGTACATTTCCTTTGCAATGTTAAATCCTACTTTCGGAGACTTATTGTAGTTCAAATAATAAGTTAAAAGGAAAGATTTTACATAAGGTTGACACCTTATATTGTAGAATTAAAGTGCACCTCAGTTATCTATTAAAAAAGGTTTTTTTTACGTTAGAAAACTATCTCATTTGATTTTTTTGAGATTTAAATTTCAAGTTTTAAAAATAATACATCTTGTAATACATTATTTAAATCGTCCGTTTTCAAGATTTTCATGTGTTTATAGATCTATTTGATTTGAACTATTCTTGAGATTTAAAATTTTGATTAGAGATAAAATAGATTCTAGAGTTACCCTAAACACTTTATACATCGAAATTACATGTTATGACAAAATTTAGAGCGAATCTTAAGTTGTTTAAGATTCCAACTTCACGAATGAAAAATAAAATACCATCTCGACAACCGGGAGGAAGTATATGTACTTAGCAAAATGGTAGTGGAGATTAGCCACAGGGGCGCTGGGTCCAATTTTTGAGCCCACATGGGATGTACCCTTGGGTCCCGGACAGGGTCCGGGTCCATGGCAACTGTTTGTTACGCATGAATCGAGCCGGAGACTGAGCCTGAGCCTGAGCCTGAGCCTGCGCCTAAGCCCAAGCCTAAGCCATCGCTCTCCCAAAGTTTCTCATTCATTATTTAAGACTCCAATGGCGTCTCTACGAGTACACCTCTCAAGGAAGACCTGTCCCCACAACCCAATGCACTCCACCTGTCTACCTGCATGACTGATTCTCCCCATCACTTGTCACGTGTCAAACCTCAAAATTATAAACCCCGTTCCCCCCCTCCCCCTCCTCCTCCCTCAACCCTTCCCCTCCTACCTCATGGCGGATCAACGCCAAGCCAGAGCCGCTAGCCGACCCGGCCCCACACCGCCCATAGGCGGAGGCGCCACCACCCGAGAGCGCGGCTTCATCCAAAGGCTCCAAGAGCACGCCCCTAACTCAACCCAGGTCATTGGCCTCCTGACCCTGGTTATCTCGGGCGCCATCCTCCTCCTCCTCACCGGCCTCACCCTCGCCGCCACCACCGTTGGCCTGATTGTGATTACCCCTCTTGTGCTGCTCTCGAGCCCGGTTTGGATTCCGGTTTTGGCCTTCTTGGGGGTGGCGGCAAGCGGTTTTGTGGCCGTAACCGGTTTTGGTCTGGCGGTTTTGGGGGGGCTGACCTGGATGTACCGTTATATTAAGGGAAGGCACCCAGTTGGGTCGGACCGAGTCGATTACGCGAGGATGAGACTCACAGACACGGCGAGTCAGATGAAGGACTATGCTCGGGACTACCGTGGGTATTTGCAGGGTAAAGTCAAGGATGCTGCTCCTGGGGCATAGAGTGAGAGAGAGAAAATGGAGTACAAGATGAGAGAGAGCTTGTGGTGGCATGGTGGGTGTAGAGAGAGAAAGAGATGGGAGTTAGAGAGAGAAGAAAAGACGGGTTCGAGAGCTGCGTTTTTTTCGTGATCCCGTGGCCCTTGTGTTTAGAGGCGGTTTGCTTTTCCCTTTTTTTTTTTTTTCCTTCTTTTTGTTGGGATTTTGAGGAGAGAGATTGTGTACTCGTTTTTGTTTATTGTATCCGGTTTTCAATGATCTGGTTTGTAGATGCAAGTATGGGTGCATGCTAGAGTTATGGACGTCATGGCCAGCATGATACGGAGGTATGTGCGTGGTCACCATTGCATCATGTAGGCCATCGTTCCTATTGGTAATGGCATGATATTTATTAACATGTATGGGTTTCATAATGAATCCTTCACAAGGCGACGCAGCTGAAAATTCATCCGCACCAAACAATCGGCAAATATAATGTCCTATTATTTTATTTTTTATTTTTATTTTTTTATTAAAAGGTGTGGCTCCAATAAGGTTCCCGTAGTTAAATCAAGTAGATCTATAAATATATGAAAATCTTTTGAAAAAAGATTGTTTAGATAATGTTTTGTAAGATGCACTGTTTTTGGGGGTTCGAAATCATTTGTTTTTTTTATATTCATACATCTAGATATCATACATTTTGATATCGAGAGTGATCAATTAGAGATGATGAATTAGAGGGGTTTTCAACCTGAACAAAAACAACCTTTTTCGATGGATTTTAAAGGTGTATTTTTTATTTTTTTTTAATCATTTTAGTTTTGTTGTGTGGGTTTTTTTTTTTTTGTCAAGGGTGTGGTTTTCATAAAGTTGTAAACTTAAACAATTCAATTAAGGTGGACTTTCAAATTTTATCATAATATATAATTTTGATGTAAAATGTTTTTAGAATTATTTTAAAATATATTTTTATATCTAATTAAAAAAAATTAAATTCTAAAAATGGTTAAAATCAAGTAGATATGTAAATCTTGAAAGTGAATGGTGATTAGATAATATGTTGTAAGATGTATTATATTTTAGATTCAAATTTTTTTTATTTTTCTTAGTCATACATCTCAATGTCGAGATGATCAATCAGGGTTTTTAAAAATTAAAATAATTTTTTTTGATAGATTTAAGATTAAAATAACTTTTTTCGATAGACTTTTGAGATTTATCCGTAGTTTTATGTTTTAAGGTTGCAATCTTATATAATTTTTTTCTTTTTGACAATAGATTTTAGTAGAATAATTGATTCAGAGGTGAGCGCGGATGAAAGTGGCAAGGAATTTGTGATCAATTCTTTTGTGTGATTTTTTGGGTAATATCTTATTCTCTTATGTTGGTCCGATTGGAATTAAAATTGTCAATTTTGTTGAATTAAGTGTTTTATTGAGTGGGGTGAAAATCTTGGTTGGTAAGAATCTTGGTAGAAATTGTTAAAAATTGTTGGATTGTCAATTTTGTTGAATTAAGTGTTTTACTGAGTGGGGTGAAAATCTTGGTTGGTAAGAATCTTGGTAGAAATTGTTAGAAATTGTTGGATTGAAGATGATTCTTTAAATGTTATTAGATTGTGTACCAAAGAACATAATCTCTTTTAAGAGTTTCGATCCTTTTTGTTTTTGTTGCAGGTTATGGATTTGGTAGAAGTTTTGTCAGTTTCTTACACTACTTTTTGACAGATTTTTTTTACTAAAGGTGGTGTTTTTTTACCGTCTTTCGTTATCTCTAGTGATGTAATTTCGTTTTTTAGTCAGCAATTTGTGATCAGTTCTAATGATGTAATTTCATTTTTTTTAGTCAGCAATTTGTGATCAATTCTAAAGGTTTCTGCATTTAACGGTTAAGAAGAAGATATGATACCCTTTCTCTCTCTTACTTGAATCACAGTCTCTCTCTCTTGACAGTTTTACTATAGCCTTTTTGCTATTTTGATTTTATCAAGGAACTAGGCCTAAGATTTCTTGAATGTTTGGGTCGTTTTACTATGGCCTAAGATTTCTTGTATGTTTGGGTCGTTTTACTATGGCCTTTAGCTGTATGGATTTTATCAAGGAACTAGGCCCTTACGATTTATGGCTTTTTGATGTTTGGATTTTATCGGTCCGACACATTTTTGCTGGATCAAGGCAAAAACAATGAAAAAAAGGGTGCGGCACAAGTGTAAAATCGAATCGAAACAATTAACTAGACATGAGGCTGGGAGCGGTTCGAACGGGAGCGGTTAACTAGATTAATCGGTCAAGTAGATTTTTTTTTTTAAAAAAAAAAGGGTCAAATTTTTCAAAAAAAAATAAAAAATTATATTAAATATTAAATATTAAATATACACCATCATATTAAATACATTTTATCTTTTAAAAAATTTTGAAATAACTTTTTATTTAATTTAATATTTAAATATTATGAAAATATGCAAGACAATTTATAATTTTACATAAATTCAATAGGTGAAATAACAAAGTTCAACTAACAAACGATGATGCGACAATATATGCTTCTATATTGTTTTAATGTCGACGATGAAAAATGTTGAATACGGTTTAGGATTGGGTTTAAGAGGATTTTTTTGTAGCATGATGTTCCTAATTTTTCCAAAGGGTTGTGAATCAGGTAGTACGAGAGAGCACTTCATTTACTTAGCAAATGCAGAGTGTGGGTCAAGGTGTTAAATGCTGCTTCAAATTGTCAAATGACATAGTTTAAAAAAATATGGTCAAATCGATTTTGAAATGATAAATCTTTATTTACTCAGTAACCTTTTGAGTTGGATTTTAACATGAAAATATATATATATATATATATATATATATATATATATATATATATATATATATATATATATATATATATAAAAGATGGTAACTTTAAAATGTAAAATTAAGATGCATATTTTTTTAAAAAAAAATAAGTTAAGTTTTTATCCATTTCAGCATGTGGAAACATGAGAGATGAGTAAAATACTATTTAGTTTCTCACTTTTTTCTTCATGGAGGTTAATAAACAGATTTAAGGAGTATGAAGTTGCAACAAATGATAGATAGCTTGTAACAAATAAAAAAACAAATTAAAAGAAAATGTCACAACTAAAGAAGAAGTTAAGAAGAAACAAATATTTTTTTCTCATATTCATCACAAAAAAACATATTTTTCTAAATAAATATATGACATTAAAAACATCCAACAAGCTCACCAAAAAATATATAAAATTTAAAAAAAATTTATATTATTATTTTCTCATATTCATCACAAATTACATATTTTTATAAAAACAAAACGTAATTTTATTAAAAACACAAATTTTTTTTAAGAAGCCTAAAATCGAGCCAAAGAACACAAAAACTTTAGAGTCAAAATCAACCTCAAATCTTTCATTTTTTGAACAAATTGACGAGGAGATATGATAGATACTTCAATTAAGATTCAAATGCTCCAAATTTCATGAAAATTTATTCACTATTGAGATCTTTATTCAAAAAATTGCGGATTTTTCATATCACGAAAATTTCAGGAAAAAACATAGCAAAAAAATCCATATAAAAACATTTAATCAATAGTAAATCAAAATAACTAGTTTATTTGATAGATAAGCCCTTTATGATCAAACTTCAGTGATCAATTCGATAAAAATTGATCAACTGATCGATCAGAAATCAATTTGTTTGGATAAAAACAGTTCTTCGAGCAGCAATACTTGGGCCCAAAAAGTCTTCATTGTTTTGGAAAAATTGAAATATGTAACGTTGAATCCTTCAACAATCAATCAAAGCCCTCCATTTTTATGAAAATATATGAGGTATTAAAACTGCATTTGATAGAATGGCGAAAATTTCTAATTTTCAAAAATCCCTATTTCAATCTGCCAAAAACTCTTTGTTTTTCGACTTTTGATTCAATAATCGATTGGTGTATAACATCAATATTTGACCCAAAAAACAAAAAACAAAAAAACAAAATAGAAGAAAAAAAAGCTGCAAAATCTTGTTATGTGAAAAATAACGGGTCTATGTCAAATAACGGCCGTTATTTGATGTGTTAAAATGGCATTATAAAGGACTAAACAACAGCAAATCGGATCGGTTAGGGAAACCAGTTGGATTTGAAGAAAAACCGCTTGTTCGACATTGAACGGCCGGTTTTGGTCCCAATTCTTTTTGAAAAGTGCCGTCTTACCTGGTGTACCTTAAAACCGGCCCTAACCGAAATCGCGACCCCACCGATAGCGATCTAACCGGCTGGGTTCAATTCTAACTGGCCGATTTTACGAACAGTGGTGTCTACCATGTATATTCTACTGGAAATAAGCGGTATCCCCAATTTTCCTTTACAAAGTTACGGGCATTTGCTGTTTCCAACCTTTTATTTACCGGGTGGGACTGTTTTTTTTGTCAGAATTACGACAACCCCCCTCAGGTCCTTTGCTTTTGTCACAACTGCCGGTAGAAAATTAGGTTGGCAACGGTCGGGTCCAGTTGGTTTCGAACCCGACAGGTCCAAATTTCTCGTACCGTACCGACACCATTGGTGAGTTTCAAGGTGTATTCCGGCTTTCTTTCCCTACTTTTCCCTTCACTTGTGAAGGCCCAATATTCCCCGTTCGATCTCAGCACTCCAAAGACCCAATTAACGGCCACTCACTGCAAACTATTTAGGCCAAAGAACCCAACTTTCTCTATCATCTCCAGAGATTCCGGCCAGAAAACCCCTCTTTCTCCTGCCCGCTAGCAACATCAAAGGTGTCATAACGAAAGTTTTTCTCTCTCCTCACAACAATCCAATTTTTTTTCTCTCTACTCTCCCCCCCCACAACAAAAAATTTAAAGGACGGTTTCAGGCAGGCTCTGTCCATAACCTCTGCAATTAGGGTTTTCATTTGCTTGGATCGATTCTCAGTGGCGAGAATTCGAAACATGGTGTGATAGTATGGTGGTAACGGCGCTGGCTTGAGGTCCATCGAAAGATGTCTAGGGCAAGGTGAGGATCTGATTGGTTTCTTAGCGCTTCGTCTATGTCCTGTGGGGTGAAGCCTGGTTTGAGCTTGTGGATCCATGACTCGAACCGATTCTCAAGAGGGGTTTTAGATCTAGGGTTTTGGGGTGGAGAATGTGAGGGGTTAACTATAAGATGAAGCTCAGAATGAGAAAGCATAAAAGGTGGGAAACTTCGGGTCCGGTATCGGTATGCGTCGGGTCCACTGGTACTGGGATCCGTACTTGAGAATCTTCGGGATTATTGTGAAGGACCCGGACATCACCCCGCGGGTCTCGGGTTGGATTTGAATCCATTGGCCCTATTACAAATGGATTTATAGGTGTGCATCTTCTCTTCATTTCTCAATATTAATGAATGGCAAGGCCATTAGGCATTTTGAAGCGAGAAGCCAGAAATCTGTGAGACCCTTTGTCCCTTTTCTTGTATGAATAATGATCGTACGAGACTTTTTTATACACATGTGTGTGGGGCTTTAAAAAGATCACCATTAAATTAAGCACATATCTCTAAAAAAATAAAAAAATTTGTGTCAAATTTAAGAATAATTTTTTGAAGTCATTTACACGTGATGGTATAGGCGGATCTTATATGATCTTTACTCTTCTTGAATATACTTATGGTAAACCAGTTCGGCCTTATTTCGGAGGGAATAGTGTCAAAAGGAGTGGTGGACGGTTTCCCAATGTCACGTAATGGTCTAATTATCTCCCATCTATGATATGCATGTTACTATGATGAAATCTCACAGGGTTTATGCTTTCAAAGAGTTAAAAATAAAGTTAAAGTAGAGAAAAGTGAGATTCGTCAAATGAAGTTAAAAAAAACACAAGATCTATAGAGATCAGGGTTCTTTGAGAACCGCCGAAAGATCTAGCACAAGATCATGTAACCCCTACTAGAAAACCCTAAAATTACAAATAAACTAAATTAAGTTAAATTAATCTGAAAATAAAATAAAATAACTTATGTATCAGGAGACTTGGCGTTGGTGCCCATTTCAGGACGGCAGGTTGTTTACACCATGCTCCTTCAGTTTTCTTCTTGAAGATACCTAGGTTTAGCTCCTTAAGGTTTAGGTTTAATAATTAAAATTAGGGTTATCAATTTGAAGAGAATTGGCTAGGATTTCTTGAATCTAGGGTAAGGGTTTTCTAGATCTAGAGTTTAGGTTAAGATTTTCAAAGGTTTTGGCTAGCCTAGGGATCTTTGGATATTTTTTTAAGATTTTACAGTTGTTTTTTATTTTTGGGTTTTTATTTTTTCCTAATTTTTTGGGAAATTTTGGATTCTTTCCAGGTATTTTTTTAAGATGATTTGGTATTTTCTGAGGGGGTTTAAATAGGAGCATGTCAATGATAATTTTGAAAAATTCTAAAATTTAGTTTTATTTATCCTAAATATATTTCTAATTATCTTAGTTAAATTTGGACAAAAAACATACTTATCAGAAAGCCAAAAACTGTGGACAACAACTTCTAGACGCTTACAAAAAATTATGGGATGGTTTGGAATTTTTGTAGGGATCATTCTAGAATTTTGGGTTAACAACTTTATTCGAACCGTAACTTTGAAACCATAACTTGGATTCAGGTGGGATTTTAACCGTTAAAGAAAGTTCTTGATCTCCTCATCAATTTAGAATTAAATTTGACTTGATTTGTGTGAAATTAAATTGGTAAAGGGCTAAGACCTTTAGGTATCAATTTGAGGTTTTGGATATTGGATCAATAACTGGATCAATATCAGTTTGAGGTTTTTGGATATTGGATCAATTTCCTATGTCTATTAGGCTTAGGGCTATCTAGTATAATTGTTTTAGGGATTGAATAGGTCTAAAGTTTGAGTTTTATGCCTAAAAACGGTGACTAGGGTCGATTAGGCTATTGCGGTCCCTAGGGTTCAGAAATTTAAGAATGATTAACCAAAATGGGGGGTCTACAACTCTTCTTTAAGGCTTTTTAGGCAAAGTGCAGCACCTCTAGCTGTTTTCACATGCTACCAGCTCATTGCAAGAGCAAAGATTAACATGGTCAAGACCACAATCATGGCCATCAACGGCTCTAGGAAGAGGTTTTGGAATGGATTTTTTGAGTGGGATGTGATTGTGAACAGCTGCCACTTAAATATTCAAGTGTTCCCCTAACTAATAGTAGGAACTTGAACAGGGTGGGATCCGGTAGTGGAGATATTTCATAGGAAATTAGACGGGTCGAGGTGCCGATATCTTTCTTTAGGAAGAAGGACAACTCTAATCAAGGCCACTTTGGCCAACCTCCCAACATATTGCTTTTCGCCTTTTCAAAGTCCCCTCGAAGAAACTAGAGTCACTCATGTGAAATTTCTTATGGAGTGTGAGTGCAGAGAGGAAGGAATTCTACTCGGTTAAGTGGTGTTTGGTTTGTTTGCCTAAGAAGGAAGACTGGGTCTTGAAGGCTTCATTCAATTAACCGAGCTTTGCTGGCAGATCGGTTGGAGGTTGGGAAGTAGGACTGAGCAACCGTGGAAATTGGTGCTCTATAGCAAATATGGAAAGGAGGAGAGAGGTCTGTTAGACAAAAAGAATTAGTAATGGAACCTCAACGTTGGCTGAAACTATAAGATACTTTTTTATTTTTTGGTGAATCAGTGGGGATGACGGGCCCCTACCTCTTTTATTAATAAAAAAAAATTACATGTACAATCATTTTACAACTCTAGGCAAGGGAACACTAGCAACATCAGGTAAAAGAAAAGGATAAAGAAAATCTGGGGCGCGAGCATGCCATACCATTGCTTCATTCATGAAAACCGCCTCTTAGCCAGGTGATTGGCTGCCATGTTAGATTCCCTAAAAACATGAAGGATTTTCCTCTAATGACCTGCGTAGGCTTACAGAGCTGACTCAAGGGTTTAACAAAAAGTTTGAGTCACTCTTAATGATTAGGGGTATGCAATGAATATGCCCAAATCCTATGCCTGGATTTTAGCAGCATTATTGGAGTTGTTACCTAGGGGGCTGCAAAGGCTTATTATAAAACCACTTTGTCTCATTTCTGAAATTCCTCCACCACTAGCCGCACCAGGATTTCACAAGGATGAACCATATATGTTGAGCTTGAAATGACTGGAGGAGGGAATGGCAATGCCAGCTGAATAAAGCAAAGGGAGGGCTGGGTTGGGCTTCATTTGCCCTTGTAGCCTAAGATTGTTGAACACATTGTTTTTTTATTGATGAAAAGCTCATTCTTTTGCCTTTGCAAGAGAACTGGCCATACAGATAATCTGCTGAAGAGGAGTGTCTTCTTCCCCTCATGCATGCTTAAATTGCGCTCCATCTAAAGGCACTAAATGAAGATTGAGAAGATAGATAACCATACATTTTTCATAACTGTAGAATGAAAGGTGAATTTAATCCACTTAGCCATCATTAACATCACAGTGTGCTTTAACATTAACCTTTTGCAATCATTGACTGTAAGATACTTATTTCTTTCATACAGCAGAATGAGGATAGGAAATGGTGCAAAGACTATGTTTTGGTCATGAAACGGATTGGCCTAACACTTCTAATGCTTTAGTTCCTGGATTTATATCTGCTAGCCCTTCAAAAGCAATCTCACTTAAAGAGGTGGTTAGAGGAGAAGCTTGGAAGATAGCACCGGATTTTAATTAAGCCAAAGTATAGAAGGGTGAATGCATTGATGGAGCAACAGTATTTGGCTTTATTTGATATTGTTCTATAGCTTCTTTTATTACCTGAATAAGGAGGATAATCGCTTACGGGAACTCACTGCTGGAGGAATTTTCAACTAAGTCCTTATAAGAGGTAATTAGTGTTGACTGTAATGTTCAGCCTACCCGTGGGGTTACTGGAGTTTGGGCTCTCAAAATCCCTCACAGAGTGAAGGGTTTCTTGTGGTTGGCTGGTAAGGGCAGAACCTTGTCAATGGAGCAGTTAAGGAATAGGGGCATGATAATTATTAATAGGTGTCCCCTTGTTCGGAAACGATGCCAGAACTAACGACCACTTATTTATCCACTGCTCCTACACTAGTAGTATTTGGGGATGAGCACTCGAGTATGCTCAATGGAATTGTTGCTACTAGAATCAGTAACAAAAATGCTTCAGCAAACTTATTTCGTGCCTTTCACGAAGTGTGGTTGTGTATTATGGAAGATTATAGTTGCTGCTGTGGCACATTTGGAAAGAAAGGAATGCTAGAATCTTTTTTTTTTAGCATTGATCAACAACTTTCCATTAAAAGAGAAAAGGTCCAAGAGAGTAGAAAAAGAAATACAATTAAGTGAAGGTGGTGACAACCCACGATGATTGGTGTACACCGCCTTTTTCAGGAGAATCTGCCCCCTGATTAGCCTGTTTAAAACAGTGGTAAAGATCCATAGCGTTATAAGACAACAAAACTCCGATCTCTCAAACATAGAAATCAATCTCCTAGGTGGTTTAGTGTACTCCTTACACCAAGCAATGACATTAGAAGAATCTCCCTCAAGGTATTTAACATTTTAAATTAGAAATTAGCCTTAAACCCTCTTTAACAACCCCTTAGTTTCTACCTCGTTAACAGTAGCAACCCCACATGGCCATGAATAGGAAATAATTGGAGAGCCCTTGTTATCTTTTATGTGTCCACCAAATCCAGCTTGAAGGGGATTCCCAAGAGAGTTACCATTAAAATTTAGCTTCAGGCAATCAATCGGTGGAGAGGACTAAATTGCATCTCTTCTATGGTCCTCAATGAAGAAAGAAATGCTAGAATCTTAGAGGATGAGGTCAAGGACTTATCACAAATCAAATCTGCAATATAGAGGTGGGTTGTTCATTGGGCAAATGCGACAATCGAACTCAAAGGCATCCCTTGTGAAAATGTTGACACTAATCTTAGAGACCTATTTTCCAAAAAGCGGAAGGTTAGGAGGCCAGATCAATGGGCTCCTCCACCAGCAAGCTAGGTGAAACTCAATTTTGATGGAAGTGTTTGGAATGTTATTCCGATTGTAGGATACTGTTGAGAAATGACATGGGCCATATCCTATGGACATACCAAGGGTGCTTGGATTCATTTGGCACTAATGAAGCAAAACTAACGGAGTTAAAATTCGGAATTCTCAAGTTAAAACCACATCAAAATTAGGTGATTATTGGGGGAGATTCTACTAATGTGATTAGGTTGGCAAAGAGCCTCAATCCACAGTTTGTCAATCCACAGTTTGGAAGTGGAGATACATCATGGCTGAGATCTATTCACTTTTGGTCAAGGATGTGGTCTTCCAACATGTAAATAGGGAATGTAACAACTCCTTGGCTGATAACTTTGCTAATGGCTACCGAACTTTTGTCATGCTCCTTAATTATTATTTTTTCCTCCTGTCGTTTCTCTACCACCTTGTTATTTTTGCTTCTTTCACTTCTGTGGGTTTCTTTCACCTTCTTTTCATTATTGATGTCCTCGTTCCTCACTTGTATTTCCCTCATCTATCTTCTACATTCTCTCAATGAAATACTATTAAATTTAAAAAAGACAAAAAAATTCTCAACTCTTTACTTTTTTATTTTGAAAATTTCTTCACTCTTGATTTATTATCTTTTAGAAGTATTGCTCTATTTTCACACTAGTCACATTGTCATTGTCATATGCACACTATACAACATTGTATACAAGGTATCCTCCTCATGTGTTTTGACTATCCATTTGCAGTAGTAGATTATAGCATGAAGCTGGCTGAGCAAAGCTTGTGCATTTCTTTTTGATAAAATCTCTTACCCAAAACAAGTCAAAACAACTGGTTTCAAAGATATACCTTTACTTGAAATCAAGTTTTTACACCATTAGAAAGAGATCAACCCATAAGAGACCCAAATTCAGACTTATGAATGCTCATAGAGATACAAAATCTTCTCATGAAAATGTTTGTTAATGCAGAGGTCTTGGATTCAAAATAGTCTCTACCCCAAAAAAATTGGGAGAATGGGATTGCATATGTTTGGGTGCTCCAATCTAGGATCAAAGTTTGGAATTTTAGTGATTTTACTTTTGAGCCCCCCCTAAATGCAGCTAGATGAAGATTTATGGGTAACATGTTTGATGCAAGTTGCTCATAAACATGGCATACATTCTTAATTTTAGAAAAAAGACCATATGCCACGAGTTCAAGATGGATTAATAACAAAACTTCCTCTAGGGGTCCAACCTAATATGTAATGAGTTACAAAGAAGCATTTATGCTCCAATTCAGGAATTTTAGCACTCTCTTTCTACTTCTCAAAATATTTCATAAGGGAAGAGTTTAAAGTACAAAATTCTATCCCGCCAACTTCAAAATGTGCTAGGCACTCCAATTAGACAACACTGCCCAATTCAACATGCATCCACCACGTATGGACATTGAAGAAAATCGGCAAGACCCAAGAAATGGCGCTGAACGATCGATTTTATGAGAGAAACATTTTGAAGTGAGAACCACTCGTCCACCTGCAAATATCATCAATAAAATACATTCGATCTTTTTTCCTCAGAGTAAAGAGGGAAGCAAGGAAATAATTTAATATGGAAATATACAGTGAAAAAGAAAAAAGAAAATTTATGATAGGGCAGAAGCACGTCATGACTCGGGCTTGTTGCCTTCTGCCGCTTGTGCATTGACACGGCCTCGCAACTCCTCAAAAGCCCGCATACTCTCTGCATCAAAGCCACCAGCAAACTGGAAAAGGAAAATATAGAATCAAAGACTGATTATTTAAAAGAATAAAGAAAGGGAAAGAAAATTGGTATAATATGTATCTTTGGCTTTTGAGTATAGAGGCAAAAATACTAGTAGCCTTGTGGTTGCATGAGAGAAAAATGTTGTTTAACAGATGATGTATGTGTTTATTTGGCTTTATGTGTAAAGAGACAAAATACAAGCAGCCTTGTGGGCGCCAGAGAATGTGTTTCTTTGGCTTTTGGGGTATAGAGGCAAAATACAAGTAGACTTGTGGGTGCCAGAGAGACTTTTTCTTTGGCCTTTGGGGTATAGAGGCAAAAATACAAGTAGCCATGTGGGTGCCACAGAGAGAGAGATGGTGGGTATCCATGCCTACTTAAAACATAATGTTTTGGACAATTACATCTGTGGTATGATCCTTGCCTAATCGATGGCGGTTATCCATCCCTACTTAAAAAGCTATGTTTTGGACAAATTACATCTATGGTGTGATCCTTGCCTAATCCCATCTTAAGCATCTCAGAAAGAGATGCCACTGCTGCGACTTTTACAAGCAAAAGAAAATGAAAAAGAGAGAACAATTCTAAATTTCATTATACAATTACCCACCTGGTGAACACGGAAGGCGAAACGTACACCTTGGAGAAGTAAAAACTCTTTAGTAGGCTCCTTCTCAGGCCCACTCAAAGCATCAAGCTCAGAGGCTACCCTCTTCATATACTTCCTCGCAAGTTGTACCGATGCAAGTTTAATCTGCATGGCTCAAATAGGAGGCAATTAGAGTGAGGAACATGTGATACATTACATAAAAAGTAAACTAGCGCAGAATGTGCTGCACACAAAAAAAAATCACTAAGAAAAAAATATCTATATCAAAAAATACAAAGCATTTAAAAAAAAGCTGAGGTTTTGTATGCACATTTGTGCGTCACACATCCACACATAGTATTTTGTTGATTCCTAATAATCGTGTTTAATGGTAAAAATGGTAGATTTCTAAGGTATTTTTGTAAGAAAACTGAGGACCTAGACTGATGTAATTAAAATAGTTTATACATGATCATTTTCTGATGCGAAATATTGAAGTAACTGAAGGCACATTACAGAAGGATTATGTTATCTTTATAGAACAGAGGACTCAATGCATGCAACGAGATAGTTTTCTTGGACAAGTTTAATAAAGTTCATGAAATATTTGAAGTTTTAAAGCATGAAGGGTGGAATACATATTCGACTGTTTGGCCTTGAATATGCTAGAGTACTTGTGAATTACTTCACTTTAAATGAGGGTAATAATACCTTTCCCACCACACCCGAATCTGATAGCCAATCAACTGGAATGCCAAACTCTCTATATCGTGAAGTAGCCATATCCCGAGTTCTCAGAAGAGCATAAACACTTTGTTCCACTCTGAAAACAGCAAATAGAAGCCCCAGAGAGCAAGAAATCAGAGTTTGAACAGAAAAAGATAATTTCTACGAAAAAAATAAAAAAAACTTAATTTAGTTCCATTGTATCAGTCTTCTGGAATTTCCATTGAAAAAACTTATGCATTAAGTGGAAAAATGCGTACTTCTCGAGTAAAGAATACATTTTCTTCAGGGCCTTTTCATAATGAAGTCCCAAATCATCAACAAATAAAGAGACTTGTCTCTCTAATTTCATCAAGTCTTGGTATTCAAAAGCAGCTTCCCTCAATGCATCTGCCTTGCCTTCAGGCCAATCAAAATGTTTGAGAACCGCACGCTCATCAACCTAGGAATAGAGAAAGCACTTCATTATAGATTCCTCCCTGCTAACTTGTGCAATGCATATTCAGATATGGTCTCGTTAAAAGGTCGAGTATAATGAGTCATTACGCAACTGAATCAAGTGAGAGAAAAAGAGTACTTTACAGTGGACTAAATGGTATATTTAAACCCCTACAGCCACAATAGCGAAAGCCAAAAGAAGCAAAGAGTCTCAGAAGCTCTGCAGACCAAATTGGGAAACTCGTATCTGAACCAAAGATCCAAGACTGAATGCTTGAACCCAACTCCCAAAGGTCTAGTAACTAGTGTCACCCCCTTCTCCAAAGCATCTTGTTGAAAGAAACTTCCATCTTTCAATAAGACAGTACAACAACTTTGTCAAACGCTGAAAGATCGCACTAGGTACTACCATATGATTTCATCAGCACAATGCTCCTAAAAGAAGGAACTTTCTAGACTTGCCAATAACCATAGATAGAGGAATCAACAATCCTTCTGACAAATGATAGTCTTAAAATATATGCTACCGCTTGTCTTTAAATAAAATAGAAGAACTAACAGTAACAACCCAAAAATCTGTGAAAGGATGTTTACGAATAAAATGCCAATGGTGTTCAAAAGCTCACCAAAAAGGACAGTTCCTCATCCAGCCAGTTCACAAAGGAGAGCACATCTTCAATATTATTGAAAGTAGCAGCTCGGACTTCAGTTGCCAAGGATTGTACAAAATCACCTTGTGTCTCCACATCAGCTTTCACCTAAATCAAGTCATGAAATGCCGAGTCAGAAGATCATAGAAAGTCAAACATCGGTGTCAAAATAAAAACCAATCCTTTATACATTACTTTTGTTCTAACATATGGAAAAGGAAAAAGGAAAAAAGGAGGAGAAATAAGGAAAAAGAGGGAAACCAATTTGCACACTGACTTTTTCTCACTCGATTCCTCTCTCCCTCCCTCTTTATATTTTCTTTGCAGACAAAAATTTACAGCTAAGAGGAAAGGTACTCATCAAAGGCCAAAAATTATTGAAAGTGCTTACAGCTAAGAGGAAAGTAGATCGGTTCTCGATTTCCCCAATCATGTTGCTTCTAACATCTGCCGTATTAGAAGTTGAAGAAGCCACTGATGAACCATCCTTTTTGGCTTCCCGCTTCATCAAGGACTGGTAGAATTCAACAAGCTCAGGGGCTCTATGCACCTTATCGCCACCCGAACCCTTTGGAAGTGAACCAGGAGGAGGCGGAGGTCGAGGAGGTGCGCCAGAAAGTGGGGGTGGGGGTGGAGGTGGAGGTGCACCAGGAGGAAGAGGAGGTGGAGCCACTGATACACCACTAGAAGGATTCGCAGTAGGAATAGAAGAGGCACCTGATGATCTAGGGGGTGGTCTAGGGACCCTTGGTGCCCTCTTCTCAATTTGGGCAAGCTTAATCTTGCTCACTACTTGAGGATCAACTTTACCATCATTGCCTTGCTCTTGCTCCTTTGAATCACTAGCTTTTAAATCACTCTTTTCCCCTCCTGAACTCTTTGACCTTTGAAGTTTTGACGGTTGTGCACTCATGGGTTTCTCAAGCTTTGGCTTGATATCCAACTTTGGGCGTTCCGAAAATCTTTCAGCTCTTGCTTGTTCTGCTTTCTCCTTGATGGCTTTCTCTCTCTCTAGAGCCAATTTATGGCGGTCCTTATATGCAGGGTATTTGTCATCCATCACCCCGTCCACCGACTTAGACATCACATGAAAGGAAGCTGCAACACTGTTTAATGAATCGCTTGATGAAACTCTTGTTCGGATAGGAGGAAGGCTACCCATTTCGGGCGAATCAGGAACTTCATCTTTCTTTCCAAATGTAGTGATTGAAACTCCATCACCAGCATTTCTTATCATAAGAGCTTCTAAGGGCCCCCTAGACATAGAATGCTTGTGTCCCCCATGGCTTGACCTACCCGGAGAGCTTTCCCCATACGACCTACTTGGAGATGACATGGCAGAATCATCCTTGCTTCTACCCCATTTTTTAAGCTTTTGAATCAAACTAGGTTTCTTAGTCATGCTATATCTACTAGAGAAGCTGTCAATTGAAGTATTATCGAAGTCCTCACTTCCAGGAGTGGATGGATGGGATGAGGCACTATCGAAATCGGTGGTGTCGCCTTGGCCTCTTATTGAGGCCAAATCAGGGCTGGCATATTCCAACATAAGTTGTTTAGCCCGCTCCCGAGATCTAGGGCTCAAACTCTTGTTTAAATCACGAGCTGTTATTTTGCCTTCAGGTATCTTGTAATTTCGTATCTCATACCTCAAGCACGCATTCACCCATCGAAGATACACCAGTTCCTCAACTTCGCTGAACCGATTCATCTGTAGCCCTTCCACTTGCTTCAAGAGGTCTTCATTTATATGCTTAAGGCTATTCACCTCTTGTCTTACTTGAGCAACCATATCACTCTGTGGAAATACAGAAAGGAAGTGCATACAACATGAAATTCAAATATTATCTTTAAATGCAACAAACTCAGGGCGAAACAAAGACTAAACAACATGGAATTGGAAAATGAAGAAGTCAAATTGAATAGTTGACATTTTTACACTTCATATTGGTTTTAAGTGCATTATAAATTGACAAGTAACCTTCTTACAGTTCATAATGTTTTATACATGTATCAGCTGTTGCATTATCGATCACCATGAATGATGGAGCATTATTCAATTTAAGGGCTGTTCCATTACTATCCCATTAATCTTCTATTTATTTTTTCTCAGCTGTTTTTGCCAATCCGAATCTGACATGACGCACACATTGTATGTGTGCAGGGTATCTCAGCATCTCTTTTGAGATGCATATCTCTGTCATTATCAATTCCATTCAAAATAGAAGATAGCTTCTTAGTTTCACATAGAGAGGTCTAGATTAGTCATACGTCTAGTGATGCCTTACAATTTCACCTCAGGAAAGAAAAATAAATAAAAATCATCTTAAGAGTTTTACTCCCAAAACTAGCCTGATAAACAAATGCGTATTTATGGGTCAATCTCATGATTTGTAATGAAATTCCTATTTACCTATCTACATCAAATTGTTAAAATTAGATAAGTCTCACCTCTGTCATGTTGGAGAGGGCAGCAACTCGAGCTTCTGCAGCATCCAATTTCACAGTTAACTCCCTCTTCTCATGCTGCAATTCCTTGTTCCTTCTCTTCAACTCTACAGCTTCAACCTCCAACTCCTTTATGGTCTTGAGCTTCTTCTCCACCTCAAGGTCTCTATTAGAGGCCTCTGCTTCCTTGGCCTGAAGGCTGGTGACGTGTTGCTTAAGCATGAGAAGCTGGCCCTTTGTCTGGTTCGCGTCCATCTGAATTTGTCTTTGAAGTTCCTTTATCTTTGTCCTTGCCACTTCCAATTCTTTCCTTGCTGCAACCCCAATTGTGACTTCCTCTTGTAACTTCTTCCTCTCAGCTTGTAAAGAATTTATAGTTATATTCAACATGTCAATCTCAACTGCTTTAATTTTAAGCTGCCTTTGCAATTCGGCGATGTTTGCTTCCTGCTCTTTGAGACCATAGTATTCGAGAAGCTCCCCTTCAAGCTTGACTTCCCTTTCTTCTAACTCTTTAACCAGGTTTCGAAGCCTTTCCAACTCAGTTGCATTGTTGGCCATTTCTGTCTCATAAGCTGAACCATCTTTTAAAGCTTGGGAGTCTCCTTTCAAGTCATGTATATCATTCGGAAGAGGAAACTCTATTTCACCTGAAAGAAGATCTTCGAATACTGGTAAGATGTCATCTTCATCATCCATAAAAGGAGCATTGCTCATAGGTGGACTGATAACACTACTGACTCTTTTAACCTCTTCCACTTCCTCCTCCTCGGCCTCCTCCTAGAAATCAAACAAGTAGGAAATCAACGAAAAACAGTAAATGAATAAAAAAAAAAAAATTGGTGTACTGAAGTACAATGTGCTTTGTGAACATAAAGGAACAGGACCCAGAATGAAACAGCTAAGAAACATACCTGCTCCTTTGCTGAGCTATTATTGGTATCAGTAAACTCTTGTTCTTGGAGCTCTTCATTGTTAGGCTTCTCAGTGCTTGCATCCTTAGAATCTGAAACTTGAACTGACTCACTATTAGCATGTAATTAAGTTCCACTACCACTGTAGGGAATGGAGAAGCACTATTTCCTGATCAAAGTAACTAAAGCAGGGGCAACAGTGACCATCTCTCTCTCTCTCTCTCTAACGGGTATCAATTCTTCTTAAGAACAAAATGTTAGTCCCTTATATTCCTACGTACACCATTCACAAGGTACATACATGTGAAGCAACAATTTATAAATACGTAAGAATGCAGGACACATACTCGTCAAGCAAAATTTACAAATATATGAGAATCATCTCTCTCTCTCTCTCCCTCCCTCCCTCCCTCCCTCCCTCTCTCTCTCCTCTCTCTCTCTCTCTCTCTCTCTCTCTCTCTCTCTCTCTCTCTCTCTCGTCTCCTCTCTCTCTCTCTCTCTCTCTCTCTCTCTCTCTCTCTCTCTCTCTCTCTCTCTCTCTCTCTCTCTCTCTCTCTCTCTCTCTCTCTCTCTCAGTTGAAAATTGAAACATATACCTGGAGGGCCAAGTTTCTTGACCTTCCCTCTGTTGAGCAACTGCACCACACAAGCTGCAACAGAAGCAGCAACCAAAAAGCTAACCCTGAGTAGCATGTATAGCTCTTTTCTCTATCCTCACAAACGTCACACCAATATGCAGCTAAGGTAACCGATCAAAGTCTTCATGCTGATACAACTCCAAGCTTCAAGAACCAGCTTTCCATAACAGACCCATTTCCTTCTTCACTGGCACCAAACTGTTTCAACAAATTAAACCATAAAAACTCAATCCAAATCATATAGAAAGACCATGAACACACCAAAAAACCATTGTCATGAACACACCAAAAAACCATTGTCCCAATACATGAAACCAGAATACAGAGGCAACTAGTCCAATCAATAAACCCACTAACCCAAAACATTAAAACAGAGGCACCCTAGTTCAAGTATTTAGGAAACATAAATCATGCTTTAAATCAGAGAAACCAACTCCAAAACATACATAGAATACCCAACAAAGAAACAAACCCTGAACCCACTAAAAGAACACTCAAAAGCATCCATGCTTAGAATCCATAAATCCACTTTTTATCAAAGACTAGAAACTACCTAACAACCTGAAATGAAAGCAAGGAAAAACCAATGCTAAAGGAGATGAATATACCTGCATACAAAGAGCTGAGCCAAGCATATGGAGTCTGGGCATGCCCGACTCCATAAAGTCCACTACCCGTCCAACACACGCATTCTATATTTATCGTAAATTGGAGGCTCTGATAATTCCTCTGTCTCTGAAACTCCAATATAAATATGTCCAGTAATCCTCTCATCAGTTGCAGACAAAATCTCAGCCCACAAAAACGTGTGGCTCAACTCTTATACCCCAAAAAGATAGCATATGAACACAAAATTCAGATACCCAACAAAGAAAAAACAGAGAGAATGTCACAAAAGAGAGCAAGCATAAGAGGACAACCCTTCCCTTTGTAAAATTTCAACAGTAAAACCAGGAAAGACAAAAGAGACCAGTTAAAGCTGGTGTGAGAAAGAGAGAGAAGAAAGGTAGAGGTGGGGCATGTTGAAAGGCAACTACTGTTACTTAATTCCCAGCCATTACTTCTGTTTTGATCAGTGGAGAGAAGACCAGCCATAGGAAAACTTGAAAAGTAGCAGTTTTTTGTGAATAGATAACGTGCTCTTTTGGGGTGCCACGAAAATGTTTTCTTGTTCCATAAAAATAGAACACAAATACGCCTCTATTTTTCTCAAGGAGATAATGAAAATGACCAACTCATGGACAAAAACATGGGGCAATAATGCCTTGATGAGTTCCTGGATGCTGTTTTCTCTCAGTCTTACCGCTGGATGAGCAGGCAGTTGGGTGCTAAGAAAGGATAGAGAAAATCCAATTGCCCACGTATCTCCAGCCATCCAATTAGAAAGGACGGTTACGATAGCTAGAGTCGAAATGTCGTAAGTGAGGTATTGACAGTTTGTTCCATATCTAAAGTATTAGAGTTAAAAAAAATTTGTGCAAATCATATGAATGTGAAATTTGGTATTCGTAATCATCTCATCAGGGGCTAAAAAATTATAAAGAATAATATAATAATTAAAATACCTTTGAAATTTTTATGGATATTTTAATTATCTTATTTGATCTGAAATATTTTTTATGTTTTTTTTTATACATAAAGAGTTTTGTTAGGCCAGCTTGGTGGTGTAGGCTTTTAAAGTGTTCAGCATTTTTTTATACTAAAATACCATTGAATTGTAATATAAAGTTTTTCAAGTAAAGGCATTTTTTGTCATTTAGAATGGTAGAATTGATATATTTATGAAAAAATAATGGCATTCTATTAGTAGTTAAAAATAATTAATGCATCTTGTGGGTGCTGTCACATTTGACTTTAGAACTTGAATACTCAAAGTCACAAAGTTACATGTGACTTGAGAACTGCATATTCTAAATAGTGGATATTCAAATTCTAAAGTCGAATATGATTTTTTTGAATTATGAAAATCCTAAGTCACATTGACTTTTTACAAAAAATTTCGTAGTTTTCTTCACAAAGGTTTGACCTTAGATCTGAAATCATAAAATAACTTTGTCAGGAATTAAGAGAGGGAGTGTGTGTGTGCACATACAATAGAAAATTAGGGGGGAATTCTTTAATGACACCAATTTAACATAAATTTGTCAAATATAAATGCCCGGGTTGGGCCGACCCATTGGCTCACCTATCAGCTCTTCACAAAATACCATGTGTGTTCTATCCCGAACACATTGAATCAGATTTATGCAACCAAGGAATGAATATTTTTAGTGAATTTCACCGGTTTTGTACGTGCAAAGGAAATCATTGCCATCTCAAAGAGAGAAGGGTTGTGGACGAGGAAGA
The DNA here is from genome assembly GCF_054954075.1 of Amborella trichopoda. NCBI lineage: Eukaryota > Viridiplantae > Streptophyta > Magnoliopsida > Amborellales > Amborellaceae > Amborella > Amborella trichopoda. The sequence continues at coordinate 8,292,376 of NC_142348.1, read as the reverse complement.
GAGAAGGGTGTTTTTATTTTGGGTTTTGTTAGCTACACCATTTGGTGGTGTAGACCCTTAAAAGTGCTCAACATTTTTTTACAATAAAATACCTTTGAATTATAATACAATCTTTTTCAACACTAAAATACCTTTGAATTACAATACAATTGTTTTCAAGTTGAGGTATTTTTTGTCATTTAAAAGGGTAGAATAGATATTTTTATAAAAAAATAGTGGCATTCTACTAATAGTTAAAAATAATTAATGCATCTTGTAGTTGATGTCACACACCGTATCGGTGATGTCATTGTCTATTATTTTTAATACATTCTTTTGTTTCTATTAGGAATTTCTAGTTTACTCTTGATTAATTACTTAAAATACTCCTAAACAAAAAGTTCTATACTGAGTGTTGAGTGCTTTAAGGGTACCTAAATGTTTAAAAATATTGAGTACTTTAAGGGTCTACACCACAAGTGATTTAGCCTAAAAAATCCCTTTTTTTTTTTAATAAAGAGAGAAAGAGGTGTTAAATCAACTGGTTTTGGCTTTTTGAGTTTGATTTTATGCCTTGCTTTAGGAGGGCCTACCCAATTGTCATAATAATAAAGAGAGAGATACGGGGGAGAGGGGTAATAAAACCAACCCACAAACATATCTTTTTGCTTTGAGCTTGTGGTCTTGGCTTCTCATTTGTAGCAGGTTTTATTTTTTTCTAACATTAGGAGGGCCTATCCAAATTATGATAATCAATGTTTCAAAATCCGCATCAATGGAGTGGACCATTCACCCCGCATATCTATGTCATATCATCGCATTGGTGATCTAGATTGGTCCGAATCGGTACGAATAAGTGATTTAGAAAATATTAAAAATAAAAATAAAATAAAATACAGGTTTATGGGTGGGAATTTAAAAAGGACTCAAGAAAACACTAGATAAGCTTAAAAGAAAAGAAATAGAAGGGAATGCTTTCGGGGTGAATCGGGGCAGGATTGATACCTTTCCAAATTTGGTTTGGTCCCTACTTATTCCCAATTTGGATCAGCAACTCCCCATCTAGATCAATAGGTTTTAAACACTGGTGATAATAATCAAGAGAGAGAGAGAGAGAGGTGATAAATCCAAATATTAAAAATAAAAGAGGTGTGATAAATCCAACCCGCAAGCATAATATCGTATGACTTTTAACTTTGGGCTTATGCTTTTGGCTTCTTAATTTATGAGGGCCAACACCATTGTGATAATAATCATCGTAGGGCTAAATCTACTTTCGGTCATTCAAGTACTGGACCCCTCCACCCTTGGTTCCAAAGACTAAATGATTTCTCGTTTATACTTAGAATAAATACAAGTGTTTGTTTATTTGGCCAGGGCATTGGTGGTTTGGGGGCAGATGGTTCAACTTAATGTTCTAGGCTCTATGTTTACCCTTAACACTTCATTAAAAACAAAAAACAAAACTGAAAAAGAGAAAAGAAAATATGAATCTTTGAAAGAGAGAAAAGAAAATATGAATCTAGGAGTCGAGCTTTTAGCCGCTGGGTTTTTATAGCACTACTTTCATTTCTATGTAACCTTGACAAAAAAACGAAAGGAAAATATGAATCTCCTTCACCGTCTCAATGATTGAAACAAGATTAAAAACAAAAAACAAAACAGAAAGAAAGATAATAAATATGAAGCTCCTTCCCCGATTTAACAACATGGTTTATTCATTGTTTCTCAACTCTCTTTTTTGTGACATTTTTAATAGTGTCATTTATGCCACAACTACCCAAGAAATTTGGGCTAATTTGAATGAATGTTTTTCTCAAAGCAATGCTCCTCGGATATACCAACTTCGTCGAGATATTGCTCTTTGTGTTCAAGATTCCATGTCTGTGGCAGCATATTTCACAAAACTGAAAACTTTTTGGAATGAACTTTGTTCTTATACGACCCTACCACCTTGTTCTTATGGTTCTTCCAAAACCTTGCAAGAGTACCAACACTATATGAATCTACCACCTTGTTCTTATGGTTCTTCCAAAGCATTGCAAGAGTACCAACAACAAAAGCAACAAAGCCTATGCACTATTATTTATTTCAGGAAGAAAAATAATTTATTGTTGCAACCCCTCCTCCTAACCATGCCGACTCTGATGCACTCACTGCAACCATTGGGGTCTCTAACCCCTTACGGAAACCTACACATGATGTCAACAACTCTGGAAGCCCCACGACCATACCACCCCCGCTTGATGTGTGAACATTGTGGTCGGCTTGGCCATGTCAAAGACAAATGTTATACTTACATGGCTGTTCCTTTGGCCATCGTTATACCAACCTGGTCGAAACCCACCTGTAAAACTCTCCATCAGCGAGCAGCACAATTTGGCACCAAATCTTCCTGCCCAATCATTCACGAACCAATTTTGTCAACTTTTATCTATGCCAAAAGAACGTAGAGCACAACCATCTGTGAAATTTGTAGGTAACACTTTATGTTTCAAATCTCTTATCTCTAAGCATTCTTGGATTGTAGATATTGGTGGATTAAACCACATGATTTTTTATTTTACTTTGTTTCATTTCTATACAAAAAATTCATCTATCTCACCTATTAAGTTACCAAATGGCACATTTACACCAATCACTCATATTGGTACTATTTATCTCAGCCCACATATACATCTCCATCATGTTTTATGTATTCCTTCATTTCCCTTTAACCTTATCTCTGTTAGCAAACTCACATCTTTTCAACCTTGCTCAGTTACATTTTCTCGTGATTCTTGTATTTTTCAGGACCAAACCAATAAGATGATAATTGGAGTGGTTAGATAACATGGTGGTATTTATTATTTTCATGCTTTTGCCATTCCGAGCGGCTAGTTTTGATGTCTAGCATTGGCGACTAGGTCATATCTCTTCAAGAAGAATAAACACTTTGTCTAAGACCGTTTATAAAATTTCTAGTGTATCTTCAAATCATTGTGATATATGTCCACTTGCTAAACAAATACAATTGGCATTTTATTCTAGCATCATTACCTCCACTGCACCGTTTGAATTAATACATTGTAACATTTGAGCTGGATACTCCACACCTTCTTATTATGGAGCTTGTTATTTTTTTACTATTGTCGATACTTCTCTCGATATACATGGGTGCTCCTAATGCGTTTTAAATAAAAAATTATGAAGTTTTGAAATATTTTTTTGCTCTAGTCAACACACAATTCAAGTGCAAACTGAAATAAATATGCATTGATAATGACTAAGAAATGTTTCCTAAATACATGAGGAATTTTTTTTCAAGAAAACGGTGTTCTTTAACAATACAGTTATGTTGCTACTTTGCAATAAAATAGTATTGTTGAATGCAAACATCTTCATATTCTAGACATCGCTCGTGTTTTATGCTTTCAAGCTCATTTGCCAATTCATTTATAGGGTGACTACAACATATTAACTATTCCATATCTTATGAACTGTATCCCAACACCTATATTATTCAACAAAACCCCTTGTGAACAACTTTTTCCCATGCCTCCAACCTATTAGCATTTACGGGTATTCGGTTGCTTTTATATATATATGGAAGCATCTACGCAATGCCTATGGGCCAAATGCTATAGTGATTTCGCCCATTGGCCCATCGCCGTCCAAAAATATTTGACGGCATGCGTTTTTCGACCATCACGGACCTAGTATGTCCAATACCATCACGAACATACTAGGTCTGTGACGGTCAAAAAATCAGGTGGAACCGCAACGGACGTTGCACCATTTGTTGCGGGTCCATTCAATAAACCGCTACAGACATAGCAAATCCATGGCAGTAGTGAAACACGGTAGCACTTCGCCTATAGGTGTTTTTAAGGTTTTTTTTTCTATATATATATATATATATATATATATATATATATATATATATATATATTTCAAAGATCTGGAATGGGATGCCAACCCAGGCTTGTGATAATCAATTAAGATTCCCATTTTGGCTCCCTAATTGGAAGCTAGTTGGCCCAATATTAAAAAAATAATGCAAAATTTTTGTATTTTTTTGGAAAACTATTTTTTTGCACCTTTATATAAAGCTCATGATACACCTCTCTACAGAGAGGAGATTCGACTCCACTACTGGAAGGAGAGATCTAAGTTAGTGGTTAGGACCTATTTTTTTTTGTGGATGGTCATCTAAAAAGCAACAAAAGCCCAAGATAGGAGGAATGAAGATTGGAAAGAAGAAGATTTAAGTAGAACACGGGCAAACTCCCTGAGTTAGAATCACCGTGTGGCCATTTTTCAGAAAATAAAATTTCAAAGTTTGATTTCTTAAAACAATTATATGATTGTACAAAAAGTGGCTGATGATCAATATTACAATGTTATTGATTTCAGGCACATATAAAATACCTATGATTTTTTTATTTTGTTTAGAGTTTAACATTAGGTTGAAGAGTTTACATCCCCAATATCTGAGTTTAACATTAGGTTGAAGAGTTTACATCTAGGGTCTGAGATATTTTAGCAAGGCAATGAAAAGGGCAATATGCTATGCTCTTGTAGTAGCGAGTAATCTTTTGGCAAAAGCTTTATTGAAACAAAAGTTATATGCTTCTATGGGTATATAATCACATTAGTTAAAACATAATTCTTTATAGGACCTCAAATTTCGGGGACATTAACATCTTCCTTAACTTAGCAATTGAAATAAAAAATAGAGAATTTATAGAAAATACCCCTCTTATTCTATGAAATTTGTGAACTACCGATTTTTCTTTTTAAAATTTATGTTCATACCCCTACCCTCCCTCTCTCCCCCACCACTACTCTATTCCCTCTCTCTCTCCGTCTCTCTGAATTCCAATAAATATTTACTAATATATAAAAAACTATAATAGTACAACAAAACCAAGCTGCCACATCTCTCTCTCTCTCTCTGAAATCTAACAAATACATTACTAATACATAAAAGGAAAAAGTTTATATAAGGTTGTAATCTTAAAAATGTTGAATTAAAGGTCCGCCTCGAAAATTCTTTATAAAAAGTTGTTTTGATGTTGAAAAATCCTCTAATTGATCATCTCGACATCGAGATGCATGAATATGAAATGAAAAAAAGATTTCGAGTACAAGAAATAGTGTATCTTGCAACACATTATTTGGACCATTCATTTTCAAAATTTTCATGTGTTTATAGATCTACATGATTTGAACTATTTTTAGAGTTTAAAATTCTATAATTAGATATGAAAATAGATTCTCACGCATCATAAGAATTTTTTATACCAAAATATGTTTATGATAAAATTTAGAAGTACATTTTAATTAAGTTTGCAACCTTATTGAAACCACACCTTATATAAAAATTACAATAGCACAACAAAACCAAGCTGCCACCGAACAACCAAGAAAGGTAAAAGAAGTTTACAATAAGGGAAGAATTAAAAGCACTCACCTAACTAGGAGGTCAGTCTCCTGATTTGTTTCTTGATAGACATGGACAAATGATATATCTCTTTCAACACATAAGTTCATAATCTCAAAAGCAGTTGGCTGCAACAAAGATACCACTGTTCACCCTTACACTGATGGTATTCAATGAATTACCTTCAACCACAACCTCATGGCCACCATTGAGAATCCTCAATCCAAGAAGCACTGCCTTTTATCTCAGCCTCATTAATCGGTGCGTTCGCATAGAGCCTAAGCTGTAAACAATAAAATTAGAGCCTAACTTCAAATCGTATCGAGAATTGTAGTTTCAATACTAGAAATCTTTATGATAGTCTTAAAATATATTTTCTTCTTTATTTATAAAGTTTAAAGTTTCAAAAATAGTGTAGATCGAGCAGATATATGAAAACTTGATAATCTTGAAAATTGACGGTCTAAAAATATATTACAAAACACACTATTTCCAAAACCTGAAATCTATTTTTTTTTTATGTCCATGCATCTGGATGTCGAGATTATCAATTTGAGGATATTTGGCCATCAAAACAACTTTTTATAGTGGAATTTTTTAGGTAGGTTCTAATTTGGTTGTTTAGAGCCTTGGCTCTATATAAAAAGTTTTCCCATAATTCAATTTAGCAAAAGCATTAGAAGGAGATGACCAATCTTTGGTCCTTTTATGATTCAAATTTGCAACCTCCTTACTATAATACATAAAATCCATTTTGGAAATCCCCTGACATTCTGTAGTGATTGAAGCCCACAATGCCACTTGTATAAAAACACTATTCTTCGTCACATTCACATCAAGACAATATCCCTCAAAAATAATATTTCTTTCGCAAACTTCCCATAATAAAGCTTCTGTCATAGTATTCCAAAGTACTTTATACCACCTCATGCATTTAACTACCTCCTTCTCTGCCCTTTTCTTTTCTTTACCTCTCCTCCTCTCTTGCCTTTGGTGATCTCATATGCCTCATAGACCATGAGGCTTGTGGTGGTCCGTGAAGCAAGTCCATCACGGATCTATTAGATTTGTGATGGTCCATGAGGAATGAGATCACTTAAAGCCATCGTGGACCTAGTAGGTCTGTGATGCTAGATTATATTCTCAAGATGGACCTAATTGCTCCCTGAATCCCAAGGTAGAGTATGATCAATTGTATGGACCATCACAAACCCAATAAGTCTACGATGATCCTTAACAAGCCTGTTATAAAATTCTGTCAAATGAAGTTTTGGAGTCCGATAACTATATATTGACATGAAATATCTTTTCCTAACCCTAATTATAAAATGGGAAATTGAAGTATAGATTGGGTTCTTTTACTGTTATAACGGAATGATCCAAAAATAGACCGTTATTATCTAGAAGTACGAATTTTTGAATTTTTTTTTATTTTTTGCCAAGTTTTCCTCCAGTCCGATTTTTCAAACATCGAACCACTTTTTTTTTTTTTTCTCAAACATGGCCGTATAAGAATTGTACCCTTTTTTTTTTTTTGTTTGAAAACACTGTCAAATGTTTTAAATATCAAACCGTCTTATGTTCAAACTTTTTAAAGTAAAATAAGCGGTCTGATGTTCAAACCATTTGACCGCCTTCTATTGAATTTTTCTAAGTAATAATGTGGTCTGATAATTCGAACATCGTACCACTTAGTTTAGCTAAAAAAAGAATAGATATTCAAACCATCAAAACGCATTATTTACTTAAAAAAAGAACAAAAGGCGGTTGGAAGTTCAAACCATTAGACCGCAAAATTTCCTGTATCTTTGAATAATTATAGGGCTTCCTTCACCCCATTGGCCTTGCATAGCCCATTTATAAGAGTGTTATTGTGATAACAATTGTTCAAAATTTATTATTTTCCATCGCCCTCACAACTCACCACTCCTTGCCCAATCTTTTCATCACCACAGTCAACAGGGATAACATTGAGACGGTAGCCCAGCTGTTGAATGAGACCCACAACCCCAAAGGGCAAATTAGGTTCTTTGGATTTGCCGAAAACATACGACCAACTTGTGCATTACAGTAAAATCAATCAGGTGACATTCCAGATTGAGCCATGGCTTTACATAGAGACAGTACCGGCTCTTGAGAGAGATTCCAACAATAAATTGCATTTGCAGAGGGAAGGATTGAGACTGGAACGGAGGAGCAAACGAGGGAGCGTGCTCTCCTTTTGAAGGCAGTCCGATGGTTTAAACCAATGGTTTAAAAACCGGATTGGTGACCCGGATCGGGCTTTTCAAAAACCAATCCGGATCGGTGAATCGGCGATCCTGATCGGCGAATCGGCGATCCAGATCGGAATCGGGTGAATCGGTCAGAATAAAGTTTCAAAAAAATCCGAAAAAATTATTAAAATTCACTATAAATATTGTTTTTTAGGAATTCAATAAAAAATGAGGGTACTCCATTAAGAATTTTCATGTTTTTTAATGAATATGCGAATATTGATATGTTCTTCCCCTGCATGAACCGCCATTCAACATTTAATTTACATCACACAAAAGGATAAACATAGAATTATCATGGAATAAGTATATCAACATACATGGATTACAATAAAGCATAAAATTAATAACATATGATCTAAATTAATATGTAAAAAGTTTAAATTAACCTGACAGTTCAAAAAGAAAAATAATCACCATATGTAGTGATAATATGTTGCGGTAGTTCATGTAGTCATATTCGTTGTTATTTGTTATTGCAAAAGGACAATAATATTTTCGTACATATCAATTACAAACATTTAGAATAATACAAAATGCAAGCTCCAAACATGGCTACAACTCAATTATCAAAAACATACATTTTTTGCATTAAAAAATTAATAATAAAAACAATTCTTCAAAGAGCCGGCTAACATCAATCATTCCAAATTTCCAACTAAAAAATCCATGAACAACAGATAAAAAAAATACAGTTTTGTATTGAAAATATAATAACATAATGAAAATATAATAACATACATTTTTTTGCATAAATAATCCATCAACATACAATTTTTTCAACAAAAACTTTAACAATAAAAATTTAAAATATGGTTTAATACCTCATGATAATTAAAACCTTGTCACGATTTGCACATCTTTTCGGAAAATCATCAATTTTCAAAAAATTCGATCTTGAAAAAAAAAAAAAAAAAATTACAGCAAACTCAAACAATAAAAATTAAAAATTGGGTTTAAATGTTTAATACATCATGATAATCAAAACTTTATCACGATTTTCACATCTTTTCGAAAAATCATCATTTTTCAAAAAATTCGATCATGGATACAAAGAAATAAAAAAAAAAGTACAGCAAATTTTCAAAAAATTCGATCATAGATTAAAAAAAAAAATTAACAAATTTTCAAAAAGTTCGATCATGGATTAAAAAAAAAAAATCATAAATTTTCTAAAAATTCGATCATGGATTACAAAAAATTCGATCATGGATTACAAAAAATTCGCTCATGGATTACATAAAATTCGATCATGGATTACATAAAATTCGATCATGGATTACAAAAAAAAAAAAAACATAAAAAAACAAAAAATTCGATCGTGGATTACAAGAACAGAAAAAAACAATTCGATCATGGATTACAAAAAATTCAATCATGGGTTACAAAAAAAAAAAAACACAAAAAATTCGATCATGGATTACAAGTAAAAAAAACAAACATTTCGATCATGGATTACAAAAAAGTCGATCATGGATTACAGAAAATTCTATCATGGATTACAAAAAATTCGATCATGGATTACATAAAATTCGATCATGGATTACAAAAAAGTCGATCATGGATTACAAAAAATTCTATCATGGATTACAAAAAATTCGTTCATGGATTACATAAAATTCGATCATGCATTACAAAAAAAAAAAACAAAAAAAAACAAAAAATTCGATCGTGGATTACAAAAAAAGAAAAAAACAATTACATCATGGATAACAAAAAATTCAATCATAGATTACAAAAAACTCTATCATGGGTTACATAAAAAACAAAAAACAAAAAATTCGATCATGGATTACAAAAAAAAAACAAACATTTCGATCATGGATTACAAAACATTCGATCATGGATTACAAAAAATTCTATCATGGGTTACAAAAATAAAAAATAAAAAATAAAATTCGATCATGGATTACAAGAAAAAAAAACAAACATTTTGATCATGGATTACAAAAAATTCGATCATAGATTACAAAAAATTCTATCATGGGCTACACAAAAAAAAAAAAAAAAAAAAAAAAAAAAAAATTTGTTCTTCACAGAGTCGTTTTACATAAGCGATTTTAACTCAAAAATTCACCTCCAAGTGAATAAATTACATCCAATTGACTATATTTTCTGATAAACAACAATATAAGGAATCAAAAACCTAAATTTTTAACACATTATTTCAAATATATCATGAACACAAAATCAAAAGGCGGAAAAAAAAAAAAAAAACAGCGGAATTTGGTTCCGCAGACATCTCACTGTTCATATCAAATTTCTTGCTGTAATTGATCAGATTACGTAAAATTGAAAATTTTAAATCATACTAGACACAATAAAGATTAAAAACCCTAATTATTGAACTCGTTTTGTTCAAAATATGCCATGAAATAAATCAAATGGCGGAAAAAAAAAAAAAACCCAAAGTTCTTACCTGTTTTTGTGAACCGAAGCCTTCAATCTCCAAAAAACTCTGTTTTTCTCAACGATTATCACAAATTAGTAACAAAAGCTTTTGATTCACAGCTTTAAGATCAATATGCCTACAAATTTTGAAAGATTCATGCCCTATTTGGCATGAAAGTTCAGAAATGGCAGAAACCCTAAACCCCGAATTTTTCTTGATCCAAAAACAACCAATTTTTCCACCATTTAATCCTTGAAAAAACTGAATAAAGCTGTTTACAGCCTGCAAAACAGATCACATGCCGAAAAAAACAAAAAAAATGATCAAAAAATGACAAATTTGAAAAAATCCGTGAAGAACACTGTGCAACCCGTGTTCTTCACGGACTCGCCGATTCCGCACAGTGAATCGGCGAGTCACTGTGCAGAATCGTCCGGTTCTCTCTAGAACTGGACGATTCCCGGTTTTTGAACCGATCCGGTACCATTTTCGTGAATTCCGAGTCGAACCGGGCGAGTCCGGTTAGACTCGGCGATTTTTTAAACGCTGGTTTAAACATTGGATCGCTTGTTTTATTTTAAAAAAAAATTGAACAAAAAATGATCCGATGTTTCAACTGTCGGACCGTGTTTTTCAAAAAAAAAAAGACATAATAATTACATTGTTATATTTAAAAAAAAAAAGAGACAGTAGGATGTTTGAAAAATCAGATCAAGACAAACTTGACGAAAAAAAAAAAAAAATTCAAGATCTGTCCCTCCAAGTAATATCGACTTATTTTCGAGTCATTCCGTTACAACTGGTAAAAAAAAAAAAAAACGATACATAAATTTTCCTAATAACATTTAGAGTTTCAAGAAGTTTAGGCTCATATATTTTTTTTTTTCGTGCGAATATTGACGTACCATTTCTCAGTATTTAAGGTGGACCATGGCAAGTAAACTTCAATTACTCGAAATAATCCTAAAATACGTCTTTCACCCTTGGGAACAAATATTGAATTTGATCCGAGGAGCACGCTTCACTATTTTAGCTTTCTTGTGTAGAAAGATTTGGTTAAGAGAGAGAGAGAGGTTCGCGTTAAGAGACAGACTTGTGTAGAAAGACTTGGTTGAGACGGAGAAAGACCGCGCGTTAAGAGGGAGAAAGACAGCGCGTTAAGAGAGAGAAAGAGCATTGAGATTTGAGAAAGACAGAGGGATGGAGGCTTCGAAGCTTGAACATGAAGTTGCAGGAGCTCATGATGCCCTACGTTTTGGATTACCAGGCGTCAAGAGCGATATCACTATCTCTCACCCACTACAATCTATCCAAGTTTCGGTGTTCCTTTTTTCTCTCTCTCCTTTGAAAGCCTTAAATTGCTTTGTTCGTTTCTGGTTCCTGATTCCCTTAACCAAATTTCGTTTATCTTTCTTTCCTTCCTTTCGATAATCTTTAAATTATGTACAGCAAAAGAAGCGGAAAGAAGAATTGAAGCGCATGGTTTTGATGAACACCTATGGTTCGGCTTTGCCCTTGAAAATGGACCTGGACATGCAAATTCTTTCGAGGTAATGGAAGTTTGTGGAATTATTATGTTTCGAATGTTTTATGTTTTATTTCCTTTATTTTTTTTCAATTGATGTGCTTTGTGAACACTGGAACAAGGGATTGATCTTTGAAATCTTTTCAGTTCTCAGGGTTGGATGTTATCAATTTATGATGTGAGGTAGATTAGGGTTAGGGTTTTTGGGTACCTACTAGTGTTTTGCTAGAGTACTTTATAATGCTAGGGAAATAACCGAAGTATCTTAAGGTAAATAATGCCATATTAGGTTTCCGTGATCTGCTTTTTATTGCCAAGATTTTTTTTTTTTTTTTTTGGTGTTTTGTTTTGGTGGTTTATTTGAGATTCACCAGGTACCACAGAAACGCTTGGCCCATTAACCTAAAAAAAAGAAGAAAAGAACTTAGACCCATTAAACTGCTTGAAGTGGTGGGCTAAACTGCTTGAAATGGTGGGCTTCCTGTTGATTACTTCATGGTAAAATTTTGGGACTTTTGTTAGATAAATTTGCAGATAATCATTAAACTAATAACAAACCATTGTTATAGGGTTGTTGAGAAGAGAAACTCATAATCTAAGCAAATTATAGTTAGCAAAAAAACATCTACTGTTATGTTGGTTAAGTGAGAATGAGAACGAAAACTATAATGTTAGTCTTTTTTATGATCATAGCTTTGATAAGCTATGATATGAATGAGGCCGGAATTTGCTTTTCCAATACAGAGTCCATGTATGGTTGCATAAGTTCGAACATTTTTGTAAAAAATTTAAGCTGGAGTTTCGAAGAAGAGTATGGCTGAGTTCTTTTTTCTTTTTTGAAACTGATTGATGCATGGCTGGCTGGCCCATGGTGCATGGATTTGGAGATTAGGCATAAAGTCTACACTACTTAGTGTAAGGGGCATGTGTTGTTTGAAGTTCACACGTGTATTGTAAATATTTTACAAGATCAATGGCTACTTTGCTTTTTGGAAGTATTTTTCCAGTAGATTTAATGGTTTTTACCATTGATCAATCACTGTGTTTTTTTTTAGAATATTCACTTGTGTTTCAGTAAAATGGAGTTTACAAAATTTGACACCTACAAGTGTTACCCTTTACAAAAACTCTAATGGGCCAGAATAAATGCTTTACAGCTCAACTGTACAATAATAGGTGAAACAAGAATAGAGAAAGGGTTATGGGTAGCATAGTGCTCAAGGGTCCGGGTTGGATTGGGTGCCGTCCTTTGCTACAAGGTCTGCTGCGGAGTTTGCTTCTCTGAAAATGTGCTTCCAGTATTATGGGTCCCCTACGGATGAGAAGTCTCTTTGAATATGTCATGGAGGTGCCACGGGTAGGAGCTAGCTTTGGAAGCCCAAGCTATAGTGTTTTTAGAATACCCTTCTGCCAAGAGATCAAGACTCTAGCTTGAGTTGAATTTGAGAAGGCCCTCCAATAGTTCAAGGGCCTCGGAAAGAGTTGAGTCCACCAATCCGATTGGGCGAGAGAAAGACAAGAGCGTTTTGCCATTGTGGGTTCTGATGTGGCCTCTTATACCAGAAGGCCCAGGGTTGCCTAGAGAGAAACCATCAAAATTAAACTTGACTATATCGGGGTCAGGCTGTCTCCATAGAGATGGCCATAAGATTCTAGGTGGGGCGAGGGATAAGAGAGCATACCAATTTCCAAAACAAGTCGAAGTGAGCAAAATATTTGAAGAGCTTATGTTTTGAAACCCAAAAGGAGATATTGTTCCTGACTTTCGCAATTAAGGAATCCATTGAAGAGAACTCGCCTCTGAAAATAAGGTTGTTTATTTCTAACCATATGACCCATAAGGTCGCAGCAACATAGGCTTTCCAGAGGTACTTGCCTGCCTTTGGCCAAGGGATGGAAAGCTGAAACACTTCTGGACAGTGTTTTAAAAAGCAGACCGCCCAACGCCTGGGTGGTCACCTAGGCGTTTTTGGGGGCCTGGGCTGATCGTCCAGGCCTAGGCACCCAAAAAAAGTGAATATCCCTAGGCGCCCAAGAACCTGCCTAGGAGGCCGTCTGAACCCGCCGTCCAGGGCCTGCACCCCGCCCAAGGGCAAAAATGCCCATCAATTTTCAAGAGCAGCAACTTCCTTTGGAAGCGGAATCCAGCCCAGCCAAAAACAAAATTAGCTTAGGAGGCCACCAGGTTTTGGCCAGATTTGTGAAATTTGGTTCTTCGAGACACATAAGCTCAAACCGGAAAGGCCAAGGTCCTCAGGATAAAGCCTAGGTATCTAGGAGGATGGGACAGTGCTCTGAGTGGGTTGGGCATAGCCACATAGTGGGTTCCATGAAAAACTTGATCCCATTCCACAGAGGTCAGGAATTGATCAAGCTTAGAGAGAGATGGGTTAAGGGAGTGGTTGGACCAAGTATATTGGGCCCCTTCAAGGGGAATATCTACCAGGTGGTTTTGAAATATGAAATTTGAGAATTGGACCATGGCTGGAGAGATGGAATGGTTAACATTTCGATCATGTGCCCACCTAGTGATGTTGAAATCCCCACTGAGGCACCACACTAGGGGATCGATGGAGGTTAAGGCTTGAAGCTCCTCCCCAGAAAGCTGGTCGGAGATTATCTAGGTTGGGACCGTATACACTTCCACTTGAAACTATCTGAAATTCTAGAGAGCACCGCTGTCACCAAAAAAAAATTCAATCAATGTGTTTGATGACTAGCTAGAGTGATTTTATGTTATTAGTTTCGTCTACACTAAATTTAAAGACTATTTGTTTCTAAAGTTTTTGTATGAAACTTGTTTCGGTTAGCTTCTTAATAAGGACTCTAACTTCCCTTGGATTTTGGCATGCAAAGGTGGTTTTAGCATGTGTGTTGTGTGTATATCTTGCAATGATTCAAAAAGCGGACCGCTCAGCTACTAGGCGCTCTGAAAGGCCTGGACGCATCGCCCAGGCCTAGGCGCCCAATCTGGGCGGTCGATCCTTGGGCGACCACCTAAGCGGCATGGAACATGCCTAGGCGGGCGCCAAGGGGTGGAAATTGTTTCGGTAGGGGCAATTTTGGTCATTTTTTTTGTTTTTAAGGGCCAAAATTTAGGGTTTTAGATTCATTTGAACCCTAAAACTTGTTGGAGCCAATTTTAGAGAGAGAAAGCCCTCAAAAATCGAGTTTTTGGTGAATTTTTTAGGATCGAAGGGTTTCCCAAAGTTAACAAAAATTGATCCAACATCACCCATTGATATTAGATTTACTTTTTGATGTTTTGCAAAGTTATTAGGGGTTTTTTTAGAAGATTTTGAGTATTTAGAAGCATCTTTGAGGTGGAAGTTTAAAGATTGAGCAATCAAACTCAAAGTAAGTGATTTTTTTTATTGCTTTAGTAATTTGCATTATTTTTGAGATGTCTTCTTCGGGATCTAATCAGAGTGGTGATCCCGGTTGGAAATATGGTTATAACTCATAACCTAAAGATAAAAATTGTACAAGGTGCAAGTTTTATGAAGAGGATACAAAATGGCGTATAAACCGGTTCAAGAAACATATTGTCGGTATCAGGGGGATGTTGCCCCATGTAAAAAGACTTTTGATGCTGTTAAAGAGGAAATAAACAATTTTTTGAACATGGTGAAAATGAAAAAAGAAGAGAGATTTGCCTTTATAGCAGAGATTAGGTCTGGAGTCTGTGTCAATTTTGATGATGATGATAGTGACGGGAAATGGAGGGATGTCAAGAGGTTGAGCAATCCATTATTAAGGGAAAGGGGAAGGGAGTTGTAATTGCTTCTGGTTCTGGGACTAAGAAGCCTCGGGTCAGAGGCCCTATGGATAGTTTTTTACTTTGGCCGTGAGGTTGTAGGAGAGAAAACAAAAAAGCAAACCACTATTGAAAATAGAATCAAGAAGGAAGAGAGAGAGAGAGCTGCGTATTATCTTGCTACATGGTTTATGACGCGGGCATTCCTTTCAATATCGCTCGCTTAAGCAGCTTCTATGCTGCGATAGAGGCAGTTGGCCAATTTGGCCCTGGGATGAACCCCCAACCCCATATGAGCTTTCAGAGCCTTTTTGAAAAAAGACAGTGAATGTCACGAAGGAAGTTGTAGAACTTAAGAAGGATGCATAGGCTCAATATGGGGTTTCTATTATGACTGATGCTCGGAGTGATAGGAAGAGAAGAAGTTAGATGAATTTGCTTGTGAATTGTCCTGCAGGGATTGTCTTTTTGAGGTCTATTGATGCCTCTGATCATATCCATGATGCCCATTACATATTTCAAGTGATAGAGAAGGGAATCAAGGACGTTGGGGAGCATCTTGTTGTACAGGTTGTCACAGACAAGGCTGCTCTTAATGTTGTTGCATCTAATTTGTTGCACATAGCTTATCCTAGAATCTTTTGGATACCATATGCAACACATTGTATAGACCTCATGCTTGAGACTCCTGGCAGTTAACCGAGATACCAGGTGTAGTGACGAAGGCTAAGTTAGTTACAAATTTCATTTATAGCCACCATCTCACCCTCAGTATAATGCGTGCCTTTACAAAGAAGAAAGAGATTGTGAGGCCTGGGGTCACGAGGTTTGCAACTTGGTACTTATGCCTAGATAACATACATTCGAGGAGAGTGCAGTTGAGGCAGATGTTTATCTCAGATGAGTGGAGAGCATGCAAATGGTCTAAGGATCAGGTTGGGAAGAAGGTGTGAGATATTATACTTTCTAAGGCTTTTGGAGAGGGGTGAAGGGCACTCTTAAGGTATTTTTTTCTCTTGTCAAAGTCCTTCGCATGGTTGATAGTGACAAGCCTTCTATGAGCTACATATATGATACTATGGAGAAATGCAAAAGAGAGCCCAAATTTCAATGATGAAGAAACCTGCTACAAGCCTGTTTTTGAGATTATTGATGAGAAGTGGGATAGGTAGCTACATCGGCCATTGCATGCAGGTGGTTATTATTTGAACCCAGTTTTTTTTTATATTGACAAGGATATACAAACAAATGACAGAATTATGAATGGATTTAATGAGTGTGTAGAGGTGCTAGTCCCTGATCCTGCTATTGAGGATATTATATGCGCTGATGAGTTGATAAATTACAAGTGCTCATTAAAGTCTTTTGGAAGTCCAATGGCGATGAGGCAAATGGCCAAAATTGATCCAGGTATTAATAATATTTTTAAGTTCATCAAGTTCAAGTAATCAAGTAATTCTATTATTTATTTATGATTTTATTCTATATCTTTACAGCCCATTGGTGGAGCCAACATGGGTTTAGTTCTCCAAATTTACAAAAGTTGGCCATTCGGATCTTAAACTTAACCACTTCTTCATCCGGTTGTGAGCGCAATTGGAGTACTTTTGAAGGGGTAAGGCCGTACGGGTAATTTGTATAATTTTATAAATAATGCATGAACCATAGATATTAGATTTTAAACAGTTTCATTTGATTTTGTTTGATTCATACAAAGAAAAGGAACAGGCTTTAATGAAAGAGGTTCAATGACCTAGCCTATATCAAGTACAATCGATTCTTGAAGGACAGGTTTGCTAAGAGAGATAAGAGAGACCCCATCAGATCAAAAAATATGGACCATGCTATGGAGTGGTTAGTTGATGATGATGAAGTCAAGGGGCATGGAGGATTGACATGGGACATGGTCATGGATGCTTCAAGGACATCAGCTGACCCTCCTAGGGCCACCAGATCTTCTGCACAGAGAACAAGGATGGAGGAAGAGGAGGAAGAAGAGGCTGATTCAGAAGAGACGGAGGAAGTCGGGAACGACCAATATGTCGAGGGTGACGACTCCGTCGACTCCGATGAATATGATGCCAATGCAGTTAACCCAAGATTTTCTGATGATGAATGAATGACGAATGTTGATTGTTGAATAATTATTAAACTTTGAAGTTTGAACTTTGATTGAAGTATTGTGTATTGAACTATTGAATATTCTTTTGAGTCTTCAAGTATTACTTTCATTTTCATAGTTTCATAATTCAATTTTGTTTTCTTCCTCATGGTGGTGTATTGCAGTACTGGTGTGATACTATTTGGTAATTTGGTTTGATAATTTGGTTGGTTATAAATTTTAAGTTTTAATTGGATTATGGATATGGAGTATGAACCGACTTATGGATTATGGTTATGTTTATGAAGTGTGTGCTAAATGTTAATATGTAGTATAATTTGAATTATGTACTGCAATACATATAATTGATACTGACATAACTGCACTGCAGAATCCTTATTTGGATTCAACTGGGCCGCCCAGGTTCTGGGCGCCCTGGACCCCCCAAGCCGCCTAGGACCTGCCTAGCGCTTTTTGAAACACTGGTATCTTGTTCTTATTATTGTAAAGATTGTGTACTATAATATCATTCACTTTTGGTACAAGTAGATCATAATGACTGTTTCCCACCGGATGTGAACTCCAACACCATATTTCATATGTAATTCATTATTGAACCTCCTTATACCAAAAGTAAATAGTCTTAATGTATACATCTCTTTATTATAAATTGGGATATTTGCTATCTTGGTCCTTGAACCGGCACACTATCTGATCGTTAAGGGTGGTAATGGGCTACTTGGTCCGGCCCTAAAAACTAGGGCTTGTGCCTTAAAATGTCACAAAATGTGCCCCAAGGGTCGAACCAGGGCGAAGGCCTGCCCGGCCCTCATTTTTCTTTACTTTTCCTTTTATTTTTTAATTTTTTATTTTTAGCTCGGCTTAACCCTAATAGGGGTGGGCCGGGGCCTCGGTTACTTTGGCCCAGTCAAGCCCAGGCCTAGGCCAGCCCTACAGGGAGTATGGCCAAACCTAGTCCACCTGGCTTGGCCCATTGTCATCCCTACTGATCGTCTCCCAATTGACTTGGTGGATAATCCACACATGCCTACGGGTGCTTCAAGTCCATTCTTATCTGAGTTGTATCAGTGGTTTAGAAAGACCTCTTAAGGAATTGTTTCCTTTACAACTATTCTCATCAATATAAACAGGCAAGGACTTTTAAAGATAGAAAAAGGAGATTGTAATCGGTATCTGTTCTTGTCAATCCTATGCCTGTTTCCTGTTCATATTTATGCCATGGGGTCATATCCATAGGGTGATGTGTCATGGCTTAGTAAAGCATGGTGTGTGTTGATGGGACTAACCAGGTGGGGCTGTGGAGAGGGTCATTTGTTTTATCTTTTCTTTTCTCCTTATTTGTCCTTTTATAAGTAGAGAGGCCATTCAGTTCAAAGGGGAACATCAATTAGAGGAGAGTGGGAATGAGGAAGGCGATTGTCAAATAGTCTGATATGGTCTGAAGATAAACTGGTGGCAAAGGGTGGCATGCTTAAGGGTGGCAACGGGGCAGGCCAGCCTTGGCCCTGGCCCGGCCCTTGTCCTCATAGGGCTAGTCCAAGCCCGGTCGGGCTGGGCCAAAGACAAATGAAGGAAAGAAAAAAGGAGCGCTGGGTCGGGCTAATCCGGGCCAGCACTGGACCTAGGCCGGCCCTCGGGGCCTACTTTTTTAGGGCTGGGTTGCCTGGCCCATTGCCAGCCATAGGCATGCTATTCCATGACTGGAGGATCTATTCAAGATCCTTGAGAAAAGAGAACGGAGGCCGTTGAAAGAGTGAAGTAAAGGGAATAAATGGAAATGGTTTCAAGTTCTCCAGATTCTAGAAGTTGATTTCTCTGATTAAATATGAGCAGAGCTTGCTGACAGTAATGAAAAGAGAGATAAGGGAGATGGAGCAGGGGGAGTGGAGTCAAACAATCTATGCATCCCATTCTCATTGAGGGCCCATCCTTGGAATCTGAGAAAACTAGGAGGTTGGAATTTTATTGTGCTCATTGACCGCATATTGGAATGGGAGAGGATTTGTTACCCAAAGCGAAAGCTGGTGTTTTGGATATTTTATATGCCCAATAAATTGGATATCATGTTGCTTTGAGAGATGAAGCTGGAAAATGTTATAATTATAGATTGGTTTGGACTACTACTAGTTCCTTTGACAAGAATTGCCAGGTTTGTATGGTTACTAGGAATCCTAGGAAGTTAATAAAAGATGAGTTCATTGAAGCTTTTTAGTGGATGTCATTTTGGAGATTGTTTTAGGCGCTTTCTGCAATGTATGGTCATGATGATCCTATCATCCCTGATGAACCATGGGATGAATTAGATCCAAGGTTTGGAAACCGGCTTTATGTCAAAATAGCTGTTATATTACCCAACAGGCCCAACATGTTGCAATGTAGAGTGGCAGCTGGAAGGCGATTAAAACTTGTCTCTTATTGGATAAAAGGCCATTTTGAATTGGTCTCACGGCTGTGCTATCATGTCTCAGTTTATATTAGTAAAATAATCATGAAAATGGAATATAACATAAATTCCCTTAGAATAAGGAAGAGGACAGATATGATCGCTGTTACTTTTAAAATATGGAAAACCACAGAAGTTATTTTGGTAAAATGTCCCTTTCTACAAAAAATAGTTCATTTTTTTAATATTTCCTCATGATTTTCTTCTCTTTCCTATTATTCTCCTTGTTTTGGTTGTTTTCTGCGTTTAACATTTTTTACCCCCATTTTATATGTCATTTGCCTCACTTTAATGGACTACAATGGCTGTTACCATTATAAAATGGAAATGGACCAGCCTGAATCTTTTCCATTCTACCTGTTTTTTGGATAAAGCAAGAAGCCAGTGAGTAGATTGCATTTATGGATGTTTTTATATTCTTGCTTGTGTACATGTTAGTCTGTATATTTTGACTTGATTTAAGAGAAAAGGAATGTGTCATGATCAACATGGAGTGTATGTGATTAACCTTCCACCTAGTGGTACTTACCAAAGTAACTTAGTGATGAGTAAATTTCTACCTTATTAGAATGGGGCTTCTGTACCATGGTATCCTATCAGGATTCATGGGAGGTGAGTAAGTTTTAGGTTTTGTAATATAGAATGATTGCAGAAAGGAGGTTAACAACAGTCTTTTCTTGGATAGAATGGCCATTTTGAAATGGTCTCATGTGTGTGCTATTATGTCGCAGTTTTATAACTTCATATTAATAAATGATCATTGAAAATGGAATGTAATAGAAAATCCCTTCGGAAACATAAGACGACAAAAATAATGGCTGTTATTTTGAAAAATGGAAAACAAGCGCTGTTATTTTGTATCCCTGTGATTTTTTTTTTAATATATAAGATGCCAGAAATAAAATAGATTTTTTTAATATATCCCTGTGATTTTCTTTAATTTTTTTCCGGTTATTTTCTCTTTTTCTATCTTCTATTTCCCATTTCTTCCTTCTTCTGTTCAAATGCCACTTTCCCCACTTTAATGGCCATTACCATTATGGAACGGAAACATACCAGCCCTGATTCTTCCCATTATACTCCATTTTTGGATAAAGCAACAAGTGGGTGACTAGATTGCGTCTGGATCTTGATTTCATATTGATACTTGTATGTTTGTTGTCTTGTGGTCTATGTATTCATAATTTGAGAAGAGAGAAAAGGAATGCATTACAATAAACATGGAGCATATCTATGCTTCCCAAAAAAAAATCAAAAACAAAATATGGAGCATATCCAATCAACTTTCCACCTTGTGGTGCTTACCAAAGCAACCTGTTGATAAGTAAATTTCAGCATTGATAAAATGGGGCTTCAATATTAAAGCATTCTATCAGGATGCTTGGGACATGGGTAATGCATAAGGGCATGATAGAGGTGAGAAAGAACAAGGAACTTTTATTACTCTAGATCTGAAAGCCGAGACTAACATTATCATTATGTTAGGGATCCGAACAAAGACTCCCGGAATTTGCAGAAGAAGAATGGAGTATTTTGGTGAAAAATCGAAATCCTGAAATCAAGGAGTCGGCTTGATCAATGGGGGAGACGAAGAACCAGTGACAACCACCTGGTCGGTGGTTTCCTCCAGTGGATTGGAACTACATTTACAACCTCTCTCAGCAACCCCTTCCTCTTCTTCACTCGGTTCATACCAATCGGTTCCCCCCCACTGATGCCCTGCCTTTAGGTGCTTCCTCCCTAGGCAGCGAGGCCTTCTGTCCCAGTGAGGCCTCCCTTCCCAGGCCCTCGACACAGTCCCCGTTTAAGTCCTCTTTCGAACAGGTCCTGCAGGTCACCACGACCCTCGCCGCCGGTGGCTCTTCTCCTTCTTCCTCTTGCCCTTCTTCTCCCCTTCCTTCTCCTCTTCGGTCGTCTTCTTTTCCTTATTCTGTCGCGGTGCCACCTAAGACCTCAGGTCCCCCTTTCCATTAAGTTGTGTTCCTCTTTGGCGAGTACTTTTCATCCCCGAAGGGATGATTTCAAAGCAATTGAAAAATGGGGCCAGCGTCTTTGGAATGAGCCCAACCTAGTGTGCAAGCAATTACATGACGGAGTGTTTCTTTTCTTGTTTCTGTCCATTCCAGGAACTCGCTCTGCTTTGAGTTCTCCCAAACCCTTGTCCTTTAAGGGTGCGACTCTTTCCCTTAGGGAATGGTCTCCGAGTCTCGGCTCTACTCGACTTTCGAGAGTTTGGCCCACGGTATTCAACATCCCCCTCCACGCTTGGTCCCCCCTGACTTTCAGGAAAATTGCTGCTTCTTGTGGTCATCTGGTCGCTATCCTCTTGAGGTCAATCGAGTTCTTACCTCATGGTGCTATTCGTCTATTGCTGGAAACCCTGGATCTTACCCTCATCCCTTCCTCCATGTGGATTGAGGTTGAAGGTCTGTATTACTGTTCCTTATCCCCTAGACCTTGGCCGCACCCAATTTGTCTCCCTCGCATGTTCCTCCGCAGATGGATGCGGTCAAGCCATCCTCGTTGGATTGGACGGTGGTGACGAGAAAACGCTGCCGTCAACGGCGGCGCAACCTGCAACCTCAGCCCAAGCTCGCCGTGGCCCATTCTCGGAGACGTCCAATGGCTCCATGGCAACAAACTTTACGCAAGACGTGGAGAACAATCAACCACGTGGTAGTGATGGCCGCTTGTCTCTGAGGACAACCCTATTCTGACTCCAACCCCCTCCCTATCACCTACTCGCCCCCCTCTCTGACGGAGCCTTAAATCCCAAATCGGGATTGCATTCTCTAGCATATGTCCGGGTCGTCCCCCTCGAGAAGGCCGCCCTCCAATCGAGCCTTTCCGAGGCCCCCTCCTGCTCTTGACTCCACCTCTTCTTTTCCTATCCCCTTCTTTCCTCTCTCCCCCTGTTCACCTCCCATTGCCTCTTCTGGTCCAACCTTACCCCCCTCCCTCCCTCCCTCTCCTTGTGTCGTGCCCCCTTCTCGCTCCACTGCCGGCCTCCCCCTTGTCCCCTCCTCCCTTCTCGAGAGCCCTTTTCCCTGCTTTCATCCTCCATTTCATCATGTTTGCTTTTGGCGTTCCCCTTCCTCTCCCCTCTGCCGTCTCCGCTCAGCCGTCCATCTCTTCCTCGTCGACAGACCCGCTCGAGGCCTCCGTCAGATCCTGATGGCTCAGTCCTTTGACTTTTCTACTCCGGACCCTACCCTGCTCGCCTCCCTCTTGGCTGCCCTCCTGAATTATACTCCTACCTTGGTTCCCATTTGCTAGATAAACTCTCCCCCTGGTTCCCTGGCCTACTGCACCCAAGTAGCCCCTCTGTACCCTTTCTATCAACGGCATGGCCCTTTCTCAATCCTGATCCTTCTTTTAGCTCCCTTCTCGGTGGCCTTTCTATCCTATCGCCCCTCTTATCTTCCGCTCTTGTCGCCCCCGTCATCGCGGCCTTCGTTCGTTCCCGACCTTCTCCCCGCCCCTCTTTCGGCCTCGCTCTCGCTTAAATCCCTGGGAATTCAGCCTCTTCCCTCAGCCTTTCCCACCCCCCAAAGCCCCTCCCACTCGGCCCTTTCCTCTCAGATATCGCTTTTTCCTTACCACCTGAGTCCCCCCATTCTCCTGAACCCTACCCTGATCTCCCCTCGGACCTCCTCCCCTCTTATTTCCCCGACCCCCTTCTCCCACCTGTTGCCGACCTACCTCGACAGGCCTCATCGGACCCGTCCAATTCTGGCAGGTCCCTCTCCTTGTCCCCCTCGGCTTCGGTAGACCCCGATTTTGTCGAAGGAGTTGATCGCGGGCAAGGAGACCTCATGGAGTTGCTTAGAGTAATGGGCTTTCCCCAGGAAGGCTCCGAAGGCCCCTTTCACCATTTTTTCAAAGCTAATGCCCATGCCCAAAGTCAGCTCAAGATAAGTTTCAAGGGGCGAAGGGAACTTCACAATCTCTTCTCTAGCATCAATTATGATCTCAACGCTTCGTCTGGTATTGCAGCCCAAGAGACTACGCCAACCTCTCCCTCTGGTCCCCTCTGCAGGAGATCTCCCAAACTGGCGGCCCAGCCCCTCACCCCCACATCCTCAATGAAACTTATTTCATGCGTCAAGGGTTTGGGTCTAAAACCCAAACGATCCGCAGTCAGGGACCTGTGTGCCAAACATAATCCTACCCTTTAAGCTCTCATCGAAACCAAACAGCCGTACCCCTCTCTACAACTCATACGATAGGTCTAGGGTCGCAGACTGTGCCAGTGGTTGTCCCGGCCTGCGCTAGGCGCCTCAGGGGGCATTTGGCTTATTTGGAATCCGACGGAACATTCTCTTCAGTCCTCCCTGATTGGAGAATTCTCTGTCACGACCATCCTTTCCAAGACCTCTGATGGCTTGCCTTGGAAGTTTACAACTATTTACGGTCCGAACTGTCCTACCCTAAGACTCGCTTTCTGGGCAGAACTTGACCCCGCGGCCTCGCTCCCACACCTTGTCTGGTGCTTGGGAGGGTACTTCAATATCACCAGATAGTCGTTTGAAAGGAACACATGGCAGAATTTTCAGATTTCATCTCAAGAAATATCCCCCTCTAGGGGAATCTTTTCACCTGGTCCGACCACTCTTCTTAGCCCACCCTCTCTAAACTTGATAGATTCCTACTCCCTCTACCATGGGATGATGCCCTCCCAGAATCCCTATCTTTAGCTCTTCTTAAACCTACTTCGGATCACTGCCCTATTCTTTTAGACACTCAACTAATCCCTAGAGGGCCCAAACCCTTTAGTTTTGAACTGTCTTGGATGTCTCCTCCGTCATCTCGCTCTGGTGGGACTCTTTCTCTCCCCAAGTTTCGAGTAGGGCAGGTTTCATCCTGCAAACCAAGATCCAACTCCTAAAGAAATCTCTTAAAAGAGTGGAGTAAGAACATCCTTGTGAACTTCTCCCTAATCTCTTCTCAATTCTATCCAGGAGCTGGACAATCTGGAGGAATCCAGAGCACTATCCTCTGAAAGCAATCTCAGATCCCAACTGAAGTTGGACTATCTCTCCACTCTCAAGAAAGAAGAAATTTTTTGGTATCAGAGACCCAAGGTGAAATGGCTCAACCTGGGAGACCATAACACAGGCTTCTTCCACCGGATAGCTAACTGCCGACGCCGAGTAAACTCTATCTCTCTTCTTAAAGTGGGTAATTCCATTCTGGACCAAATAACCCAGGTGGAAGCAATTATCCTGGCTTACTACAAAAATCTCTACTCGGCTTCTAGCGATCCAAGACCGAGAATGGGTAATCTACATTTGCATTTGCTTCCCCATGAGTGGTCATATTGGTTGGAACGCCCATTCTCAAAAGAGGAACTACTGAAAGCAATCACGAATCTCGGCAAAGACAAAGGGCCAGGTCCGAACGGCTTTCTGTTAGCTCCTTTCAAGGCCTTCTGGGAGACCTTTAAGCCCGACTTCCTCAATCTCTTCAAAGAGTTCTACCATAAGGGCATCATTCATAAAGCAATGAATGCCACCTTCATCGCCTTAGTCCCCAAGATGGAAGGAGCCAACGAATTAAAGGACTTTAGACCGATCAGTTTGGTGAAGTCCTCCTACAAGATACTGTCAAAAGTGCTGGTGACTCGTTTGAAAGAAGTGCTACCTTTTGTTATTTCTCTTTCACAAAGTGCCTTCATAAAGGATAGACAAATCCTTGATGCGGTCCAGGACGCTCACGAGTGCCTCCATTCTCGACACTTACAAAAAAAACCAGCACTTATATTCAAAATTGACTGGGAAAAGGCCTATAACCATGTCGACTGGTCACTTTTAGACGAGACCATGGGTAGATTGGGTTTCGGGGATAGATGGCGGAGATGGATGAGGGGTGGCTGCTCAAATCCCCACTTCTCCATTCTCATCAACAGGACTCTTAAGGGATTCTTCCCCTCTTCTAGGGTCTCCGACAAGGAGACTCCATTTCCCCCTTTCTCTTCGCTATAGCTGTCAAAGTCTTTAGCTAATCACTATCTAGGTTATACTAGGTGGGCCTATTGAATGGCTTCAAAAGTTGTGCTAGGGGCCCCTCGGTCTCCCATTTGCAATACGCCGATGACATTCTAGTGTTCATTGACGCTAACCCTCAGGAAATCGAATGCCTCCGTATGTTCCTCAGGTGCTTTGAGTTTGCCACAGGTTTCAAGTTCAATAAGTGAAAGTCAACAATGATAGGGGTTGCCCTCACCTCTGAGGAGACCAGAGCCTTACTCTCAGGTTGGACGTGCAAAGTGGAAGAGCTCCCAACTAACTACCTGGGGATTACCCTGGGACTTGGGAAACTTAAAAAGGCACAGTGGTCAACCGTCATTGATAGGAGTGGACCGTCAGCTTGCTGGTTGGAAAGGAAGGTTCCTTTCCTTCGCGGGTCGCACTACCCAAATCAAAGCCACACTCTCCAACACCCCCATAAATCTCATGTCCCTCTTCCATATGCAGGCAGCGGTAGCTAATAGACTAGAACAACTCATGAGGAACTTCCTCTGATTAGGAGAGTCCGAGTCAAAAAAATTCCACCTCGTCGTTTGGGAAACGGTCTGCCGATCTCAAGGCAAACTTGGGATCCGCTCCCTACGAAAGCAAAACACGGTGGTGGCTCTTGTCAAACTCCCCTAATCATCTATGGTCACAAGTGCTCCAACATAAATATAGAATTCCCCCAGAAGCCTGGCTACAGAAGGGGAAGCCCCACAGCAGACCCTCAGGAGCCTGGAAGTCGTTTCTTTCGGTTTTGTCTACATTCAAACAATCCATCAGATTCCACCTGAGGTCTGGCAGTAGGATCTGATTTTGGTCCAGCCTTTGGGTGGGTTACTCTCCTCTCAGGGATCCCTTTCCTTCTTTATATTCCCTCACCACTAGGCCGCTAGCCTGGATCTCGGAAGAGCTCCAGCTGACAGGTAACAGAAGAGTGTGGCACCCCTCTTTCAGGCGATCTCTCTCTGACGCTGAAATAGTGGAGTTCATCTCCCTCTCGACCTTCCTCAACGATCACTTTTTCCCACTTTCAAGGCCGAACAGAATCATGTGGACGCTAGAGCCATCTAGCTCCTTATTGGTGGCCTCTTTCTACAAAAACTTACTGCCCTCTCCCCCCTCGGTAACGTTCACGGTATGATCATCAATAGCGCCACGAAAAGTGCAAGCATTTAACTTGATTTGCTTGCGAAGGAAAAATGCTAACAGTTGACCAACTCAAGCGAATCGATGCGCCCTTTGTTTTAAAGAAGAAGTGACCCACTCTCACTTGTTTATCCACTGCGATTTTGCTCTTTACCAGTGGAGCAAACTCCTCAACCTTTTCGGTCTGACCCGGGTCATACCGATCTCTATCCCTAGACTTTTAACTTAGCAGACAGGCTTCCATGGCCCAAAACTGGGAGGCCCCTTTGGAAAGCAATGACAGAGGCCACGATTTGGACTCTATGGAAAGAAAGGAACTCAAGAATCTTTAAAGGGGCCCATTGCGATAATCCAGCCCTATTCCATAAAATCCACACTCTCGTGACTTTCTGGGCCACCAATCATAAGGCCTTCAAGCTCCTTCCTTGTTCTATCTTCCTTGCCAACTAGCAACAATTAGTTCTTCTTCAAAACACTCGACCCCCACACCATGGGAACTGGTCCCCCCCCTCCGCCGGGTACAATTAAGTTCAACTTCGATGGCTGCTCACTCGGAAATCCTGGCCCCTCTCGACCCTCACACCATGGGGACTGGTCCCCCCCTCTGCCAGGTGCAATTAAGTTCAACTTCGATAGCTACTCACTCAGAAATCCTGGCCCCTTTGGGGTAGGGGGGGGGGGGTTCAAAGACTACCAAGGAAACACTTTCCGAGGAAACACTTTGGCACAATTCTCAAGACACATAGGTCGCACCAATTCACAGCTGGTAGAATCTCTCGCCTTGCTCACGGGCATCAAACTTTTTGATCCTGTGTGGGCTCAACCACTTCTAGTGGAAGGGGATGCACGCAATATAGTTTCTTGGGCAGCGGTCATGTATCCCCCCCTCTAGTATCTCTCTAAGATTTTTTACGAGATTTCTCACCTCTGCAGGGATATTCCCGTCTCATGGACGCATATCTTGCAGGAATCAAATGCACTGGCGGACCATCTAGCTAAGGAGGGAGCCAACCTGCAAGCCGCAGCTACTACCTAAGCTTGGAAGACTTTCCTAATCGCTTTTCTTCACGCCACTTTTGTCGTACTTTTTAATGTAACACCTGGAATGGCACTTTGATTTCAAAGCCCTTGTAAAATGACCCCAAACCATTGATGTTAAGCCTACGTTTAGTTTTTTCTAGAATACTCTTTGTACTACACCTATTCACAGAGGTGTTACTAGTTCCCCTCTGAGAGGACAAACCCGTGTGTCCTCTCTTATCACTATTTGTACTTCCTGCTCTTTAATACAATGTTAACTTCATCAAAAAAAAAAAAACATTATCATTCTATTATAGAGGTAGAGTTACTTGAGTGGGTGAGAATTTTTTTTACAAAGGAGGGACTATTATTATTCTGGATCTGAAAGCTTAGGAAATGAACATTGGGATCTGTATGAAACTCTTCCAAAGGTTCTAAGATGAGGATGGGGGACGTGAGGGCCCTTCCTAATCTGGTTTTGTTAGGACGCCTTTGTATGGAGATGGATAGATGAGCTATGGTTGCCCACGGTCTGTATCAATGTTGTCATATTCGCTTCAGAGTCTTCTTCGATTTGGTGAGAAAAATGAAGCAATTCAGTGCTTCAGCCGATTCGGGGGAAAACTTTGGACTTTTTTAAAAAATTTAATATAAATAAATTAGATATTTATATATAAAATAATGGATAAAATTACAAATTTAAATTAAAAAAATTAAAAAAACTTTAAAAAAAAAAAAACTTTTATATGGGTATTTCTTTTCTAACCAAAGCAGCCCGAAGCTTCGGCCGAAGCTAAGCGAATTTAATACCCTTGGTCTATATTGTCCTTGAGATGCAGATGTGGAGACAAACTGTGTCCAAATTAATTGAGAAGGCCAGGGCGCGAGGAACTCTGAGGGACTCCACTTCTATTCATAATTGTGTTGGCAATCTTCAACCATGGTAGAGCACTTTGGGGTTTATTAAGGGTTTGCTGATGACATAGGAGCTGGACCTTGTTGTCCCTTGCAGTTTGCAATTTTTGTGTGTTGCATCTCGAGACTAGGCAAAGATGATTTAATACTGGAGTTTTATGACATGATTTCAAAAGAGATGGTTAGCTTGAGGAGACCCTTGGAATTTCTGGTGAAGTGCTCTTTTTAGAAGTTACCTAGACAGGATAAGAAGTGCAGGAGAAGCTTTCCAAGGACTTTGTATTGTGTTAGTGACCCAAATGACCCAAACATTATACTTTGTCATCTTTCTGTGAGAAAAATTACATAGACAGGTGCAGTGAAGTGTCCTTGGGGTTCCAAGAAATTCAGCAAGGCTAGTATGTATTATGTTATTTTTGTTTTTTTCCTGTAGTGTGGATAAGCCAGAAAGCAATTAGAAGGATTTCATGTGGAAGGGCCACTAATAGTTGCAATTACATCTTTTTAAGTTGGATGGGGTTTGTCAGCCACAGGATGACGGGATTTTGGGTATTAGAAGGTTGAGGAACATGAATAATTCTCTGTTAGGTGCCCCTAGATGTATAGGAATGAACTGTTCGACTTTCGGAATGGGGGGTAGGGCTAATTTTTGGGGGAATTCATGCATTGTGAAGCCCTTGGGGTTCTGCTCTCAGCCTTTGCAAATCTAGTTGCAAAGAGTTGGTTTAGTAGAGAAGAGGTTGGATCTGGCCATTTTTTCTCTTTTGAGGTGGGGGGACAAGCCAAGAGTTTGGATTACTTGCTCTTACATTTCTTTTTTGTGTTGTTGGGAGAAGGGGGTGGGGTTGTTGGGTACAGGCCAAGAGTTTGAATTACTTTGTAGTTCTTGTTTTACTAGCCTGCATTAACTCACAGAATACACTGAGATAAGATGTATTCAGGTGAGGTGGTCCTGATGACGCTTGAATGTTTCTAATGTGCACTTTTTAGCATTACTGGCCTGCATTAACTTACAGAAAACACTGAGATGAGATGTATTCAGGTGAGGTAGTCTTGATGACGCTTGAATGTTTCTAATCTGCACTTTTTAGTATTAGTGAGGAGCTTTGCACATCTCAGTTGCCTCTACAATTTCTTTCATATATCATTGGAGATGGATAAAGTGCACAACTTCATGGAATGGGTATACTTTGGACATTGTGGGATCGGAAGTGTTTGTCACCCATGAATAGTGGAGGGACCAAGTTGGACCATTATTTATTCCTAAAATAGGTGGACGGAAAAAAACGGCCCTGTTCAAATGTTTAGTCCATGCATGCAGGGCTTACTTTTTACCTGGTATGCATACAAGGCCATGCAGAGGTTGACTTGTTATTAGGGCCGCATCAAGTCTTGTTTCGGGCTAGTTACTCGCATTATTGTCTGATGGAACAAGGTTGGCCAATTTTTATTATCTGTAATATGTTTCATTTTTTTTGCTTATTTCTCTTCATTTTTATTTAATTGTTACAAAATCATGTCCTACCGGTCTGAGCAGTTCTGACTGGAAGGGGCCCCTCACCGGTCTAGTGGCATGTCCAGTACTAATAACATTGTGTATAATGACCTGTTCATAAAGAGTTACCCTCTATAAAATTTACATAAAGAAGGAAAACAATACATTTGATATGAATATAGAGATCAATATGGGTTTTTGTACGACAGTGTATGTTGTCATCTTATAGCAAATGTCAAGTTCTTGGGCTTTCATTCACAGCTGTTGGCTTGTCAAGGATATCTTTTGCCTTCTCACTTTTGCAGATTTCAAAGACTTCCAGGGCCCTTGCCATCCTCCATGCTGGGTCTAGAGGCTCTCACAGGGGAGTTGGATGACATTGGTTTTGAAGATTATCTGAATGGTAGATATGCCTTTTCTCTAAATCATCTTATTTCTTGCTTCATTTCAAGTTCAAGAAGTTCGTAGGATACAGTTTGGTTCTATGATTTCGATAAACTATTTACAATTTTCTAAAATACAAGAGAAATTGTCGAAGAACCTTGATTCCATTACTGTTTGGTGCCAATAATCCTCATAAGAACATGACTTTGTTCTGCCTTTGAAGCTCTTTTCATCTGAATAACTAGCTTTCATGTTCAATCTTCATTTTATTTTTTAAATTAAATTAATATATTGTTGATGTTGTTGCAGATCCTCGTGACTCTGAAAGCTTTAGGCCAGTGGATATGCACAATGGGATGGAAGTACGATTGGGCCTCGCCAAGGGGCCAATTTGCCCGAGCTTCATCTGATGTCAACTTATCACTTGAGAAAAGGCATTTTGTTACCCATATTAAGGGAATATATTGATTAGAATCTTCTAGTAGGCATTTTGTTGCCCATATTAAGCGAATATATTGATTAGAATCTTCTAGTTTTGGGACCTGGTCTGGCCAATTTTAGAGGCATGGGGTTTAAACTTTGTTTGGCACATGAAAATTGGAGAGATATTGTTGAATTTCGTGGACGCTTCTTCCTGGTTGGATTTGCTTGATCTGTCTGACTTTCGCCAGTCCAACAGTCCCTGGTTTTATAGGCAAGGATATGAAAGCATTGGGCTTTGTTATTGGATGGCGCTTGGCTGGTTTATGGTTTAATGGGGAAGTAGAGAAAACTAATGACCTGCTGGCTATATAGGTGGTTTGTATAAGGCTGAGGCATTTGAACAATTAAAGGAGGGCGCACCTTCAAATAGTATTGAAATATATTGTTTCAGTATCAGAAATCAGAAATCTTTATGATGACCAAAAACTTTTTCATATGTAATTATAAATTGAAATATTCAAAAATATTGTGGATCGAGCATATCTATGAATATTAAAAAATCTTTAAAAATGACAATCTAGATAATATATTATAAAATGTACTATTTTCAAGACTTGAAATCTATTTTTTCTCATGTCCATATATTTGGAGGTTGAGATGTTCGAATTGAGTGTTTGTCGACATCAAAACAATACCTTCTAGTGAAATTTTAAGGTGCACTTTAATTTGATTTTTTAGAGCCACACCTTCATATAAACTTTTTTAATTATTAATTGGGATCGTACATTATGATAATAAAGTAGTAATAATTATTCTTTATCATTCATTAGATGTCAACTTAGATAGCTTGAGATGTGTCATGAAGTTGAAGATTTTCATTTTATGTTTTTGAATTTTGAATGCAGTCAATGATACTTTTATAACCATCTTATTTAAAATCTGACAAATAAAAATTCTAATATCTTTTTATCAAAAGTAAATAGTCTCTTTCTATATTTTTCGTTATTTCCTGGATAATTGTATTTGTAATCTTGCATATTTACATCCATCCAATGATACTTTTACAACCATTTTATTTAAAATCTGACAAATAAAAATAATTCTAATCGCCTTATTTTCCTGGATAATTGTACTCGAAATCTTACACATTTACGTCCATCCAAAAGAGAATTTGTTGAAACACCATCCAACGTCATGTAGCACCGGTAAAACACACCAATCGTTTGATTTCACCAATATCTCTTGATCCCAAAATCTAACTAGCAAAATAACACATGTCAAACAACGGGTGTCTGAAGAACCAGAAAACATTGTTATTATGCGCTATCCGACCTCCTTTAATTGAATCAAGGTTCATACAATTTTCCTTTAAACGCCATCTACATTTCGTACCTTCTCTTACCATTTAACTGCAACAAGTTCCGTAACTCAATTTTCCTTAGAGTGACATCAACTTCCTCTTCAACTGCTTCCATTAGAAACCTTGGACTCAACCCAGTTCCATCTGCTCTGAGCCGCAACCAACAGTTTTGCTCGAGCTTCATTTCGCTTTGCTTCATCCTCGACCCAAGACCTGGACCATTCAATCATAATTTCAGATAGCTAAATGACAAAGAAATCACTATAGAAGCGTAAGAGATAAGAGAGGGCTACTTATGAACATGAATCTAGTGATCTCAGGCTAGGCAAATCAACACATATGTCAGAAAGAGAGAGAGAGACTCCAAGATTTGGCCAAGCATCAACTATTACAATGCCTAGTTTGAGTCATCTATGCAGAATGGAGAGCACAAAGATATAAATTGAAGGAAATAAGTATAATCATTAAAGAAGTTAAAAATGAAGTCCATAAACATGCACATCATATGGAATTACAACAAAAGCAAGGCAGATGATAAAAATATGGGCCCAAAAAAAAAAGGTCGAAAAAAAAATGGTACCCGCATATTTAAAAGGTGTAGGTTATTTCAAAGATAGAGAGAAATGAAGGGTGTTAATTTTTCGTGAAAGAGAGAGATGTTTAGGATGACAATGATAAACATTTTGATGAATGATGAATATTAGAACTGTGAACAGAGTCACAGAATCTAACTAACCTGAGAATCCGAATAGCCTCAATTTCTGCTTCCAATACAGATTTCGCCTCCACCACATCACCCCACCTACTCTGCACTTCACCCAACATTTCATTTAAGATTTGCCTTTCTCTAGAGAGTCTCTCTCTCTCAGATGCCAGCTTTGCAGTCATCTCATCAACCTCTCTCTTGATCTCAGATAATAACTCTTTTCTACAAACAATCGCCACTCTCTCCTTAGACCACTCATCTAGAGTCTCATCTCTCTTCTCTCTCTCCTGTAAATCCTTAACAGCCTCCTGATAATCTCTCTCCACTCCCAACCAATAGATTTTCAAATTATTCTTTTTCTCTTCCCAAAACTGTTGTATTTCTCCCTTTTGAAGTAACTCAGACCTTATGTCCTTCATATTTGCTTCTCTTTCCATCTTCTCGGCCTCGAGTCGTATTAATTCTACCTGAATTGCCTCCGCTGCCCTGCCACTTGTTAAGGCGACTGCTGCCTGTGCTTTTGTGACTGGTTTGCGAGGCTGAAAGCGCCTACTCTGCCCTGTGATCAAAAGCATGTACTTCACTTAAAAGAGAGAAAGAGAGAGAGAGAGAGAGACAGAGAGAGAGAGAGAGAGAGAGAGAGAGGGAGAGATGCTTTAACAGATATAAAATCAATAAATGCAGGTAGAACATACTTCAATGAGCATTTTTATGAAGATGCATAATTTATTAAACACCCAAAATATAATTGGTTTCCACCTGGAATCAAAACAAAGAATGCAGGGTTTTAAACTGAATTTCATTAAAAAAAAAATGTCATGAAAAGCAAATATTCTTTTATTTCAGAAATAGAATATTGCTAAATGTAAACTTTTCTAGTACGCTTTGTGCAGGTGCAAAAATTTTGTAATCTACAAATGCTTTTATACTTTACATTAAAGAGTCAATTTCATCACAATAAAAAGAAAAACGAAGGTATGGCTGGGTGTTGCCCCAAGTGTAAATGGATAGATGAAGAACATACGATGAAGCACACTATGAAAACATGTTGATTCTCTATATATTAATATGACCATGCGAAGGACAAGCCAATGTTCTACTGCATGTATCTAACGTAGGTCGATTATCTATTTATGAATATGAACATACGAAGGGCAAGCCAATGTTCTACTGGATGTATCTAGCCTATGCTTGTGTTGTGACTATGGAGAGAGAGAGAGAGAGAGAGAGAGAGAGAGAGAGAGCAAGAGAGAGAGAGAGAGAGAGGGAAAGAGGTACCGAAAACTCTTCTCACTATGCTGCCATCACCAGCAAGCATATCCATAAAAAGCTCTATAGAGGCATCTTGTTCCATTGCCATCACGTCCATAAAATCCACTTTCAGTAACATCTGGACTGTAAACGAATCAGAATTTTAAGAACTTCTTACAAGACCCCACAAAATATATCTATCCCAAGTAGCAGAACTGTCATAACTTCAACCAACAAGTAAGCTACTTAACATACCTTATCATCAACTTCTGGATAGACGGAATATTCCAGCATTGTCTTCCAGTTCATCAAGTCCAGTCGAGATATTAAGCTACAAAACCAATGTATCTACTTTATTACATAAATTACTTAAAAAGAAAACTTTTTACGTATATAGAAGTTTCTGAAAAATAAATACATAAAGAGAGCAATCAAAAAATTCAGCAACACCTGTCAGGGGAAAATTCTATTCTCTGCTGACATGTTGAGTTATCATTATCAACACCCCCGGATTGATTTACTGTTAACTTGCTCAGAACAATGCCAGATTCTGCAAGGGCTGCGAATTCATGGGGCTGAAATTTAGCAGTATTCTTATAGTTAATGCTTTGCAATACAAATAAGGCATGATGAATACGGCCCAGAGAGGGAAAGCACAGTAACCTAGTGGTATTTAGAACATATTAACCACTACGTTTTGAACTTGAACCCTTACTCCAAATGTTTTACCATAACCATATGCTTTCTCGAACAACAATTCCTGCTTCAGGCTTCCCCCAGAAAGGGGCCTACCTTGGATATAACAAAAGTCTGAGTCATTTGGACTAATGTCATCAAATGATGGGTCTGGGGAACCCGCAACATATGTAGGCAGAAATAATCGGCATTTGGCACTCCTAAGACAATCAGTAGCACCATGAGTTCAATTCTAGAGGTAAAGCTTCATCATATGGTAGAGGTACTAATGCGCACTTAATTTTAATAAATTTGTGTATAATGAAGTTAGAAGGATTCTTTATCAGATATTTTATGGATATGGTTTGTATTACCTTTCCAAAAGAGAATTTGCTTTAAGAAGCCATCGCACGTATTCTCGTCTGGTACACAATGCTTCTGGATTAACAGAGTCCTCAATTATCTGCAGGAACTTATGGTCAATAAAATTCCGACCAAAAATTTAAAGTCAATAAGTTGCTAGTAAATTGGTGGGACTTGTCAACATATTTTAACATATAAACCAATGGAAACATCAAAGTCCCTGCTGGCATATTTGGTTTCAAAATCTCACAAATCAGATATCAACTCTTAAGAAGAATATCTCAGATGGTATTTCCTTAAGCCCTATTAGAAATAATGAAATTACTGCTCAAGCGAAAAAAAAAAAAAAACAAACTCAACACAAAGGGGCAGCCAGCTCATTGGGCATCGGGTTAAGAGGCATTTTTCAAGAATCCGCAGGCCATGCACTACTGTGCTTTGCAGGCCACTAAGGGGGGCATACCAGCCAATGATTCAACAATTTTCGGGCCGATTGGGCATCACCCGAGTCGACTTGATATCCAGGGGTTCCCGTTTCTGGAGGGCCCCCGAATGGGGGAATCGTCCCGAGGAGTCTGAACTGACCAGTTTCCATACGGAACATGGCCAATCCCTGTGTCTCAGGTAGCCTCGGGAATTGCCTGAGTCTGACAAGAAACCCCTCATTGGGTGTTTTTCCATCCACCTCAAAAGTTGAGTCATATCTCTTCAATTTGTCGCTACTTCAGCCCAAATCTGAACCTTACAGCTGATTTTGCATTGTCTTTAGATCCTTAAAATGGTTTTTGAATCAAATAGTTATTTCTAGAATAAAAAATCCGAAATTTGATTTTTTGTTGAATTTCAACTCAGATCACCTTGGATTTCTCTGATTTGCAGTCTAACCCAATAGATCCTTGGGGATCTGATTTGTGACAATCCCAGCATCAATCTACAACTCATACATTGTGAGATTGGTGTAGATTTTATTTTTTGTTGCTGTCTTCATTTTTCACAATAAATGATTTCAATTTCTTCAAAATAATGCAGACTTTACAAATTTTAGGCCTTATTTTAGATAGATCTAGATCCTATGTACTGATTAACAGCTATATCACGCATTTTTTCTTCAATTTCGAAATTTGTTTTCAAAAAAATGTAGAAATTCTCTACAAACTTAAGAAAAAATGTAATTTTTTATTTTAGCAAGAATTTTTTGTAATTATAGTTTTTTATCATTAATAATATATGCCAGATTATTCTTTGATTTATCACATATTTTTGCGAATTTTGAGAAATTATTTGCTGATTTTTCAAGTTTATTCACTTTGCATTCAATATATTTCTAGTTTTCTGTGTAGTATTTGTTTAAATGCATTTGGGTGTGTTATGGCTTTTGTGATGCAATCACCACCCAAACATGTACAGTATGGGATGAAGCAATGGATTTTTTTAGGCATTATAATACCTCTCATATGATTTTAAAAGCAGCTAATGCCTGTTTTATCAATAATTTGTGAACAAGTAATTTTTTTGCCATTGAAATGCTCTCTATTTTCCCCTTTTTTTGGTTTTCTATCTGTGTGTAGGTGTAACCTTCTAGCAAATTACTAGACATATGTACCGCCAACCGAGGAACCTGCATGGCAGTATATGGGGTTAGATACATTCAAACAAAAAAGATAAGGTTAGGTATACTTTCTCTAGTAAAAAGGTGGGTAGCAGTATCAACCACCTTCAATATCACGTGGCAAGGATGAGAGGTGAAGTCTTTCATGTCCAGAGGTAACAAAGGTAGTGGGGACAAATGTTGGGTATTATTTATTTTTATTTTTTTGCCAACAAGAAGATGGCTGAGGAGATTCTTTTCTTTTCTTTTTTTTTTTTTTTGGGGGGGGAGATAAAGAAGAGGATAAGGAGTTCGAGGCCCAGCTCAAGCTTGGAGGAAGGCAAGTTTGGAAGATATGTATCCCCAATAGAGTGGTATGGACAGGTATGGAGGGGCAGGTTCCTAATGTAGGTATGGAGAGGCGGTTCCTGATGGGTCAGCACTAGTGGTAAAAGGGGTCCTTAGGGGCTACCTCGAGGCACATTACCGACAATAGGGGGATGCACTCCTAGACTCCTAGTTTGGCAAGGAGTAAGTGTTGCATGGGGGCAGTGGTGGTGAGGAGCACAGATAGGGGGTAAGGATTATAGGGTAAACTCCTCAACCCACTCAATACACTGCTCTCAATGCATATGAGCTTTGTAGGCCCTGCTAAGATGAGGAGGGCCAGTTAATTGATAAGGAGATGTAGAAGAGAAAATGGTTACATTCATGTCTAATGGCAGGAAGGACATGAAGGGGAGGATTTTTCTTAAATTCTTGAAGTATTGCCCACATGGAACAATGTTACATAGCAAAGTAGATGCCACATGAGCAGCAAAAGATGGGAAGCTATTGTTTAGTTTGTTGGATTGTGTGGTGAAGCAAGTTGCTGAGGAATACGTAGTTAGATTAGTAACTGCTGATGTGAAGAATTGCATCAACACAAGGGAGAAAATAATGAAGTTCACTGAGCATTTTGTATGGACCTCCTTTGCAACTCCTTGCACCCACCTTATGTTAAAAGACTAGCAAGCCCAAGAGCTTGAAAGAGATTTTGCATAAAGGTAAGAGACATGAAATTTATATACAACTATCCTAGTCCTAGCTTTGATGAGGCAGCATATTGATGGGAGGGAGCTAATTAGGGCTTGAGTCATACACTATGTGATCACATTCTTGTCCATGGAGTCTATTTTGAAGTGGTAAAGAGCTCAAGAAGATGCTCCTATTATAAGGATCCAGACTGCAAGGGAAGTTGAAGGCATAACTAGTAGCAGGAGGTTCTGGGATAGAAATGAGCAGATCCTAACAGCCATAGCTCCTTAAGTGACGCGCGCCATCAAAGGCTTATGTTTATTCTTTAATAGAGCAAGGAGATTGTTGATTAAAGATGGAATACCTTATTGGCCTAGCCAAATCAAGTAGCAAGTAATATGTGTTGACATGTCTTTTTTCTTTTTCTTGAGTAAAGTTCACTGTATTTCATTAGAAAGAGGAAACAAAATTACATGTCAAAAGTTTTTTCTGTTGACATGTAAAGTTTTAATATTTAAACATTTAATTATGATAAGTTTTAAATATTTAAACACTTAATTATGATTTATGATTGATGGTGTGAATGTAATTAACCACGGGATCTTCTCAATGTTAATATTTGCACAGGTTTCTTCTTCAACCTAGGATTCCACTATGTTCAAGACTAGGGACAATCAACTCACAAGGAGGTCCCAGAGGGGGCGAAACATTGCATAGAGAATTTTGAGAGAAGAAGGCGACATTCCGAAGCTCTTAAAGGAGGCAATAAACAAATTTTTGGGAAGAAAAGTTAATAACTTAGTGCACTTGTAAGTAACGTAAGCCACATTTCTAAACACTAAACCTCGTTTTAATTTGGACCATTTATCGATTTGTGTGACATCCTTATGCAGGGCCCATGCTAATTATCTCTAGAACATTCCAATAGCATACGATGTCTTGTGGGACACAAAAAAAAAAAAGTTATTCTTTTCAGAGGTTATCAGAAGCCTCCAAAGAGACATCTGATTATGTACACCTCTGACATTAACTTGGTCATAATAAACTAGAATAAAATAAGAAAGAAAAAAGAAAAAAAAAAAAAAACCTTGTTCTTTTCCATGGGTTTCTATAAACATGGATGCACAAGTGAAATTTACAACTAATCTTACAAGGAAATCTCGCAGTTAGTTGGATTCAAATAGACTTCCACATCAATTTTTACAAGTTATTTCTCGTTATTTTAAGCATTAGAACCTTTTATTCAGTTCTTTATCATTTTTTCAACAAAGTGATGCCAACTGCATGAGACTAGAGCACCCCACCTACAAAGCATAGCAATCAAAGTGCTCAGTCAAACCTATTACATTAAAGGTGGGAGCAAATCCAGGAGAGCAAATTAGCCATTAAGTTTATCCTTTTATGTCTTTTATTTATTTCTTGAGTCTTTTTAATCACTTAGGGACATAAGTAGTAATGTCTAGAGTCTTTTACATATTTTTATTCACTTAAAGTCTTTTACAATAAAATGCCATGATTAAATTAAATGAATGGCCAGAATTAAGTCTTGTTTATGGTTTCTTATATAAAGGATATACTCAAACATAATGGATGATCATGTTATGGACTTTTATTCAAAAGCCTAAAGTAGGAAGTACTCTTTTAACTCTGGTTTTTGCATCTTTCTCTAGCTTTGGATCTTCCCTACCTTCTTTGCTAAACCCTAGCTCCAAGCTCTAGGTCTGCGGCACATAAGTTGAATCACTTAGAGCTCGCCATCATCAAGGTATGTGTCATCTTTACCTCCCTCAATATCAGGATCATTCCCTTCATCGGTGTGCATGATTTCCTCCTCATTTCCCTCCACAGATTTCCCTTGCAAGTGTATACCAGCTTGGTGGTTCAGACAATCATAAGATTATGATCTGTGTCCCGGCTTGCCACACTTGAAGCATACTGCCAGTTTACTACTGCTTTGGGATTATTGTATTGTGTTAGATCTGCGTTGGTATGTTTGGCCCTTAAATGACCTCCTTCCTCACTACCGAATTGATTAGAACTGTGCCCTACTGCCTCCTTGGACTTTGTAGTGGCTGTTGCTTATCTACAAAGCGACAGGCCCAGATCTGCACAACATGGTCTTGGCTTTCAAAGCAAGTTTCTACTCCTGATCCAAAGTAAAAATCTGATGCATGGACAACTTATCTTGTATTGCCACAGGCAGCCCACTAGTATACCTTGCAATCAGCGGGTCATCAATCTCCCAAATATCATTCTGAATCAACAACTGAGATAAGGGTTCTATGAAATCCTTTACCAAACCATCTTTCTGCCCTAATTGGCACTTCCAATTAAAATTATTTCTTATGTTTTTTATTCTGCACGAGGCATAGCAATTGCCCCTACCTTGAGGAGACAGGATTTGAACCGTGACCTCAAGGTTATGAGCCATATATGCTGTGGTTCCTTACTTCGACAGGGTGCAAATATATAAATTTTATCCTTTTAGATACCTTTTTTTCGGGCAGAATTTGGTAAAGGGCATATAACCTGTGGGTGGAAATTTCACCTTCATATACCTTTCCATCTTCTCCCAACTACGGACCTCTCGCTTTCCTTTTCTTATGCAATCGACCTGTATTTACTGCCACTAAAACAAAGTATGGCCTTTTAATCTAGTACCAACAGATCTTATCTTTTTATGTTCCGCCATATCCTTCCATTGAAACAATTGTCTGACACTTGCAAACCAGTCTAGGAAGTCATCTAGCAGAAAGTGTGTCAAATCTTTGAAGACAGCCTCCAAATTCGCCATGCCTCGACGGCAACCTCCCCTCATACGGCCTCTTCCATGCAACCCTTATGCAATCATCCTCGTGTTTCTAAAAACCTGGATGCCCCACTGCGTGGAGAAAATCGATATGCTCTGATACCAATTAATGCAGCACAAAGTATTGATGGACAAGATTAAACAGAAATTAGGGCTTGAAATTCAATAGATTCAGTAAGAGTGAAGTTTAAGATGCTTCAGAGCAGAAAAGTCTCCCTTCAATGACAAACTCAGCAAAACCACTATCAAACCTCTTTACAAAGTTTTCAATCGGCACTCTTCTAAACCCTAAATTATAATAAAACGCCAACTACCCCTAATAATCAATAAATTCCAAACAATTCTCAAAAACCCCACACCACCCCTAAATAATATTGTAAATTCCAGAAATACCCTGTGAACAGTAACCCATGAATAATAATCCATGAACAGTTGAATAAATTCCATGGAAAAGAGAAGTTTTGGCCAGAAAAAGGGCAAATGAGGTTTTAGAAGAGAAAGGGAAGGTCCGATTTCCATGCCATAGAGAAGTATGGGTAGAAAGAGGAGCAAGACTTTGTTAGCTAACTCTCCCGAATCTGAGACTAGGAATTTGGCTCTTCTAATGGGTAGGACAAAGATTAAAGGGGATGGGGTTACACAGGCCATTATGGATACAATTCGCGAGAAATAAGAGGGCAAAGAGATTGTCAAGCCACCATTTCTCATTCCCACCTTAAAAAACCTGAAACAAGACTACATTTCCTGGTGAGATTCCGGCATTAAGGTCACTGAAACTCATCCCCAGCTTTTGCAGGGTTATTCCGTCCTTAAAAGGTTGAAGGCGCTTTTTACAGAGAGAGGGGGCTCATTCCCTTTGCCGGAGCTTAGAGTCCATAAAATATAAAGTTATCACAAGTAAAGAAAAAATGTTATTTTATAGAGATTAAGTTATACAGAATACCACCGGCATGTCCATCATGAATAATTTTATAAGGGACTTCACCAACAACAAATATATTTTCATCACGAGTATTTTTAATCTGAACAATGAATTACCAGTGATTATGGGTGCACCCAAACTGGCCCTTAGTATCTATTAAGCTCTCAAAAGTTTCATTAAAAATAATTAGCTTTTTTCAGAAACTAACACAAAATCATTTTCAGATATTTTAATATTTTCCCATTTTATTTCATCAAGGAGCGACCAGCAGGACTCTGCAGGCCTGATGAGGACTCATCGAGGCCACACACCCCAGACCAGGCCTGAGTCCAGAGCTAAGTCCAGGTTTTCAAACACTAGCACAAAAAATATGGCTGAGTTGACCATCATACTCATCAGTTCCCAAATGGTCAGACACAGGGTTCACCTGCCAAAGTGATGGAATCAGATACTAAACTTGCAATGAGTTGGTGCAATGAGAATTCCAAGCCAGGATTGAAGTTCTCCCACCTCATAACATGGATCAAAGAGGTTCAATGTGATTTCCAGGACCTATCATTTGCCCATATTCTTAGGGAATTGTCCAGTCTGTAAAATTGGGCCTTGCTCCTCAACACTATGGACCACATTCCTTCACAGGAATACAATAGATGGGGACACAAAACCTGGCAAACTTAGCTAGAAATAAAAGAGAAAATTTTCACAAATATAAGGTGAACAATCCACAAATGGAACTCAAGAATAACAAAGACATCAGTTTTGAAAAACCCAAGAGAACTTACTTTTTGCCAACAACATGATACACAAAGACGAATTTAGAAATTCTAAGTAGACTTAAGTGAAATCCTTACATCGATAGAAGATTTTAAAGGATAGACTATTTACAAAACAAAAAGAAATTAACTAATGTCTATGCAATTATCCTTTGCAAAAAAAAAAGTAAGAAAAAGAAAAATTCAAATTAACGAAGAGAAAGGTGCACTAATGTGAGCTCCCCATTACAACTAACAATAAATGTTCATAAATCACTTTGCTTACTAGCTCTGGAGGGTCATACAATCCATACTTGTATTAGAAGAAAAATACCAAACAAACCAGTGTTGCAAAAACATGACGGATGTCACCTAGGCAGTAGGGGGGGGGGAGGTTGGGTTTCCTGGTGCCCAAAGCACCCACCAGGTTTCTGGACGACCCAGGTGGAATAAGAAAGGTAGGAGGTGTTTGATTCAACTTTTTTGGGTCTAAACTCTGTGTAAAAACTAAAAAATGCATATTGAGGCATAACGCATTAAGAATGCATAACATATAGTCCAACCATTGTCCATACACAGTAAAACAATGCATATTGAGGTGAGGTCGAAAGTATTTGAGATTTGGACAATTAGTCAATAAATCTTTAAGCAAAATAGGAAAATATAATCCAACATTCAAAATTTTCAAATTCAGTCATCAATTCAAAATTTTGTAAATGGAAAATTTTAATTTTTTTGAAGTTTATCTCACTCTAAAATATGAAAAATGGGGTTAGGTTACATAAGCGAACCAACCAACACCCCCCACCCCCCCCCCCCCCTTTTCCTTTGGCCCCCTTAATTTTGGAAAAAAGAGACGCATTTTCATCTCTAGGCGAGCGTAGGCATTAGGCCTGCCCAGGGGTAGGCGCTGGGCACCTGCCCAAGGAGGCTCTGCCTAGAGGTGCCACCTAGGCTGGGAGATGCACCCAGGACCCTCTGGCCCACCTAGGCAGCCATCTTAGGTGCTAGATGGGCTGTTTTTTGAATCCTAACACAAGCTAAAATATCCCCCTTCCCCATGCAGTCAAACTCAATATATCAAGATAAACCGGTGCCACAAGACTAGCATAGAGAGAGAAGCAAGCAAATACTACAGCAGAAATCATTGCAAATAACAAACCTTCAATTTCTTGAGGACTGATACAGACTCCTGTTGAGTGGAATCAACAGCAAGTGGGATAATTAATGATTCAAGCTTTTGTGTTGATGCTGTGGCACAAAAGATTCTGCATTAGGGATTTCGGGGTAATAAGGACTATCTCCAACAAAGAGATGCCCATAAAAGTAATGAATCTACGGAACAAAGAATATTTACATAGTTGCAGGAAAACAAGAGGTGTGCGGAACTGAGTTCTTTTCTTTCTAACGTATTTTCAGATGAATTTTATCCTGGGTATTCAAACAAAAGTTTGAGTGATAGATTGCATGATATAATAAAGTGGTTAGAAAAGAAAAAAATAACCTACACAAGATTAGAAATTGAATTTCTATGAGCATTATTAAACAATCATAATTAGAAGTTTAGAGATCAAATGCATGCCTTTTGTGAGGCTAACAATGTCACTGCAAAAGTACCCCTCTAGTACATAGCCAATACCAATCTATACAAATTCGGATCTTCAATTCGACAACACCCAGAATTTATCTAGCAGTTTTTACAATGCTTACAATTTGGTAGATGTCATAAAAGTTAAAGGGTCTTTTCCTAGAGAAAAGCAGCAGAGAAAAAAAAACTATGAGAATTCCATATCTAATGTGGGGTTTCACTATCATTCAAGGACATCAGGTCAATCATATTGCAACCTAACAAATTTCAGAATTCATGCCACACAATCTTGACAAACTTTCTTAAACTATTATGCAAAATGATCTCCATAAAATTTCTTCCAATATCAAAGTTTCCCAAACTATTACGCAACACAATCTCCATAAACTTTCTTCCA
Source organism: Amborella trichopoda (assembly GCF_054954075.1). Taxonomy (NCBI): domain Eukaryota; kingdom Viridiplantae; phylum Streptophyta; class Magnoliopsida; order Amborellales; family Amborellaceae; genus Amborella; species Amborella trichopoda. The sequence goes on along the minus strand of NC_142348.1, from coordinate 8,247,632 downwards.
ATATCAAAGTTTCCCAAACTATTACGCAACACAATCTCCATAAAATTTCTTCCAGCATCATTAGTTATCAAAAAGCATATCATGATAAATCAGCACAAAACTTCAATATTTGCATAATGTCAACAAAAAATTCCAAACTAGGAGGTGGCAATCATGGACGACCAAGTTCTACAGTATCCCACTTTGTCCAGTTATGGCAACCACATGTAGCAACATTGTGAAGCATAGAGCTCTTCCAAAAGATGTGATGTCACATTTCATTTTCCCTTGTAAGGCAACCATAAATGATATTCAAATCCTATCTATTAGCTAGATAAATGTGCCTTTTCCTATTCACAATGAAAATGGTTTTCATCAGTGTGGCTGAGCCCAGGCAGAATCAGGGACCTCTAGTCCATGAGATTATTGTGATAACCGACTGCAACAAAATCCTATATATTATAAACTAGGCTCTATTTGCACATCATTGTGCAATTGTTTATAAACAGTAATATAAAGGGCAGAATGGCCCCAAAGCTTGGGCTAGCTACATAAGGAAAAAAAAAGCCTCGATTTGTATATCTCCAGAGTCCTAAATGGTTGACCAAAATATGAACATATTTCGCAGAAATATTGATTGACCTTACAACTTAAGTGGGTAAGTGAGGCATTTATTCATTGAATATGAATGAATGCATTTTTTTAGCCTTTTTATTAACTAATAAGTTATAGTACACCATGGTTTCTTTTGCCCCTACTGTTTTTGGAATTGTTAACTTTGTTGAAAGAGAAAGAATGTACAGAGTATAAATTGGCAGCCCACAGCCTGGGTGGTCTATACAAAACCCCACAGGAGGGTGCCCTATACGAAAAGGATGAGCTGTATCTCAAAAATTGCTATACATCATAACACTGAGTAAGCCATAAATACATAAAATACAACAAAATCGAAGCTCAAAAAGGTGCTAATAAGGTTCCCTGAGTGCGGTCTTTAGTTGCTCCCACTTTAGCGAGGGCGTTGGCTGTAGCATTGGCCTCCCGCCAGGTATGCCACCATAAGATGTGTACAGGCTTGCAAATATGGAAGAACTCATCAAAAACATGCGCTAATCTTCAAGGACAAGCGGAGGAACGTGAAGCCAGCCAATAATGTTTTTGGCGCTCCTCAATAACCAAAATTGGACTCCAAGTAGGATTAAAATTCCTTAAGACCTTCGAGTGCTGCAAGAACCTCCGGCTGTGGTGGAATCGGCGTGCCACAAGGATTGGGAGAAGGAAAAAAAAAGTGTTTCGTCTAAGTGTTTTGGTCTTTTTATCATATTAACTTCCATTTATGTTCATTATTTACTTTTTTGGTGTGTCATTGGATCTAGAATTTTCTTAATCCAATCCAATATCAAATCCCCATATAGTGGGCTTATTGTATCAGTTAGAATGAGTGTCATATCTCTTAAAACCTTTATCTGAGTGTTCACTAACCTTCTGCTTTCCCCATAGTCCAACCAACTCAAAAAGTAGTAAAAAGTCAATAACCAGCTCTTCATTAACAGCCAAATTGGGATCCTCATGACTAGGAAATGTAAGCCATAATCCAATGAGTAATAATCCAAGTGGGCATCCACCATCCACTCCCAATGATGACCACACAGGAACTAACTGTACCTAGGTGAATGCCCCACCTAATAATGTTAGTTTCCACCATGCGTCAACTAGGACAATATACCCCTCCAAACCAGGTATAGGATACTCAATTAGGTTACAGTAGACCATTCCTTAAACACTAAACCCAGTAACCATACCATGACTTATGCAGAATACATAACCATCGGTTTATCACCAAGCGGTGCAACCCCATCCTCGTGTTTCACAACCAATAACAGGACTGACCACAAGCTGAATTGTAAAACCCCACTACAAGGATTTTCATAGAACCTAAAAGTCCAAAACCCACCAATTCCAAGCCACTAATTGTGATTCTTAACACTCTGCCTGTCCAGGCCAACAGATGCCCCCCTAGACTTGAATGTTACAAACAATACAACAGACAAATGCCACATACCTCTCGCAGAACACGATACCATTACGATATTTCCAGCTAAGATTCAAATCAGTCAGATGTGAACGACCCAGTTCCATAGATGGATGCAAAGGAATGGACCACAGTAGTCCACAGACATAAAAAGTAACAAGGCAACAGAAAAGAGCACCTCATAGCCAAACAGCCTAGGAGATGCAACACCTCAGGCCAAGTTGTACCCACAACTGCCAACCTAGCACCTCCGACCCATGAACTACCCAATCAACCATCCATGTGACTCTCAAATCCACCCATGTACCCGCCCGTTGCCATTACATCACAACAAACCCCCCACCCCAGAATCACTCTCCATCAAATCCTAACCCAAGTGACCATGTCACCAAAACCACCAACCTGCCCCAAACTGGTCCCACCAAAACCAAATTTCACACCTAAACCACGTATCACAAAACCATCCACCGCTATACCACCCATCAGATCAACATACAAATCCCAACATACCCAACCCCAACCCTAACACGCATGAATTAATTGAGAATCATGCAACTATCCCAGTATTAATGGAGAGCCAAAGCCCAATATCCGGCAAAACCATAAAAGCTAATGACTGAGCAACACATGCTATGGAGCCAGACTTCACCCTGTCGGATGAGGCAGAATTTTACGTATCCAATGACCCCACCCCGTCTGACGAGGATACAACACCTCAGCACAGAGTGGAGGTCCCACAGCCAACTCAGACTACACACCCCCTCCAAGGAGCTGCTCTATGTATCTCTCGATACCCAAAATGTGGTCATACCACCAAGGAGAGACACACGTGTCACTGACACCCTGCTTGAGGTCAATCACACCCCAACAGAAGAACCATGTGGTAGACAAAGATGTGGCTATCCAGCTCAGTAATAGGCGCCCACAACCATCCATGGTAGCTGATTCAAACACTAAGGTGCCACTCTTCGGCTTTACATGAGGCCCACCAATGTTCCTAATCATCACCCAACTCAGCCCCTCACATTCCCCCCCTCGAAAAAAAACAACTCAGGCCCACGCTTTCAATCACCAACCCACATGCTTGGACAACATTACATCGACGAAATACCTCCTCCCCCGAAACCACATATAAGGCCTCACCTACTCAAACTTTCTATTCTCTCCCAACCAATGAGCCCAACAACACCCTCACCCAGCACAACCACACCACAACACCCTCCAAACACCTTCCCCTTATCAATGCGCCCCCCCCGGACCCCGAAAAAAAAAAAAAAAAAAAGAACACACCCCTCTTTTTGTCTCCTAAGGGGCCAATTCTTCTGCCCTACACAAGGCCCACCAGTGATCCTAATCATTACCCTACCCAGACCCATCATTTCCCCCCATAAAACAACCCAGCCGCATGCCTTCAATCACCAACCCACATGATTGAAGCAACACCACATCAATGAAATACCCCCAACACTACATATAAAGCCTCGCCTACTCAAACCGTCTATTCTTTCCCAGCCTTTCCTCCAACTAGTAAGCCCAACAAGACCCTCATCCAGCACAATTACACCAGCTCCAGCAATAGTAACACACCCCAATATTGCAGCCCCTGCAGGTCCATAAACCGTCCTCCCCACACCACATCCGCTACTGATACCCCCGCCCCCTTGGCCCGCATATCTCCCCAATGCTCTCCATGCTCCCCCCCCCCCCCCCCCCACAACCACCAAAAATTCCAAACACTGCCATTTCCCATGACCCAAACCCCCCAATATTGCAGCACCAACCGGTCCACAACCTCTCCCCCTTCTATTGCAGCACCAACCGGTCTACAACCTCTCCCCCCACTATTGCAGCGCCAACTGGTCCACAACCCACCTTCCCACACCATATCCGCTACTAATACCCCCACCCCCTTGCCCCACATATCTCCCCACTGCTCTCCATCCAACCCCCCATTCCAAACACTGCCATTTCCCATGACCCAAACCCTATACAACCTCAAAGACCCTATCTACGTGTTCGCGGACATCCATCAGAGAGCTTTACCTTTTCTCTTTCCACCTCTCTACCTCCCCCCCCTGCCCTTTTTCTTCTCTCGTTTGTTTCTTTCAATCCTTTTAACAACCCCTTACCACCTTTCAACCCATTAACACCACTCTGACCCCACCACTGAAATCCATCGCACCTACCCCTATGACTACCCAAAACCTTTTCCAGCTCTTTAACCTACAACCTCATTTGCGACATTAGAGGCCATTGGAGAACCACATTATTCATTTGAAGAAGAAAAGAACCATCCTTAACTATTCAATGGAGCACTCACCACAGAGATCCTAGCCATCCTATACTGGTCAAAAGTAGGAGACATCAACTGAGCTTTCTTCCTCAAAATTGGCAATTCTAGGCTTAGAAGCCATCATTCACATCAGTGACAAACCAGCACTTTGACAAGTCTAGTGAGATTCATAATGCCACCTTATCTTTCCTCAAAAACCCTGTTTCAGCAACTACAGCCCCCTCCCAAGAATGGCAGACATTGCCTTTCACATCCTACCTCACACCAAGGCCTTTTGGCTCAAGAGACCTAATGCAGCAGAGAATTTACAGAAAGAAATCAAAGAACTAAAGTTTTCACAGAAAATAATGGTGGAAGCGTAGAAGCCAAGCTTCCTAGGTCTCTACTGTAACCAAGCCTCTCAAAACAAATAATATTCAACTCTACTTCTAAAATCCTATACTGACCCCTATTTATGGCTAAAACCTTAACCCTCAAATCCTAATTCTAGTATAATTAAAACTTTTATTAAAACAAAATCTATAATGACACTTTTACCCTGATGAAGAAATAGTTCCATAAGGACTACGAACTTCTCCCATCTGTCCCTAAAATCCTAAAAATTGTTTTAAAAAAATTAAAATATCTAGAAAGCTTAAAAACCCTAAAAATTCCAAAAAGTAAACCCCTAAAATTTAATTAAAAATTCAAAAATACGTAGCATCTTGTCTTTGCATTAGACTCCCATAGTTGGAGAGAACATGTACCAAAGTTTGGAATCGGCTAAGATGAATCCAACATCAAAACCACCTTCTTCTTCCTTCTTTGTTGACTCAGAGATTATTTATGGTAGGAAGAACTCTTAAGGAAACAGATCATGAAATGTGTGCTAAGAATTTTATTTTTTTGATAAAAGTTAACTTTTGTATTGCTATAAAGAGTTGGAATACAATTTGGGTTAATCCAAGAGTACCCACTAGATGGGTCTCTCGATAAAAATAGGTCAACCGACCCAATACAAAAATGGGCTTATAAATCTGCCCGATTACAATAGATTTACAATGAGGTTACAAAAATGGGCTTATAGGTTTGCCCGTTTACAAAGAGATGTTCTATTGCATGTACCAGTGTTCGCAAAATCGAACCAGAATGGTTAATCGGACATGGGCCCGGAAGCGATTTAACCGGCCTAACCGGTAAACCAGCCGATTCAACCGCTCTAACCGGGCAAGTCCTGTATGATAAAAAAAATGTTAAAAACATAAAAAATATATAAACAAAAAATCTATTAAAATATGAAAAGCATATAAAGAATGTGATTAAAACAAAACACAGTTGAAAATTAATGAAAAAAATGGATATTAATGAATAGATTTGTGCCTAGGGGTATTTTTTAAATTTTTGAAAAAAGATGGAAAAATATAAAAGTATCATTGACCAAAAAATATTTTAATCTTTACCATAATGTATATTAAAATAGTGTTAAAAAAATCGACTTGACCAACTCTTTTTTTTTAAAAGAAAATCAGAAAAAATTAAGTTATATATAATATAGGCCATTCTTTTTGTCAATTAAGTAGTAAATGGTGTATTGGTTAGTGGGTTTAATAATACAGGACTTGTTTCAAGTTCAATTCCAGTGGGCAATAATTTTTTTGAATCAATGATAATTTAAAAGAAAAAATGCTGGCAGCAGATTCGAACCATGATTCACATACCACTTAACCGTCAAAACTAACCAATAAACCATTCTAGTATATGTGATATAAATTTGAAGTAGTATTGTATGTAAAGTTTAAAAATATTGGTTGATCACCAAAACCGCCCAAAACAGGAACCGGGCGGTTACCGGTTAGATCGGCCGATTTTGCGAACACTGAGGTGTACCCTCTGTGGTCCAGAGCAAAAAAGGAGAATGGACCGAGTTTCGTCTTCTACTTGGGCCCTAACCCCGTCCTTAGCCAAGAGATCGACTAACTCGTTTGATGTCCTCGAGGTATGCATCCAGAAGACAACCATATCCCTGCAAATGTGTGCAATCTCATCAAAAATCGAAGCAAGATACCATGGAGGTGTGAATCTCCCGGTTGCCCATGATATGATATTACACACATCTCCCTCCAGTATAAGGTTTCGCCCCCAAGATTGATTGAAGCTTTTGAGGCCCAACAGTAGGGCCATCACTTCGGCATGCTAAGAATCTTGAAAGCCTAAATACTCGGAGAAAGTAAACAGGATATTGCGATGTTGGTCTCTGAAGACACCACCAGCACCCGCATTGCCGGGGTTCCCCAGAGAACAACCATCGAAGTTGAGCTTTATGACTTGTTCTGGGGGTGGCTGCCAGTTGTGTGATCTTTGTGCCTTCCGTGGTCGATGGTACAATATTTTTTCCCATTGGCTTAGGAAAGTATTCGGTGGGAACCCCGCAAAGATCCGTTGGTTGGAATCCCAAAGAGTTACTAAGGATGTAACCTTGTGGAAGAGTGTTGGACCTTGGGTAGTAAGGCCTTGAAATAACCTGGAATTTCTTTCTATCCAGATCACCCAAACGATGGCTACCACAACAGCCCTCCTTAGGATCCGTCCAGCCTTCGACCAGTGTGAAGCATGGTCCGCAGAAATAAGGTCCTTGACCATCGGGGGCGTACCCCATTGGACACCGAATAGCTGCAACATTTGACCCCAGAGATTGTGGGCCATGTTACAATGAATGAAGAGGTGTGGATTCGACTCTTCCTCGCACAGACACATGACACATCTGTTGGGAACAGGAATCCCTTTCTTTTGAAGCTGGTACTGTAAGAACCCTCTGGGACCCCACTATCCAGTTGAAGGTCTGCACTTTAGGGGGGGGGCTATTGTGGACCATATCTTGAATAGTACTGATTGGGGATTAAGGGAGAAAGTGGGAGGTTGGATAAGTCTTTTGTAAAAGGAAGCCACATAGAAGATACCAGAGGGGGCAAGAGACCATACGAACGAGTGCCTCCCTTGTGTTGAAATGAACAAACGATGCAAGGCTGCCGAAAGAGAGAGGAAGTGGCTTGTTTCCTCTTCGGAGAGGTTTCTTCTGAAGGAGGGGTTCCACACTCTTCGGCCTCCCACCAAAACCATTTCCTCTGCCATGGCAGAATATTTGTTAAAAGCGATGGAGTAGAGGGAAGGGGAAGAGGTCCCTTACAGGAGTGTGCCCAAGCCAAAGATCTAACCAGAAGCGCACTCTTATTCCTTCTCTTGGATGAAACCTGATGAATTTTTTGAAAAGTGTGAGGGAAGAGGTGAAGGACCTCCATGCTCCTGAGGCCTAGTTCAAAGGTCTCCTCTCTGGCACCCAAATGCCTTCAGAAATCTTATATTTACAGCGTAAGACCTGGGCCCAGAGGGAATCAAGCTGAGTTGCAAGACACCACCAACATTTGCCTAAAATGGCTAGGTTATGTTTTCTAAGGATCATGATACCTAAACCCCCCTATAGTTTGTGTAAGCAAACTTTACGCCAAGAGATTAAATGGTATTTTGTTCTCTCTGCCTTACCCGACTAGAGAAAATTCCTCATAAGTTGATCCAGCCGGTTTGCCACTAAAGTTGGCATTTGGAAGAGAGACATGAGGTAAACCGGGGCATTGGCCAGTGTTGCTTTGATCGATGTGGTTCGGCCAGCCTAATAAAGGTATCCCCCTTTCCATCCAGCCAAACGCCTATCAACCTTGTCTATCACATGTGACCAGTGTCTCTTTTTGGGTTTTCCCAATCCCTGAGGAAGGCCAACGTAAGTTGTTGGAAGGTCCTCAACTTTGAATTCCCAATTTGGGATAATCTCTCTTATTTCAGCGTTGGCTATCGCTACCCCCATCATTATTTATTTTTTCATGTTGACCTTGAAACCTGTGGCCACATGGAAACATTTGAGGTAAAGCCTCAAGTTTTCAATTTCTTGTGAAGAAGGGTCTACGAATACCAATGTGTCATCTGCATATTGCAAATGAGACACTGTAGGGCCTCGGTGAGAGGTTTTGAAACCCAAGAGGAGACCTGCCTAGTAAAGGCAGGAGATAGATCGGCGGAAGATTGCTGCTGTAATGGTGAAAAGAAAGGGGGAGAGAGGGTCCCCTTGGAGTAACCCCCTAGAGGAGGGGAAGAAACCTTTGGGGTTCTGTTTATGAGGATCAAGAAATGAGGGTGAGAATAGCAACCTCTCATCCATTTACTCCAGCAACCTCAGAACCCCATTCTTGCCATTGACTCATCCAGTATGGACCAATCAACATGGTCGTACGCTTTCTCCCAGTTTATCTTAAAGATGGACCAAGTTTTTTTGACAAGTGCCTAGAGTGAATGCACTCGTGTACTATTAAAGCTCTGTCTAGGATTTGTCTATCTTTGATGAAGGAGGACTGCAACTGTGAGATGATAGAGGGAAGGATCTGTTGTAATCTTGAGGCCCGAACCTTGGCCAGAATTTTGTAGGTGGAGTTGAGCAGACTGATTGGGCAAAAGTACTTAAGCTCCTCAACCCCTTCAACCTTGGAAACTAAGGCAATAAAGGCGGCGTTGATGGCTTTGTGGAGAATTTCCTGATGGAAAAATTCCACATAGAAACTCATGAAGTTTGGGTGAAAGGTTTCCCAGAAGATTTTGAAAGGTGCTATGGGGAACCCATCCGGACCGAGGGCTTTGTCTTTGGCTAATTCCTCTAAGGGTTTCAGGATTTCCTCTTCCAAAAAAGGTCGCTCAAGCCAAAGAGCCTGGTCTTCCAAAAGAGTCAAAAATCCTAGTAGGCCATTTTAGGTTTGGGACCCAAAGGGGTAATGTAGAGGACCTGGAAGTAGTTTCAAATTACCGATTCGATTTCTCCAGGCTGTACCAGATAGCAGTTATTTGACTTGATAGTCGAAATGGTATTGTATCTCCTGCGACAATTTGCTATCCGGTGAAAGAAGCGTTTGTTATGGTCCCCTGCTTTTGGCCAATTTACTCTTGATCTCTGGAACAAGTACAGTTCTTTTTTAAGGGTGGAAAAGTATTCAAGCTTGGTTTGGGTCCTCAGGTTTGATTCAGAGTCTATCAAAGGTCTGGACTCTTCAATGCGGTCAAGATCTTGTATGGAGTTTAGGAGGGAGGACTTAATTTGAGAGAAATTCTCGGGGATGGATTTCCTCTAGGTCTTTAGGGAGGTTTTGAGGAGTTTAATTTTGGTTTGGAGCCTATAGCCTGCTCTTCCTGAAACCTGGCCAGAGAAGGAGTTCCACCAAATAGGAATCAAGGTGGGCAGAGACTTTTCTTCAAGCCAAGCCAATTCAAATCTAAAAGGTTTCGGTCCTCTTCTGATGGCTAGGGTGTCTAAAAGAATCGGACAATGATCAGAGGTGGGTCTAGGCAATGCCATGGCATGAGAGCTCGAAAAGAGTTCCTCCCAATTTAGCGATAGGAGGAACATTTCAAGTTTAGAGAGGGAGGGATGGGGCGAGTGATTGGACCACGTATAGTGGCTACCTTGTAATGGGATATCTAAGAGTTCATTTCGGAAAATAACATTCGAAAAGTCTGACATTCCTTAAGAGATGGTGGAATTTGAGTTTCTCTCGTGAGACCATCGCGTGATGTTGAAGTCTCCACCCAAACACCATACAGGGTGGGGTAAGGCAGCCACAATGTCCAATTCTGACCAAAGACATGGTCTAAGAGAAGGTAAGCAAGAACCATAAATAGCCGAGAATTTCCAAAGTAGGCCATCGGAAACGGGTGAAAGAAGTATGGTAACGGAGAATTCCCCTTAATGGAATGAGAGGAGGATATGATCTGCCAGGTTCCAGATCACCCAGATTCCCCCTGAAGCCCCGTCCGCAAGTACAGCGACCCATTGGCAAGGCCTTCTAACCCAGACCCGACAAATATGAAGGAGAGTGGGCTCGGGTAGTTTGTTTTCAATAAGGGCAAGAATAGCGGGAAGGTGTTTTGAGGTCAAGTCCTTGACTACGTCCCTTTTGGACGAGTGTCCCAAACCTCTTCTAATCCAAGTAAGGATCTTCATAGTTTGGGAATAGAAGCTGAGGTAGAGGCTAATCTGGCGGACCTCCTCAGAGATGGAGAGGAGATAAGTGGATGGGAGACCTTCTAAAGGGGAAGCTTCGTATGAGAAAGATTTGACTAGATTGAAAAGCTCCCTTTGTCCTTTAAAACTCACCTTCAGTCAGCTTTGAGCATCTGCAAGAAAGAAGCGGTGCACCGGTCCTTCAGGGCCATCATGCTGAAAGCTCATAATACGATAAATTTCCTTCATTCTCGCCAAATCTTTATCGTCCCCATCCCCGTCAACCCCCTCGGCGTTGTCCCTCGCGGAAAGGGGAGAGATGGGCATACTTGGATCCTCAGGTGACTCCATGGCTTGCTCGGACGGTGGTAGGGGTAGATGGTTGGAAGGGTCAAGGTCAGGAGGTACGGTAGGAAGGGCCTCTCGAAAAGAGGTTAGGGGAGAGATGGAGGGATTATCCGGGCTGAGGGAAGCAGAGGGGGGTCAGGGGAAGACAAGGGGGGGGGGGGGGATGGAATGGCAAAGGGAGGTGAGGGGGTAGGCAGAAAAAGGGAGGGAAGGCACGGTGTGACAATTTGGATTGGCTCAGCGAAGGAAGGAGGAGGTGAATCTAACATGCCCTAGGCCAAGAAGGATGGGGAAGGGGAAGAAGCATGGTTGAGAAAAGTTGGGTAATGAAGAGCAAAACGGGTTAAGAGGGTAGTAGGACTCAAGTTAGACAAAAGAAGGGAAATAAGAAAGGAAGTGGTGAGACTGGGGTGGGACAAAAGATGTGTAAGGCCAGGGATAATGGAGGGCGTAGTTGAAGTGGAGCGTACGAATTCTACAGATATGGACTTGGTGGGGAGTGTAGGACAAATGAGGGGCAAGTAGAGAGGAGATGAAGTCTGGATCTGGGGGGGAGGGGTCAGTGGAGTGCACAGCTACGATACCAAAGGGGAGCAGAGGTCTGTCCATAGGCGAAGGAAGAGAGACAGGAGAGGGAGGTTGGGGTTCAGGTACAGCCTCCACTGCATTATGGAGGGGAAAGAAAGTGACAAAGAGGATGGGAGGGGGGGAGAAAACAGGGAGTTGGGGTACAATAGGGTGTATTCCGGTACAAGGTCAGATGGGAGGGGGTGTGTACACAACGGGGAGGTGCGCTAAGAAATTGATTCAAATATATCAAAATTGGCATATTGCACTGGAAGTTTTAAACTCTGTTTCTAGACTTTTATAGGCTTCTTCTTACGTGAGTAGTTTGCAAAACTAATAAAGTTAGTTTAAACATCGTAAAGCTCTGAGCCCGAATTCAAACAAGTACCAATAATAGCAATCGCTATGAGCAAAATGTTATTCTCTATTGAAGTTGCAACCCCCAAAATCAGCTCGTACAATGCCTGAATATTCCCATCTTCAAGAATAAGATCTCGTCAAAGTTTCTCCACTTCTTCTTCCTTGTTGCCTTCAACATCCTCAACCGCTATTTCCTCTCATAATCCAAGGCCATAATTATTAGGTTAAGGATCCACCACTCTTCCTTTACGCCACTCTAACTCCAATGCTCTAAGCCTGAAGATTCCTCATCTTGTACAACTTTAAGAACCATAACCAAGCTTACAAACCCATCAACCTTGTGTTCCCCATATACCTCACTAAAAACTTCGTATACAAAGTCCATACCCCATGACCTCACATAAAACTTCTTGCTCAGGACGTCCATAACCAACCTTAAGGTTTCCTGGTTCTCGCCATCACAATGGCCATCATCTTCTTCACCTAGGGCTTCCTTGTTCACCTAGCCATCTAGGGTTTCTTCATCCTTTTCAAGATCTAACCTCTCCTCACTATCTTCAAGAGGAAGGGTCCCAATTTCCTCAATTTCTTCCAAAGATTCTTCATCAAAAATCAATTTACACACAGTATCTCGTTTTTTATCATAGAGTTAACCAACTAAGGGATCAAAGAAATGTGATTTAAACTAGAAATTGAAGGACATACCTACAATCAAAGTTTCCTCATGCAGCTTTGAGTCGAAGATAGGTTCTTCTTCCTCCCCATCAAAAAATTGATTTAATTAGGCACTCATCATAGGAAAGATCTTTGTTCCTCCCCTAGTTGTGAAGCAAAACGTCATCCTTTCCATGATTATGAAAAAAAATTCTCATCCACAAACTCATTCCAAAGATAAATCCGACTTTGTCTTGAACAACTAAATGTTGACCAAAATGGACTTGATGCACCTTGTGAATCAAATCCTCCAACCGCCTTCAACTAGAATGTTTTGATGTATTTCATACACCAGTTCCTTAATTCCCCTTTCCAGATCATTGAATTCCTCCCAATAATTTTGTCATCAACACAAACTCCACCTCCTCTAACAACCATCATGCACAACCTTACAATAGATCTTCTGGCGTTTTGGCAATGGGCATGCTTTGATACCAAATGATGAATATCAAATAACAAAAAGAAAAATAGCGAAAATAATTTATTGACTAAAAATTAATGGAAGCTAACTAGTCTTGCTTCAATGGCTCCACGAACTCAGAGATTTCCTAAGAACAATGTATTAAAAAAAACAATAATCAACTCTAAAAGAAAGCACTACGACAACCCTTATTTGTAGACCTTATTGGACCCCTTATTTGTAGACTCTAATGTAATCAGAACTCCTAAATAAAACTGAACCTAAATTTGGCACTTTGGAGCTTGAGGATAGAAGAAAAAAAAAGACAAAACTCATCTGAAAAATAAACCCTGAGACGATACTCCAACTTCACATACGTAGAACCTTTTCCTCCATTGAGGTGAAAGATAGGGCCTACACCTAGGCCTGCACGGCCCTCCCTAGGCATCAGTATGTGGGCACCTGCCCAAGAGGCCTAGGCTAGCGCATAGCGACCAGTCCTGGGCGGGCGTACAGGGCTTGTGCAATGTTTTGAAGAAACTGTCATTTTCCAATGGTCATTATTGTGAAAAACCTGTCAATATTTTGATTGTCACATATATTTCCTTTTTTTAGATATTTTCTCAAACTTCTCCTTTTTCTTTTATTTTTCTTATTTTCTTATTTTTAACGCTAATGCCAAATTCATACCATGTGAAACATAGACAACCAGTTTCAGTTGTTCCCCTATTTCCAATTCTTGAACCTCACTTAAGAGATGCAATATGATGTTTAATTGATCCCATTAACTCAAAAAACTGGCTGATTTCATAATCATACAAATCCTTGATGCAACCCAGAATACTGCTCTTCTAGATAAGAGAGACAAGCTTAAAGTTTAAAAGAGAGACAGTTGAAGGGCAAAATAGTCATTGAATATGTCCTTTTATGTCTTTTATTTTTTCTTGAGTCATTTTATTCAATTAGAGACATAAGTAGTATATAGAGTCTTTTATATCTTTCTATTTCACTTAAAGTCATTTATAATGAATGGTCATGATTAGATTAGATCGACAGCCGGGATTAAGTCTTGTTTTTTTTACATAAGGGATGTACTCAAGCATAATGAAGCATCTTGTTATAGAATTCATTCAAAACCCTAGAGCAATTAGTGCGCTCCTTCTTTTATCTTTGATTTTTGCATCTTCCTCTAATTTTGGATCTTTCCTACCTTCTTTGCTAAATCCTAGCTTCAAGCTGCTAGGTCTGTGCCAGATTGATTGATGCAGCCCAGAATACTGCTCTCGAGTATCTAGATAAGAAAGACAAGCTTAAAGTTTACAAGAGGAACAGCAGAAGAGAAAAATAGAAATTGAATCTGTCCTCTTATGTCTTTATTTATTTCTTGAGTCATTTTGTTCACTTAGGGGCATAAGTAGTAATTTCTTGAGCCTTTTATGTCTCTCTATTCACTTAAAACCTTTTATAATGAAGGGTCAAGATTACATTAGATGGATGGGCCATGATTAAGTCTTGTTTATACAAGGGATGTACTCAAGCATAATGAAGTATCTTGTTATGGCCCTTATTCTAGAGCAACTAGTACTCCTTTTATCTTTGGTTTTTACATCTCTCTCTAATTTTGAATCGTCCATATCTTCTTCTTTGCTAATCCTAGCTTCAAGCTACTAGGTCGGCGCCAACTCCCTTTCGCAAAAAATATCATAATCACTATTAACTAAAAACCTACGTTGTTAGTTTATCGAATAGTTGAGGCTCAAAAATGCTTTCAAGGCCCAAAAATGCATCCAAAGCCCAAAAAGTGGGACTTGAAATTTGTTGCGTGAAGTTGGCCTACAACAAGACCTTTCTTAAATTAGGAAATCCTAAGAGCAATTTCATATCTCGGCTAAGACAAAGCCCCATTACATGACAGCTTCCACTAGCCATTAAAAAAAAATTGTTACACCATGGAACCCAATATAATCGTTTTCTTCAACAAATTCTACCAATGAATCAAGATAAGAGAAATGAATGCCTCATTCATTGCTCTAATTCCCAAGCTCAAGGGTGTTGAGGAGATCAAACACTTCCAGCTAATTATTCTCCCAAAATCATGAAGTGTTTGCCAAAGTCCTGGTCTCTACACTAAGGGAAGTCCTTGACCATTTCATTTCACCCAGCCAAAGTGGCTTTACTAAAGACAAAAAAATTTCTCAACATAGCACTTCTAATACATGATGCCATACTCTCTAGGCATGTTACCGAAACACCTAGACTCATCATCCCAACTAGATTCAGGAACAGCCTATAATCATGTAGACTGGTCTCTGCTAGACGAGGTGTTGATAAGGATAGGCTTTGGGAGTAAAATGGCAAAAATGGTAAGCTTGTATTTCTTTACCTCCTCCATCCTTGTAAAAGATCGCCCATGCGATTTCTTCTAGCCATCTAGGGGAATCAAATAGGGTGATCCACTTATACCCTTTATATTCACAATCATCCCAGAATTTTTCAATTCTCCACATCAAGACTTTACTGAAGAGGACTCCTCACTATTTTCAGATCCTCAAGAAAGGGCCCCAGGATCTGCCACCTCCAATACACAGATGACACCCTCATAGTCATTAATGCCTCAAATGAGGAGACTGATAGATTATGGTTGTTTCTTAGGTCCTTTACATAGCCATCGGGATGAAAATGAACATATCCAACTCCAAACTCATGGGGGTTGCCACCAACCAAGATCCAACATTCCGCCACTAGGCTAGGCCGAGAGAGCAAACAACCACCATTAAAATACCTGGGCACACACCTGTGTATAGGTAAAGCCCCAAAATCCCTTTGGGACCCCATCTTCAAAAATTTCCAAATGAGACTTGCGGTTTCGAAAGGGCGCTTCCTACTTGGGCGAGTGCATCACCCTTATCAAAGCAAACCAAGAAAAGCAAGAGGAATTAGACATTAGAACAATTACTACCCTATTGGGCAAGTGCTTGTGGCACTTTGCAACCCAACCAGACCAACTATGGTGCAGGTCATATTCATCAAACTTGGAGCCTACTCCCTATGCTGGTTCCCAAAGGCAAACCAGCATGCCAATGCGCTCAGGGGCTCGGAGCACTGGAAGAGCATCCTTCAAAGCCAAGAAAAACTCTCCAAAAGTGTAAGATTCAAAGCAAATTGGGGATACTCTCATGGGAACTGTGGATCAGTCACCAACTATCACATGGCATTGGCCATCATCCCTTTACAAAGTAACCATCAACACTGAGGCCATGGTGGCAACTTCATTGAGAAAACCCAAAACAGCATAATTTGGTGCCCAACATTTAGAAGGACTCTGGATGACAGCAAGACCCTAGATCTCCTCAACCTCATGGAATCCTATAGGTGAGGACAAGATTCTATCGACACCGGCTCTCCCTATGGGACCTTCACGGTCTCCTCTTTCTATAGCTGCTTAGAAATCTTCCCGCCTCACAACTTGCACATACAAAAGTGTGGTTGCCCCCCATCCGGACGAAAGTGCAAGCTTTCAATTAGCTGGTAGTATCTAACAAAACCCCAGCCATGGACCAACTTCAAAGAAGGGGCTTCTCCATACCGAAAAGATGCATCCAATGCAAGGCAGCTGAGGAAACCCATAGCCACCTCTTCATCCATTATGAAGTATTCATCCATTATGAAGTAGTCTATGGGCACAGCTACTACAAATTTTCAAATGGATATGGATTACACCCAACTCATTATCCCAACTACTCTCTGTATACCACCCTACCCCTCAGCAGCCTGCTTCCTTTAGAGGCCCCAATTCTGGCCACCATTTGGAGCATATGCGGTAAGGCAAATCGACATATCTTGAAAGAAAGAAGAGGTCTTCATTGGCCATCACACATCACATCAGGGAAACCACAACCTTTGGTTCCAAGAACAACAAAATGCTAGCCTCTTCCTCAAGCGCGGCGCATGAGAGTAACTGGCCAAACATCCCAACCCTCAAACCAAAGAAACCATCAAGATCCACCCTTTTCTGAACCCTGCAACCTTGCACCATTAAGCTAAATGCAGACGTCTGCTCTTTGGGAAATCCACGACCTAGCGGTTTCATAAGCATTTCCAGGGTAACAAGATTCTGTCATTTTCAAGTTACATCAGAGCTGCCAACTTGACAACAGCCGAATTGATTGCCATCCAAGAGGGTTTAAAAAGATTTAACCCCTAGGGAAATATTTTGCCCATAGAAGAGTATTTCAAGCGTGGCATCTCTGCACACACCAGGCAGCTACCCATTCTTGGAGACTGAATCACATTTTTCACCATATTTTCAACCTTTGCAAGATGATCTAGACCTCCCTCCACCATATTCACCAGGAGCCCAGCTCAATGGCTAACTCACTTGCCAGAATTAGAGTAGCAGAAGGGACTGCGAATGATGAGCAGCACCATGATGGCCGCATCACCACTAACCATTTTTACACATTCTCCAGCCCCTACTGTTTTTGTACAAAGTAATCATAACACTGGTGTTGTCCATATACTATACACAGGGTTCCCTCTCCTTTTGTTAGTGGGACCTACTAACCCAACATTTTTTGGATGTAGCAAGCACACATACATAAAGCATCTGATTTGTGGATGCCATAACCTAACTTATCACTCATGGACCTGTTTTATAACTACCACTATATACTATAATACAAGTCAACTTCTTCAAAAGAAAAAGTACTCTCGTCAGGAGGGCTTGCGGTGTCCACATTTCACAGTCCACATTGCAAATGAAGGCACCACATTTATGTAAGGATAATCCTATTTGTAAGCAAAATCACAATCAAATCAAGTGGGAATACTTTTCAGAATCTAACTCTTGATTCTGTTGACGGGGGAGAAAGATACCTTGAGAAGTGCTTGCCTTCATTTTGTCAAGTGCATTATCTACCATTTCACTATCATAGGGCCCGTCTGTGTAAGTGATCTGATTGACTCCTGAAACATCAGTTTCAGAAGCTCCCATAGAATCAGCTCCATGCCTTGATGGCATAAAGAACCCCTGAATGGCATGAAGTGGTCTTAGCTGAGAATATAATTGAAACTTCAAACCTGCAGAGAACCCATGAACCACATTCCCCATTAATGCCTAAACGGACATATCAAGTAAGTAGTGCTACATGATAAGGCACATAAAGGGAAAAAAAAAAGTATATAAATTAAGAAATGTAGCCGAAAATTCAAAAAAAAAAAAGGGGTTTCCCTGATATTGTTCCAATACCAAAAAAATGGAAACCAAACAAAGGAGAAACTTAGGCCATTGCATATTATCTCAAGAAGACATTGTTATGCCTGGTTGGAAATTTGGAATCCTCAAATTTGAAATAGGATTTTGAGAGATCACTGAAATATTAATAATATATTATGGATCTCAACAGGGAAGGGCAGCACATAGCCCCCAATCATATTTGGTAGCATCAAAATATAATGGACAGTGTAGGGCTGTGAAATGTGGTTGTTTAAATGGAGTGTTGAAACAATGATTGCTAACTAATCCAAATTGCCAATAAAGCTTGCATTCATGATGACAACCTCCCCCACTTAAATCTGTATACCAGCTGTTAAAAATAGAACCATATGGGAGGTACATTCAATGCAACACAAAACTCATGGAGAACTGTTCTCCTTTTTCTTTTTCTTTTCTTTTTTTAAAATAAACAGCTATCTCAAATTGCATAAGACAGGAATCTCAAAGGACAACCTGAGAAAAGAGATAAATGAGAAGAACAAAAAGAAGAAAGATCATCCCTCTCTCTGCTGAAAACATCCTCCAGAGTATTGGAGTTACCATGGGTACTCCTCTTCTATTATTTTTTCTTTTTTTAAGTTCAAGGTAACCCCTAGAGAGCAAAATTCTAATAACATTGAGAAAATCACCTTCTCAATTAAATGAAAAATCTTAAGACACCAAATCAGATGTGTGTTCATTTTACGATCACAATATGATAAATTAAAAAGTCAATAAATTTTCAATATAAATGACTTATTTATTTGAGTGATTAAGTTTAGAGGATCCTCCTATGAGAGCACAATATACTCCTTTTTTTAAGGGGGGTTGTATTTTACATCCGTTCCGAACTTGAAGTTCTAGATCGATCACACCGTCTGGACCCCCACGTTTCAAACCAACCCTACATTTCTCACGAAGAAAATATAGTTCAGAACTCCAAGTTCTGACTTGCTTCTTTCATGAAAAATGTGGTTCGGAACTTGGAGTTCCTAATGGAGTATGGTGCCAAAAAAAAGAAACAAAAAGAATTGGAATTCGAAGCTCCAAACCAAGGGCATCTTCCAGAAAAATAAGAAAATAAGAAAACCAAAAAAAGGGATATGCATGTCAATTTGAAAAATTGCAGAACATTTTTTAATACCACAGAATTCAAGGGATATTTATATTAATTTCCCTTATCTCTAGTCAAACCGCATATGCTAGACTACCTTATGTTCCCCTCAAAGCAATTGTCGACCTTGAGGTTTAACAGGCCTAAAAGAACTAAGCAGAAAATGCGCTAAAACTAGTCTTAAGAGTAGAGCTATCAGTTGCCAACTTACAATTGAGAACTAGACCATTTGCAAGCAAAGTAGATATACATATTGAAACTAAAGGGCCAAAGAATTATAACATCCACGATGCATTTTCTAAGTCTAAAGGAACTACCAACTCAAATGAACACAGAACACTCTTAAATACTAAGTCATCCATTTCTTTTTATATACCCTAGAAGGCAGTCGGGAGGCCTAAAACAAGTTTAGGAACAAATCCAAAAAAGGCAAGTGTGGTAACAATGCAGAAAAAGGTAGGTCATAGCTTCCTTTACCTCTAGACATGCATAGAAAATATTTGTTTCCTATGGTAAGAATGTGATCCAAGGTGGCCAGAAGTCCATAAAAAATGACAATGTGCTGGAACAACAATGTCAACACTGGATCGGACCGGAAGGTTCAAGCTGGGAACCGGTGAATCAGTGCCTGTTCAACCTAGTCAGGCCCCAGGACTCACTAGTCCATTGAAGCAACCAGGGACAGGTGGTCCTATGTTTTGGTTTTTTAATAAAAAGAAGGTTTCAGAGGGGGTTTTTTGGCCTTTCTTATTTTGTATCAGGAATTTTGGTAAAAAAAGGGGGCTTAGGATTTATTGGGGAATAAAAAGACCTTAGAGAGGAAAAGGATTTGGCAAATTTCTCTCTCAAAAAAAAAACAAAAAAAGCTAAGGACTTAAGGGCAAAATTCAGCCATTTTTCTGATCAAAATCCAGTCAAAAGGAGGAAATCTTCAAACCCTAAGAATGTGTTTTTTTTATTTTCTGCGTTTTGATTTGGATTTAAAATACATAAATAAAAAGTTAACACTCTTCAGTTTTGGATTTAGTGCTTTTAAAAAAAAATTGTCTATGAAAGTTCTATGTTTTCGGTTTGTTTTTTATTTTTGAAGAGCTTTTACAATTCGTAGAAGTCATAAAAATGTAAAACCAACAATGCAAAAAAAAAATATATATATATATATAGATCAAATTTTATTTCATTTTTTTATAAAATTTATTTTAGGGGCTTTTACAATTTGTAAAATCCCATAAAAAATAGAAATGCAAAAAGAAAAAAATTGAAACTTTGTTCGAGATTTTTTTTTTTTTTTTTTGGTACGTTTGATTTTTAATTTGATGGGATTCTAAAATTTGTAAAAGCCCTTCAAACTACAGCTCAAAAGCAAGAAGCAACGGCACTAACGCGCATTTGTTTTCTTGCAAGAAGCAAGGGCACTAACGCTTTCCAGAAGGACCCGATCGGACCCCTATTTTTCTTAATGACTCAAAGCGCTATGGCTTTTGAAATACACACGAAAAATAAACAGAGAGTGAAGGGCTTTCATTTTGTGTTTTATTTCATTTTTTTGCATTTCGGTTTTAAGGGCCTTTACAATTTGTAAAAGCCCTAAAAAACAGAGAATGAAAAAAGAAATTCACTGTTTGTGCATTTTTGTTTTCCATTTTTTGTTTCAAATTTTAAGGGAATTTACTGAAGATGCAAAAAAAAAAAAAAAAGGAGAACAGAAAATTAATTTTTTATTTTTGTTTTTGGCATTTTTATTTTTAAGTAGTAAAAGCCCTTGAAAAACAAAAAAATGCAGAGAGTGAGAGAGACAGTTTGTTTGTGCTTTTTTTTTTGTATTTTCAGTTTTGAAATTGGAGGGCTTTCACAATTCATAGAAGCCCTTAAAAAGTAAAAATACAAAATACAAAAAGGCAAAAGAAATATCTGAAAGTTCTTATGTGCATTTTCCCCTTTTCCGATTTTTATTTTATTTTCCATAGTTCTTTCAATTTGTTGTATTATTCCACCGGTCAACAGGTGAACCTGTCCTATCTATAGCTGATCTGACCCAACCGGTGACCTCACCGATTCAGTCACAGGCCTGGTCATGACAACAATGGCTGGAACCTATATAATTGATAAGCCAAAGCAATGTCCTCAATCTAGTATGATGGTCACAAAGGATGGGAATCTCTATTTGAATAAAAAACCCAATGTTACAGCTCCCACTAGGAATATCTCCGTCTATGGCCGAAAATCGTCCAGGCTTGGGATGGCCCAACACGGGCCCTAGCCAGGCTAAGGTCGGCCCCATAAGGCAGACAACAGACCCAAGCCCAATCATGGCCGGACGAGCCATTCCAAATACATTACTTAAAAGAAAAGGGAAGAATAAGGGGAAATGGGCCCTCCAACTGTGGTGGCCTTCCTCAAGACATAACTTGCGGCCCAAACCTGATTTTTTCAGGCCGGGCCAAGCCGTGCCCACCAGCCAATTGCCAGCCTAGCTCCCTCATCAAGAAGAGAGTTTAACTAATGATACACACACATGGAGGGGGGGAGAGAGCAAGAGATGTACAAAAATACATCCCTTTCAGTGAAATATGGAGACACACATGGTTATTTTATAAATATATATATATATATATAGGAAAAGTTTTAAAACCCCCTATAGGCTATTTGCTACATTGTTTCGCCCCTGTCACGAACATGCTAAGTCAGTGACGGTTTTGCCTAAAAACCGCAACAAGCCTAAGAGAGCTGTGGCGGTCCTTGTACATTTTTTGCGTGAATTTTGCATGAAAAAAATCCCGTCCGTCACGGTCTTTAATCCACACCATTCCAAAAAATCGGATGGCGCCGAGCCTATGGGCGAAAATACTGTTCATTTTCACCCATAGGCGTTTTGTAGTATCTTCCTATATATATACAACAAGTAATAGCGTACCATACCTGGCAGTAGTGGAGGTTTGCCTATTTGGGTATGTTGCCGGAGAGAATGCCGGACTAGGGGCTTGTATTGGACTTTGAGGAGGAGTTTGTATCACATATTCAGGTATGTTCGTGGATCTGAGAGGTGACATAGGTGTCAGAGTCAAAGAGGGATAGCTGGGCATAAGAGGCCCAGGCATATTGCAAGGTACCAAGTCCATGGGTTGTTTTGCTTTAGATTTATTTGGAGGATTAATTGCGACCCGACCAATAGACCAACTCATTAGAAGACAAAACCTTAGCTTTATCTTTATTCGTGATATGACTAAAAGCATATTCCTGCTTTAACTTTATTCGTGATATGACTAAAAGCACATTCCTTTTTTATAACAAGACCCCAACTACAGTAACTCCTTACTCCAACGATCGCCACGTAGCCCCAACTACAGTGTCACACAGTCTGTTTTGATTTGACTAAATATTTGTCACATCAATGCCTTCATCAATCCTTCGTCGACCAATGAGAAGCAACCACGTTCCCGACAAAACCCCGACATCTATGCGTCACGACCACATCCCTTCTCCCTTTGGCATCTTTATATTCCATCACCGACGCGTCCTTCAGCTTTACATCCTATCACCGACGCATCATCCTGCCAACAACATAAGACAGCCTCCTTATCTCTTCATATGAGCAGCCAGCCAATGAGATCGATACCTTCATCACCAAGATATCTCTTCCTCCAGCTATAAATAACCCCTCTTACTTAACGCAACACAGGCTTTCACGAGGAATTCCCGCAGATCAAGAAGCACAGCCCAGACTTCTTTCTTGCTTTCTCTCTTTCTCTCTCTTGCTTTCTCTCCTTCTCTTCTGACAGTAGCTTAGTACTGTCCTAAACTCTGTATAAAGTACCGCATCTCAAGTCGGTAACCTCTGCTACTCTTTACTTAATGTTCATATATGTGTGATTGTAATTTGTCTACTCTGCCTTCTTACTGCCCTCACGAATGGCAGTCATACAGTCAAGATAGAAGTAACTCAATTAAAAAAGAGAATTCAAATTCTTGAACTTCATAATAGAACTTCAGAAATAAACACTGATTCAGATGCCATTGAATTTGACCACTTGCTCAACTCATATCATCCCAATGATTACAAAAATCAATGCGAATCATCTACGAGGAAATCAGTAAATGTATTAAATAGAGTAATCACGCAGAAATGGTTTGTATTAGTAACCATTGTAATAAGTGATGAATATGAATTCCAAACTCTAGCCTTAGTCGATTCAGGTGTTGATCTTAATTGCCTCAATGAGGGATTAGTTCTTACAAAATACTATTTTTATTTTCTTGAGATAAATAATCATTGATTATAAATTCATTATCCAATTTTTCTTCAAGTTGTAGTACTTGAATAAATTCCGCTTCATCAGGTTCTTCTTGAGCCTGTTTATATTGAGGAATAATAATATTATCCGATGTCCTTATTAGTCCATCAATTTGTGGTGTAATTGGAGTATGTGTTGGTGGAATGGTTATGATTGGAGGATTCTGTTGTATGTAGTAACAGATTTTCTTGCCGGTTCTGGTTTTCGGAAAGAAGAAGTACTTGAAATACTAGAGATGGATGAATCATCCATTGTTTGAAAATATCTATTATTTGTTAATTGGATTTCGATATTTCCATCTGTATGTTCAATAATTTTACCCGAGATATTTTGGATAGTTGTTTGTGATGGTTGATTTTCATTATGAATGGACCATGTTTGTGGTAAGATAATATCTTACCAAGATATTGTTTTTGGTATAATAGTATTGGATTTTTCCATATTGGTTTGGAAAAATATAGTTTGTCCTCGTGTGTCCACTTGAAGTACATTGGGACATAAAGTATTCATTACTTTGTAATAAAGACGATATACTATCGCTATATTTTGGGAACCTATCATCATATCAAAACCCTGAGTTTTCAAATTTAGTGATAAAACATTTAATATATTTGGATCTGTAAGTAATACAGAATAATTAGGAAAACAATTAAAATAAATAGGTCCGCTACACAAACTGGATTCAACCATTTCGAGTAATGAGTCGGAAAATCTATTATGTCCAGTATCACGTAAGCATACTAGGATGGAATTACCCATCTCTGACAACCATGTTCATATTGACCCAAATAAGCTTGCTCCCCTTTACCTTGTATGTTCATATATGTGTGACTGTAATTTGTCTACTCTGCCTTCTTACTGCCCTCACGAATGGCAGTCATTTTTCAGCCTATGTATTTGTAAAAATCCGTAAGTGTATAAGTTCTGCACTCTTGTACTTTCTATTTCTTCAATCAATATATGTGATTATTATGTTTCTCAGAAATGCAATTTAAGTTAGTATTTAGCATCAAAATTCGTAATTATAATCATACTTCTTAGATAGTCATAGACATATCTATTATTTCTGTCATCTTTATCATCATAGCATTCTTATATTATGTCAGTATCTTACAACAAGTAATAGCATACCATAGTCTAATCTTCTAATTTTTAAGATAAAAGTAAGTTAGGGTGATCCTGCGCATTTATGGTATACTTGCACTGACCTAGATGATTTTCATCTTTATTTCATGGCCATCTACCAAATACCTTGGATCCTAAAATGGGATTATACCATTTCGGAGAATAATACACATAATTATGAGTACATCCCTAAACTGGGCAAAACTATCAAAATCAAATGGTGGGATATCTTTAGCACTGATCCTACCTCCTTTACCCTTAAACGAATACCTCCTCCGAGCAATACATTTGCCTCACAAGAGCATAATACAGTCAACCTACCCACATTCTCTGCATACTTGAAAAAGATGAGACTCGCACATCCCATTGCTACTCTCGAAGAACTCGAACAAAATCTTCTCAATATCTTTGCCCCTGGTAATACAGCACCTGCCACTTCAAAAGATACGGTTCAGTCTAGCAACCCACTGTTAGAAGATTTTAGCCAGCGACTCGACCAATAATTGCGACCCGACCAATAGACCAACTCATCAGAAGACAAAACCTCAGCTTTATCGTTATTCGTGATATGACTAAAAGCATATTCCTGCTTTAACTTTATTCGTGATATGACTAAAAGCAGATTCTTTTTTTATAACAAGACCCCAACTACAGTAACTCCTTACTCTAACGATCGCCACGTAGCCCCAACTACAGTGTCACACATTCCATTTTGATTTGACTAAATATTTGTCACATCAATGCCTTCATCAATCCTACGTCGACCAATGAGAAGCAACCACGTTCCCGACAAAACCTCAACATCTATGCGTCACGACCATATCCCTTCTCCCTTTGGCATCTTTATATCCCATCACCGACGCGTCCTTCAGCTTTACATCCTATCATCGACGCATCATCCTGCCGACAGCATAAGACAACCTCCTTATCTCTTCAAATGAGCAGCCAATGAGATCGATACCTTTATCACCAAGATATCTCTGCCTCCAGCTATAAATAACCCCTCTTACTTAACGCAACAAAGGCTTTCACGAGGAATTCCAGCAGATCAAGAAGCACAGCCCAGATTTCTTTCTTGCTTTCTCTCTTTCTCTCTCTTGCTTTCTCTCCTTCTCTTTTGACAGTAGCTTAGTACTGTCTTAAACTCTATATAAAGTACCGCATCTCAAGTCGGTAACCTCTGCTACTCTTTACTTTATATTCATATATGTGTGATTGTAATTTGTCTACTCTGCCTTCTTACTGCCCTCACAAATGGCAGTAATTTTCCAGCCTATGTATTTGTAATAATCCGTAAGTGTGTAAGTTCTGCACTCTTGTACTTTCGATTTCTTCAATCAATATATGTGATTATTATGTTTCTCAGAAATGCAATTTAAGTTAGTATTTAGCATCAAAATTTGTAATTATAATCATACTTCTTGAAAAGTCATAGACATATCTATTATTTCTGCCATCTTTATCATCATAGCATTCTTATATTATGTCAGTATATTACAACAAGTAATAGCGTACCATAGTCTAATCTTCCAATTTTTAAGATAAAAGTAAGTTAGGGTGATCCTGCGCATTTATGGTATACTTGCACTGACCTAGATGACCAAAATTGGAAGATTAGACTATGGTACGCTATTACTTGTTGTAATATACTGACATAATATACGAATGCTATGATGATAAAGATGGCAGAAATAATAGATATGTCTATGACTATCCAAGAAGTATGATTATAATTACAAATTTTGATGCTAAATACTAACTTAAATTGCATTTCTGAGAAACATAATAATCACATATATTGATTGAAGAAATAGAAAGTACAAGAGTGCAGAACTTACACACTTACAGATTATTACAAATACATAGGCTGGAAAATGACTGCCATTCGTAAAGGCAGTAAGAAGGCAGAGTAGACAAATTACAATCACACATATATGAACATAAAGTAAAGAGTAGCAGAGGTTACCGACTTGAGATGCGGTACTTTATACAGAGTTTAGGGCAGTACTAAGCCACTGTCAGAAGAGAAGGAGAGAAAACAAGAGAGAGAAAGAGAGAAAGCAAGAAAGCAGTCTGGGCTGTGCTTCTTGATCTGCAGGAATTCCTCGTGAAAGCCTGTGTTGCGTTAAGTAAGAGGGGTTATTTATAACTGGAGGAAGAGATATCTTGGTGATGAAGGTATCGATCTCATTGGCTGGCTGCTCATATGAAGAGATAAGGAGGCTGTCTTATGCTGTCAGCAGGATGATGCGTCGGTGATAGGATGTAAAGCTGAAGGACGCGTCGGTGATGGGATATAAAGATGCCAAAGGGAGAAGGGATGTGGTCGTGACGCATAGATGTCAGGGTTTCGTCGGGAACGTGGTTGCTTCTCATTGGTCGACGAAGGATTGATAAAGGCATTGATGTGACAAATATTTAGTCAAATCAAAACGGAATGTGTGACACTGTAGTTGGCGCTACGTGGCGATCGTTAGAGTAAGGAGTTACTGTAGTTGGGGTCTTGTTATAAAAAAGGAATCTGCTTTTAGTCATATCACGAATAAAGTTAAAGCAGGAATCTGCTTTTAGTCATATCACGAATAAAGATAAAGCTGAGGTTTTGTCTTCTGATGAGTTGGTCTATTGGTCGGGTCGCAATTATTGGTCGGGTCGCTGGCTAAAATCTTCTAACAGTGGGTTGCCAGACTGAACCGTCTCTTCTAAAGTGGCAGGTGATGTATTACCAGGGGCAAAGATATTGAGAAGATTTTGTTCGAGTTCTTCGAAAGTAGCATTGGGATGTGCGAGTCTCATCTTTTTCAAGTATGCAGAGAATGTGGGTAGGCTGACTGTATTATGCTCTTGTGAGGCAAATGTATTGCTCGGAGGAGGTATTCGTTTAAGGGTAAAGGAGGTAGGATCAGTGCTAAAGATATCCCACCATTTGATTTTGATGGTTTTGCTCAGTTTAGGGATGTACTCATAATTATGTGTATTATTCTCCGAAATGGTATAATCCCATTTTAGGATCCAAGGTATTTGGTAGATGGCCATGAAATAAAAATGAAAATCATCTAGGTCAGTGCAAGTATTATATTGTGCAAATTTGGTCTAAAGGGTTTGGAATGAGTCTGGTAGGATTTGTGTCTGGGATCCCCATAATAAGAACCAGTGACGAAACCAGTTTGAGAATCTTTTGCAAATAGGAAGTTTGAAATGTAAGTACCAGGAGTGCGTATTATTGGGATTTTGATAGGAGAAAACCTTATGCCAGGCTTCTAAATACTCAGCATATTTATAATATTTATATTGAAATTCTGGATTAATTAATTTCTTCCCTTGTATGGGGTTACACCCCCAATCTTCATAAGAAAGTAATTTATTTATTTGAAATTTTGAATAAGCATATAATTTAGTAGTTCCTTGATAAAAGTGAACAATAGTAACTAAACCAGTTTCCATGAGAATGGATTCATACCATTCACGAGTCTCGGCTCCGTGTGATGGATTTAAGTGGTTTACAAGGTAAAGGGGAGCAAGCTTATTTGGGACAATATGAACATGGTTGTCAGAGATGGGTATATCGGACAAGAATGTTGTTTCAATATAGACCGATTTGGCAGCAGTGGAGGTTTGCCTATTTGGGTATGTTGCCGGAGAGAATGCCGGACTAGGGGCTTGTATTGGACTTTGAGGAGGAGTTTGTATCAAATATTCAAGTATGTTCGTAAATCTGAGAGGTGACATAGGTGTCAGAGTCAAAGAGGGATAGTTGGGCATAAGAGGCCCAGGCATATTGCAAGGTACCAAGTCCATGGGTTGTTTTGCTTTAGATTTATTTGGAGGATTATTCATATTGATATTCTTATTGGCAAGAAATAGTTGCAAACCGTATGGAAGAGTATCGTCTTCAGGAAGTGGTGGTAATAGGAAGATACTAAAAAACGCCTATGGGCAAAAATGAACAATGATTTCGCCTACCCTCATCACCATCCAAAGTTCATCACACGGTCACGATTGTTCAGTGTTTCATTTTTTAGTTTTTTTCTACAAATCCGAATGACCTGAAATTTGGAGCGTGTGTTCATCAAAAACAGGCAAATCTACGAAAAAATCAAAAAAATATTTTACATTGAAAACAGGTGACCAAAATACCCCCGAAAAGTTTTAGGGGTATTTTGGTCAATTTTTTCACAATTTTTTTTTTTTTTTATTAAGTGCTTCTCACTAAGATGTACACACGCTCCAAATTTCATATCATTCCAATTTGTAAATAAAAAATAAAAAATGAAGCACTATCGGACAATCGTGACTGTGTGATGAACTTTGGACGATGATGAGACTAGGCTAAATCACTATTCATTTTCGCCTATCATTGGGAAGATTTTTCCATGTATATATATATATATGGGTGCAGTTTGTATAGAGCCTAGGCTCTAAACAATCAAATTGGAGCCATCAAATAGTGTCGAGAAATGTGGTTTCAACACTGGAAATCTTTGTAATAGCTTTAAAATATATTTTCATCTTTATTTATAAAGTTTAAAGCTTCAAAAATAGTGTAAATCGACAAATCTATGAAAGCTTGAAAATCTTGAAAATTAACGGTCTAAAAATGTGTTACAAAATATACTATTTACAAAACTTGAAATCCATTTTTTTCTCATGTCCATGCATCTTGATGTCAAGATGATTAATTTGAGGATATTTGGGCATCAAAACAACCTCTTCTAGTGAAATTTTTTAGGTAGGCTCAAATTTAATTGTTTAGAGCCTCGGCTCTATATAAACTTCTCCATAATATATATATATATATATATATATATATATATATATATATATATATATATATAATACAACAAAGACACTTGAATCGATATACAGTTGCTGAGTATGAAATGATGAAAGCATGGAAACATAACTTGGATCCTGTGTTCCATAGGCATTTCAAAGTTCACAAGTGTCTAACCCAAACCAAAACAAAAAGGACGATCAAGTCTTTAAACCAATGAATGAATGGTTAATAAACAAGAAGAAGAGTCATGAAGAATCTTTGTAGGAATGTGTCTCAATAAATCTATGAAACTCAAATAGAAGAATCCATGTAAGCATTTGGAACACTAATCATAAATTCACAGGTCAGTATGAAAAGTGATGTGTTGTGGGATGAAAGGCATCCTAGAAAGCTGGAAACTAAATAGAAGTCTCCCACCTCTAAAGGCCCCATAGTGTCAAAAGCTCGCAGGAGAGGGACTCGACACCATGCAATAGCACTGAGCATATCTATGTGGCTAAGAAATGTTAAAGGTTTGTAGAAATGGCAGTACCAATGGTCATCAATCTAAGAAGCTGCAGAATACCAACACTTCTTTTTTTTGGGTAAGTAATACCAACACTTCTCCCCATGAAAGAAGTATAATGATCAGTTGTATAAGCACGGATCTTCACTTTAGTTATCGATTTTCAATATGTAAACACAAACAACTTGTGCTTGAAAAGAGCTTGGAGTATTTATTCCACCAGTCTAAGATGTAAGGAAGTACCCATATCAGAATATATTGCCAAATAAAATAAATTTCTGCTGAATTGTTACCTTTGCTTGAGAATGCAGAGTGAGCCAAAGCAGCAAGCAAAATCCAAACAGATGCCCCAATGCCCACATATAGAATACCTGACAAGGGTAAAAGAAGAAAAATAAATAATTTGTCAAAACCCCCAGCCTGGAGACAAATACCATGTTAAGCGTAAGCTTCGGTGGACTTCAAGAAAAATGTTCCAGAGAAAATCTGTTACAAATATAATGCCCATTCACATGTTGTATACAGTTTGCGACATTAAAGTGGTTTATTAAGGCCTTCCAAGCGATGACAAATTACCATGAGCTAACAAGCTATTGTATTGCACTCCATTAGTGAAAAAATAACCCAAACTACAAGCTTAACTTTGTAAACAAAGCTTGTTATAATTCCACTACAGCTCTCTACGTCATATTAGGCAGCTCAATGGATAAGAACATAATACCCATTTTCTCCCACAATCACTACTAAAACAATAGGCATAGCACAAAATACCATCTTTCCTGAACATATGCCTTTTTTAAAAATCGAAAAGCCACATTCAAAACCTAAATTCCTTTACAAACTAATGATGCTGATCACT
This sequence comes from Amborella trichopoda, assembly GCF_054954075.1. Lineage (NCBI taxonomy): Eukaryota > Viridiplantae > Streptophyta > Magnoliopsida > Amborellales > Amborellaceae > Amborella > Amborella trichopoda. The sequence goes on along the minus strand of NC_142348.1, from coordinate 8,217,003 downwards.
AATTGATCGAATTGCCAAAAAATGCCACGATTCGTAAAAAAAATCATACATCAAATTAAAAAAAAAAAAAAGTTTAAAAAAGAAAGGAAAGAAAAAACACCTCGTTGGTTTTTCTCCTTTGGCATGCTATCAGAAAACCAACCACCATATGCATCAGCCTTGTCTCGATCTGGAACTATCCAGGAGGCTTTAACATTTGCATATGAAGCATTAGGCGAAAACCGAAGGCCTCTCTGCTTTGATACATAAACTTTAAGGGACCAATTTGGACTGAAATAACCAGAAGGGAACACATTGTCATAGCTCAGCCTCCACCTATTGTTTACCAACAATAAATGTGCACATGGATTCAAACAGGAACCCATTTTTATGGGTCCTGGACCTACGAAACTAGGGCTTAATCTAAGAGAGAGCTAGATTAGACTTAGGCCTCATTTCTGGTTATTTGAGATAGAGAGAGAAGGGGTGTCTTCACTCTAGAGAGAGAGAAAGAGATGTGTGCAGTTCCTACAGGCGTGTGGACAGAGACGAAGGGAAAGAGTATTTATGGGAGGCTCTCGAGAAAAGGTTACACCGTAATTGTCACCGGACCAGCGTTTTACATCCTGGCTATATCCCATCGGGATCGTCGATTGGGATGGGAATTTGTCGAGACCGGTTCTGGATGGTACGAGTCTCGGTTGAGTTCACTCCTAAAACCTCTTTTTTTATATTTTTTTATATTATTTAATTTTTTAAGTCCAATAAAACTTAACATTATAAATTTTTATTTTTATTTTATTTTGTTTTATTTATTTTTTATATTTTTGGAACACCGATCAAGACAATCCAAATTGTCAATCCAACGATTTGACATAGATCGATGAGTGAACAATCAACCCCATCTGTACAGATTTTAAAATATTGATATCGATGTACAGATTTTAAAAAATTGATATCGATAGAAGAGAAAAAGAAGTGGAGGGCCAATCATGGAAGACTCTTGAAAGAAAGTTCGATACATACGTTAGTTTCATAAAAGCATCTCTTCAAAAACTTGGTTAAAATTTTTTAAATTAGCTAAATTGAAATTTGTAAATAGTTAGGGATCTTTGGATAAGTTGGCTCTTTTAAATTGCTCAAGCTAAATTATGTCACGGGATAATGATCATTAAATTATTAAATTGTAAAAATACTTACAACCAAGGTATTTTGTAATTTGGTTTTAGCTACTTAGGTTAATTATTATAATGCCCTGGTTATTTAAGATTTTGGAATAATGCAGTTTGAGTTTTGTCAAAATACTTTTCTGAAATGAAATTTTAAAAGTAAATGGTAGACATACCCTGACGGATTTCTCAAAAACTTGCAACTCATGACCTTAAACCCTGAGGGCCACGCTAGTATAGTGAACTATTGGACAACCTAAAACTTTAGTCTACACCCCAAATCATTGTCCAATTTTAGGAATAATCCCCAAAATATTCCTCAAATGCATCCATTTATAGGGAAATCAAATTTGAAAATAAGAATAAGGTGAAAATTTTGGTTAGAGTTCTTGTAACCACATCGAATGCTCCATGCGACAAAGTTCAAGGGCTAATAGGTTGCCCAGACTCCTCTAGTTACTTGCTTTTCTTGGTTGCGTTTCTCTTTTTTTATCTTTTTTATCTTTTCTTTTTTTTCCTATTTTTCCTGTTTTAAAGCCTTTTTAAGAGCTCTCCACCTATTTTCCTTGTTGATTGCACAAGCTTTCTTTTCTTTTGGGTCTTATGCGAATTTGAGCCAACCCCTGGCCAAATGATATGCAAGAAAGAAGTCTCTCCCGAGACTAATTTCTCATAGATTTTTATGGAACTTACTTTACTGATCATTCAAATAATGAGTTTGCATAAAGAAAGAGTCTACATCAAGGGTCAGTATTGAGCATGTACCTCTTAGTTTTAGTTATGGACGACTTAACTAGACACCTACAGGATGAGTTGCATATGACATAGTTTTGATTGATGAGACCTGACACAACGTCAACGCAAAGTTAGAACTTTGGAGGGATGCTCTAGAATCGAAAGGTTTTAAAATTAGTCTGACTAAGACAGAGTATATGGAATGAAAATTTAATAATAATAATAATAAAGACGAGAAAGTAGTTAAGATTGATGGTCGAGAAATACAAAAAAGACCCCCACTTTTGATATCTTGGGTTGATAATCCAATAAAATTGAGAGATTGAGGAAGATGTTTCATACAAAATTAGAGTTAGGTGGGTGACGTAGAGATGTACAACTGGAATTTTATGTGATCGACACATACCATTGTGGCTAAAGGGCAAGTTCTATAGGACAGCAGTAAGACCAGCTTTGTTTTATGGGACGGAATGTTGGGTGGACAAAAATAAATATACATATAATAAGTATAGCGAAGATGAGGATGTTGAGATGGATAAGTGACAAGAAAATAATAGATATAATTCACAATGAATCTATTCAAGAGAATTTATGCGTGCACCAATAAGTGATAAAATGAGAGATAGTAGACTTAAGTGGGCTAACCATGCATGATGCCAACCAAGTACAACACTTGTTAAAGGTGCGAATTAGTTCAAGTGGAAGGATTGAAAAAGGGCAAAGGGTAAACCCAAAAGGACATGGTTGAAAGTAGTTAAAAAAAATATGAGGACTTATGGCATCACTGAGGATATGGCTTTTAATACAGCATAATAGAGAATCAAGAGTCATGTAGCCGACCCCAAATAATTGGGAAAAGGCTAAAATGATGAAGATGATGGTAATACAGATCGGGATGGAATAGATTTTAACGAGTCTTCTCGCCTACATTTCACAGTAAAAAAAAAAAAACCGATATTTGTTTTTTTCTTTTTTCTTTTAATGATAAGATTCCATTGAGAAGATGAAACTTACAAGAGTAAAAAGCAAAAGAAGGAAAATGAAGAAAGAAGAAAATAAATGAAGCAATAAAATAAACGATTACACTAAAGGCCTAGTAGCTACCTAGCCAGAGCCTCTACAATCCCATTTCTCTCCCTGTTAACATGGTTGACTACAACTTCATGTCCATGAAGGCCATGTAGGATCGCATTCATAATCTGATTTCAAACCAATTCTCCAAGGTTTTGCACCAATTAATGACATTCGTTGAATCTGCCTCCACATTCATATTGGTGTGATGGGCACTCAAATTGATAATGCCAATGAGCAATGTATGAAAAGATGAGCATTTATTTCAACATCTCTTTTACTAGGAAACAATTTACTATCATCATACCTCTCATGCATAACTGCTCAATAAGAGTTATATCCAAGCTTAATAGTCATATAAAAGCTTCCACCTTGAGTGGCACCTTACGCGACCATACCTTACTAATGTTAATCTATATATGCCTATCCTTATGATTTGGCCTTAGAGATATATAATCATAAGAAGTACCGCTAGGTTTAGTGTTAGTCCCAATAAAATTTATAATAAATAAATAACATTGAAATCAACAAACAACTTACTCGGATCTGTCCTTAAATCACACGAGGGACCTAAGGTTCTATACCAAATCCTATAGACCAAGCCATACGGTAACAAACAACCTTGAGAGCACTATTTGGTGAATCTCTTTCACCTCTTTTCTATTATTCTCTTTTTTTTCTAGAGGGGTTGACCTCCTTTTATATAAAACACCTTTATTTAGTAACACTCACATTCATGGTCTATAGGAGTTGAGATCCAAGTATAACTCATGTCTTAATTCCCTTAAGTTCAGCTAATTATGATTAACAAGTTGTCACCAAATTATTAATCATTTGTAATGAGCTAAACCTGTCATTAACCCACTAATGAATCATATAATAGGATGTCATCCAAGCATTTCCACAATTTACAAGGAATCCAAACACACCACTGGGTTTTCCCTCTAGTGATACGGGGTTTTTCCCTCCAGTGATAAATCGTATTAAAGCTAAAAAATGGATCAATATATATGGCATTGTCGCATGTTAACCACATGAAATTTCACATATACTTCAATATGGCTTTTGTACTATTATTAAAAAAATGAATTTCAGGGAGAAAAATGGCATGATAGGCCACATTTCCATCATTTAGTTTCTATATCAATCTATTATATCCTCTAGGAGAGTAGAAGTAGCTGCATAATTTCATAAAGGTCGTGTATTGTTGTTTCATTGTTTAATTCACCCTTTGCACATTAAATCTAATGTCCCATACTGCCTAGTTTGCATCTCTAAATATAAATGCAACAATAGAGGAGTTTTTCCGTGCAGATTGTTCATATAACTCTAGGAATTGGAGCTTTGATGGATAATCACCTATGCATTTGGAGGACCAAAACTTAGTCTTTCTACCATCACCAACCATATTTTAGTTGTGAGCTAAGAACAACGCCCTCACTAATTCAATCCCTTTCGATATTGTTGAAGTAGAGGATTCTTTGGGTAGCTTCTTTGTGATGAACAATTGTTGTCTGTGCCATACTTCTCCATAATTTTCTCTCCCCATAACTAACTATTCTAATAACTTAGCATCTACCACCACTTAATAAGAAGACTCATGGGCTACTTGTAATTTCCCAACCCTCCCTCTCTTTTGGGAAGACATGACATTCAATTTGAAGGGATTAAATTTATTATTTTCTTGTGATCTGCTCCATTGGAAGTTTCTCACCATGGCTTCAAGCCTCTTCACCAAATAAGTTGGAGCCTTATATAAAGAGAAGTAATGCAGTGGGAGAATAGAAAGGGTGACTTTGATGAAGGTAAAATGTCCCAGAAATGATAAATATTGACTTTTGTAGCCATCCAATTTATGTGGAACATGGTTCTTAGACTCGACCGAGATGACTCGGCCTTGCCATAGTACAGAGGCCGAGTAGGCCCGAGTCAATGATACAAGTTTGTGGTGAGTTGGCTGTAGAAAATTTTGAAAGTATATATATATTTGGGAAAATTACAAAAAACTTCCAAGACTGCACTTTCTATGCAACTTACCCCTAACTTAATTTTATCTCTCACTTTTTTGCCCAAAATACACTTTCTATGCAAATAACCCCCCAACCAAAAAAAAAGAGAAGCCTAAACCTTACCCACACCTCTCTCTACTCTATCCCACCAAAATAGGAGCTCCAACACTTGTAAGTGCAGTCCGACAGTAGGGCTCCGGCACTATGTAAAGTGCGGTCCGGCAGTAGGGCTTTGGCACTACGTAAAGTGTGGTCTGGCAGTTTTAAAGAGAGGCTCGGCAGTAGATGTTACTGAATTTCAGGGCTTCAGCACTATGTAATGAGCGGTCCGACAATACTCAGTTTCGGTCCGATAATGTCTTAGGGTGGTCCGACACTTGTGTGCTCCGATAATGTGATGGTGCACTCCGGCAATGTGCTACTGGGGTAACGTTAAATCTAGCCAAAATGATTTTTATGTATGGGAAGGGCATTTCCATCTAAATCAAATGAACTTTCTCCCTTGGGGGCTATTTGCATAAAAAGTTTGTTTTGGAGAAAAAAATGAGAGAAAAAATTAGGTTGGAGGTTAGTTGCATAGAAAGTGTGGTCTTGGGGTTGTTTTGTAATTTTCCCTAAGATCTAAGTGTTTCAAAACTCATATTCCATATCAAGGTTCAAAAAATCGACTCAGCCAATGTACTTGCGCCCTGGCCAAGGCAAATTTCTCGGGCAAGTCCGAGTAACTCACCAAAGCAATCTCATTTCTTTAAAAAAATAAAATCAAGGACGAAATAGAATATGTATAATTTATGTGCAATATTTTAACAGCAAATAGGTAATGGCAGCTTGGTCACACCGTGATGCCCACTTGCAGTGGAATATGGTGACAGTCGCCTACTTTTGTTTTTAGGGATTGTATACAATGCGACCATTTACCTTCGATACAAGGTGGTCACAATTCCTTATAACCATTTGATGTGAAATTTGATAGTTTGGATGTATCACAAAGTTTGAAAAAACTTCTCTTGAAGTTTGAACTTGGTCGATGGAATAATTGCAACCATCTAATGGCACATTCAATGGTCAAGGTTAATGTGACCACCTTGTATTAAAGGTAAATGGTCTCGTTCTATACATTCTCTCTCCGTTTTAAATGCTTCTATCAAAATACAAAAAAGGACAGACTTTTGAAAAAGGAAAGCTCTCTTAGGATTCAAACTCTGAACTTTGAGCATGAGAGGATTTGAGGTTGTTTTGATGCCAAAATATCATCAAATTGATCATCTCGACATCGAGATGCTTGGACATGAGAAAAAAAATGGATTTCAAGTTTTAGAAACAATACATTTTGTAACGCATTTTTTGACCATCAATTTTCAAGTTTTTTAAGTTCTCACATATATGCTTGATGTACACTATTTTTAAAGTTTTCAAATTTATAATTAAATATTAAAATACATATTAAGGCTATTACAAAATTTTATAGTATTAAAATCATATTTCTCGACACTATTTGAAGGTGGGCTCTAATTTGATTGTTTAAAGCCTCGACTCTATACAAAACGCACTTAAAATATATAGGAAAAATTACAGAAAACCCCGTTGACCTAACTTCCTTTACAACCTATCCCCAACCAATTTTTTTATCACAACATTTACCCCAAACCAAACTTTTCTAGCAAATACACCCTAGTAAAAAAGTTATAGATTGAAGACCTGAATGCCCTCTCTCTCTTCTAACACTGACTACTTATCCTATAACACATAAAAAAGTGGTACGACAATATAAACAAAGCGGTCCGGCACTGACAAAGAATGGTCTAGCAATAGGCCCATGCAGTCCGGCACTGCCAAAGAGCGGTTCGATACTGCCAAAGAGCAGATCGGCAATAGGCCCCTGCGGTCTGACAACAGGTCCAAAGTGCGGTCCGACAATGTTAAAGAGCGGTCTGACAATGTTAAAGAGTGGTTTGACACTTTTTTTAGTTTAACGGGGTCCAACAATTGGTACATGCCTGTTTGGCAGCCCATGTAGCTTTTGGTACTGTGCGTAAGCCCACGTGAATGTCCTACCAAAATTAACTCTTTATGCACGAAAAAGGGTATTTTCATCAAAAAATGTGCATTTTTTTACTTGGGGGTATTTGCTAGGAAAGTATATTTTGGGGTAAAAAGTGAGAAAAAAAGTTTGGTTAGGGGTAAGTTGTATAGGAAATCTATTATTGAGAGTTATTTGTAATTTTTCCAATTATTTAGTCTCGGTTTCCATAGCTCTTCTCTCTCACTATCTCTCTCCCTCTCTCACTCAAGTCTCACTATATATTATCTCTCTTCCTCCCTTTCTCTCTACTACTATTTATAGTATCAATGCATATCTTTCCTACTGATGCTATCTAAGAGAAGTCTATATTCACCGGAATTAATGGCAGAGAATATGAAGGGAAAAGAATAGGGCTGTAACTCAGTGGTGGTTCTGCCTATGTAGGGTCTCGGGAGGGGTGAGCTGGAACGATCTTAACCTTTGGCTTTTTATGCACAAAGTCATTGCTCTCAAGACTCGAACCCACGCTCTTGCAGTAGCTACTTGAGCCTTTTACTGTCACACTAAGTGACGAAGGGAAAAGAATATGCCTCCTAAATATTAAGAGAGAGATAAGTTGCTAATTCTTGTTTCTCTTTGATATATTTTTATCTTAATTCGGAACAAATATTTTTACATTAGGTGGATATATACTAATTCAAATTACCACATATGTATACGTTATTTTAAATTTGGAAAAAGTTTATATAAGGTTGCAACCTTAAAATGTAGAATCAAAGATGCACCTAAAAAATCCATCATAAAAGGTTATTTGGATTGTTAGAAAACTCTCTAATTGATCATCTCGACATCAAGATCTATGAATATAAAAAGAAAAAAAGATTTTGAGTCCGTGAAATAGTGTATCTTGCAGCACATTATCTGAACCGCCCATTTTCAAGATTTTCATGTGTTTTAGATCTACTTGATTTGAACCATTTATAAAGTTTAAACTTTTATATTTAGAGAAAAATAGATTCTCAAGCCATCCTAAGATTTTTTTCACATCAAAATTATGTTTGTGATAAAATTTAGAGATGCACCTTAATTGGATTGTTTAAGATTGCAACCTTATGCAAACCACTGCCTTTAAATTTTGATTCTTATAACGTTCATAAATATCTACACGGATAAAGTGGATCCATGCCAATTCAAATTATAATAACATGTAAGACCTGGAATCTGTAAGTCCTTACAATTTGTGCGTATCGCTCTCCACCTAACATTTTAGGATAAGTTAATACATTTCTTCTAAATAAAATCATTTAACCTACGCCTCCTAAATATTTTGAGAGAGCTAATTCCGGTCCCTCTCCCCTATCATTCTACCAATTTGGTATAAATATCTTTCCATAAGATAGATATATGCTAATTGAAATTACCACATAGGCTCCAAAATGGAAAGTAGATAAATTTTAATTTTTATAACCATTATGCCTATCCATAAATATAAGAGCATGCAAAATCAAGAATTTATGTCCTAATTTGTGCGTGCCTCTCTTCTTGACGTAAGTGGAAAATATATTTCTTCCAAAGAGAATCATTTACCCCACATCACGCCTCCTTCCATTCACTTTTCTATGTGTTTTTTGTTTTTGCTTTTTTTAAAAGTGAGTCGTTTTTTATCTTTGCGGGACGAGTCAACCTATTAACTCGGATTTAATAACGTAAAATTAAAACTTTATATACAACCAAAAGTGAACTTTTATTACATCTACAAGGCCCTACGCTTAAAGCTTGTTCCTTCACAAATTGAGTTTATTTACGTAATAGTCGAGGGGGTTTATTTATCCATCCAAGGTTAATGCAGTCGTTGTCGACGTTAAAACTCGATAGCCACGGACAAGGATCAAACGATGAGTATCGCTTTCTCCTTTGAACCCTAGATAACCATTTTAAGAAACCTCACTCTCTCTCAATTTCAATGGAGAATTTCCCTTAAACCTGCGAATTTCTCCGTTTTCCTTTTCAACGGCCATGGAACCTCGAAATTCTTCAATGGAGCTTTTCCTGTTAAATAAAACGCCTCTGAATACCCTAGATAACAATTCTGTTGGAAGGAATACCCAAAAAAGTTACAGGAACTCGTTCCGCAAACGCATATAGTATAGATTACCACCGTTCGGTAATCCCTCCCGCTGGAATGACTGCCTTCTCGTTTGCGTCGTAGGAAGATTTTTTGCTGTAGCTGTAAGAGAGAAAGGAATCATCTTCGCCCACTAGCAATTGCACTGGAGAATACGAGAAGCTTTCATGGAGCATGTTTCTCTAATGAAAAAGGACTTAAAACCCTAGCTAGAGAGCTTCTATGGATGCAAGGCGAGTATCAAGAATGGTGATTGATCCAAAAGTGAGGCAAGTAGGGTTTGTTACTCCTGGTGCATCATCAGAGCCCATGAAACACATCATTGAGTCGTCATCCATGGCTTCTTCGAGTTCTGAACTCACACCAAGTGGGAATTCTCTTTCTCCCGTTATGATTCCTCCTCCTAGGCATGCTATACCAGTTCCTGTTCCATCTCCTCTTCGAAGGCCTTCAATTGGTGATAACATGCCATTAGGGAGCTATAACCCCTCTGATTCTTTACTTGGTGCTTCTCCTACGATATCACCCTCAAGTCGGAATGATGATGATAACCCTTATAGTGGTATTCCCTCTGTTGATCTCTCTGATGAGTTTTCGCCTCGGTGGATTGATAGGACGAATTCTGGCACTATTTCAAATACGAAGGCTGATGATTTTGGGCATAAATTGCCTCAGCTTGCATCTTCTTTTCCCTTTTCGAGCAATTTGACTGCTGTGTCAATGGTTAAAATGCCACTGCCAAGGCGAGGTGAGGCTCATTTTATTTATTATATCTAATTGGTATTTTATTTTATTCTTTATGACATTTAGGCGGTTGGGATTCCCAACCATGGCAGCGGCCTAGGGCACAGGTCAGCCACTTTGTGTACTGGGTGAAGGTGGGGTGACAAAAGTGGGGTGCGGGTTTGTCAATTATGGAATCTATTTTCTTATAAACTTAAATTTACATGTTTAAAAATATCAAACTGTAAAATTGTCAGATTTTGATATGCATTAGCTATTTAAGCGAAAATACACACATAACTTTAAACTGTAAAATTCCCCCAAACTTTAGCATAAATGTACATCCATAAGCATTTCAAATAATGTTCAACTTCAACACATTCCATTACCCCAAAAAACCTTTTGGCCTAATTTCAGCTCACCAAAAGGGCCTAGGGCAGGTACCCGGGCAGTTGGAGCTTGGTGCCTACCCAGGCAGCTTGTTATCCACCTTGGCCTACAGCCACGCCCAGGGCCATATAGCTCCAGGGCAGGACGATAAGACTTGCTGGTCGCCTAGGCGGTTGGGCGGGTGATTTTTTGAACATTGATTCAGGGGTTGCTTTGACAGTAGTGGATTGGTATATGTTCTTTCTAGGATTTTATATTCTTTAATGGGTATTATTTATCTATTTGCTTTAATAATTTGAGCTTTTTAATTTGGTGGTCACATATGGGAATTGCTTTGATAGGAGCAGGAGAAGTGGAGACTAATCATTCTATGAGTTCCAAGCCGTTGAAAGAGAAAACATCAAAAGCCGAGAGGCGTGCTCTACAAGAGGCACAACGAGCAGCCAAGGCTGCATCAAAAGAGACTGGTACTTGCATTATACATGTATTGTCATTCTATTGCTTTTGTTTTGTTGTTAGTGTTATTGTGATCGTTGTTATTGTTCTTGCTACTTCCATTTGTCTTTTAAGTAATGTGAGCACTTTTATTGTCATTGCTACAACTATATTAGAGCAAGGGCGGTTGAGATAACCTAGTATCATGGTAGTCTTCTTTTGCTATTGCTACTATAGTTTTTGTTGTCGGTTATTTTGTTGTGACCAGTGGGGAGCCAAATCGGACTCCGGTGATTTACTTGGACTCGCCCTAAGGGCAAGGCTGAGTACAATATATGTTTCAATAAATAATGACTATGCCCCTCTTATTACAAACTGCTGGTCAATGGCCTTTTGGTTAGCAATTATGGTCTATGCATTTCACTGGAGGGTTCAAATCCGTTCGGATGCCGCCCAAATTTTTTAACTTGGCCAGGTCAGTGACCAATTTCAACACGGAGCCAGGTTCGAAAACATTTCTTTCGAGGTATTTAATGCCCATGACTTGGAGTATCCAAGATGTAATGGGATCATGATGAGAACACCTCCAGGATACAATCAAGACTCACGAATCACTGCACAGACCTCTTATTGTGATTCGCCCTTGAACAGATTTGGCTTAAGTCAAGCTTCAATTTGATTAAAATTTGAAGGGTTGGGCTAGACAAATCTCAAATTACAGGGGCTCTTCCGTTTAAACCATAGTGAAAATGTAAAACATGGAAAGAAAACTCAAAAATCAATTTTGAATCGCGTACTTATAGAGAGGTATTGGTTTGGCTATTGACATGGTGGAGGATGCGTGGAAATCTTGTGTCAACCCTTATTATAAGAGTGACATGTATAAGACTTAGGACATGTAATAAGGCTCATAGGCGGTGAGGATAGAAAAAGTAACTGCCGTCAATAGGGTTAGCCATTGTCAAAAGCCTTAACTGTTGCAAAAAAAATCATGACGTTTAAGAAATGCTCTGAAAGGCCTTTGAAGACTTCACTGCTGTGAGAAGGATCGACTTTTCTTTCAACCGCAGTCAAAGGGTGATGAAACGGTTTGGCTGAACAGGTTGAAAGCATCGAGAAAGCCCCAAATATCTCTCTCTTCCAAGCCTCCAGAGATCTAAGGATCCTTCCCACTTATAAAACCATAAAGAGGCTTGTCTTTAGGTAATGTGGGACTAAAACTTTCATATAAGTTATACTTCTGCTCTAACTGAAAAATGGTCGTGCCCTTTGCTTGTTTTGAACGCCCTTTTCAATATTAATGCTAATGACACATATCAAATCAATGGTGAAGAAATATCTAAAAGAGATTATTTTTGATATCTTGTATAGATAATCCAAGAGAATGGAGAGATTGAGGAAGATATCACGCATAGAATTCGAGATGGGTGGGCGAAGTGGAGTTATGCATACGAAGTTTTATATGATCATCGTCTACTAATGAAACTGAAGGGGAAGTTCTATAGGGTGCCTGTAATGGCAGCCATGCTTCATGGTACAAAATGTTGGGCAGTCAAAAAACAACATATCCATAGGATGATTGTAGCTGTGATGAAGATGTTGAGATGAATGAGTGTTAAGACAAGAAAGGATAGAAATCGGAATGAATAAATCTGAGGGAACTTAGGTGTGGTTCCAATAAACGATAAATGAGGGAAAGTAGACTTAGGTGAGCTGGCCATATACATTGCAAACCTAATGCAGCTCCGGTTAGGAGACGTGATTTGGTTTAAGCGGAAGGTTCTAAAAGGGCAAGGGGAAGACCCAAAGGGGCATGGATGGAAGTAGTGAGAAGAGATATGGTGAATTATGGTCTAATGGAAGGTTTGGCCATTGATAAAGCATCATAATGGAATAGGATTTGTGTGGCTGACTCTAAATAGTTGGGATAAGTCTCAAATGATGATGATAGGACAACATACATCCAATCAGTATTTGAAGAATGGCTCTTGTTTTGGCTCTATGTCAATGAAGTAGCCAGGTAGTCTTAATATTGTTCTAAAGAAATTCATTTTGTATAGCAATATGAACTTACCACTTGTTATTTGTTTACTTCTTGTTCTATTGAACATGACATGTTTTTCACAAGCCATGTTTGGGTTTTGTTCGCATGATTTATAATGGGTTGATTGAAGAAGTCTGGATACTATGTTTAGTGTGTAGGATACTTATTTTTTAGTTTTTAAAATTTTGGAGGTCCTATTGTCGGGCTTTGCTAATTATATTTAGGAGTAGTTTTTCCGAAATTGTGTTCCATTCAGTCTCAAAATTTGGTGTTTATCCTGTCCAATAGTCAAATAACTAATGTCATGGTAGTGACTGTATTTGATTTTTCAATTGAGGCAGCGATTCAATTTTCGATTAGACTGTGGGTGTATGGGTGTTTAACGTTATCTTAAGAAATATTCTGCCTTAAGCCAACTTGAAGGAGTTAGGTGGGGCAGCCTCTGAAAGGATGAGTTATGATTTGTCAAAAGTGAGATCCTTAAATGGTTTGGAGGTGGAAGGGAAGGCTAATTTTTGCTAAGGACTTTCCTAATGTGTTCCCTCTCACCATTATAAGGACACAATTTTGATGTGATTCATTGGGTTATGAAGAAGATAACTCGTCCTATGGAAGGTGGGATCTGTCTTTGCAGATGTTTTTGGGCTGTGAGGAGAATGCCCAATTTTCTTCAATCATGTAGTGCCAGTGAGGCTTTTGATAATTGGCTATGGGAGGAATGAAGTTGTTGGACCTTCCTGTTTTATTCTTCTCTATTCCTTTGTTTTTGCAACTGGGATGTTCTTCATACCTGGTGGACTCTTTTTGGACTTCACATTTTCTCCTTGTATTTCTCTGTTGTCATCTTTTCTCAAAGAGGAAGAAAGAATCTGAGACTGGAGTTCCTTCGTACGTGGTTGAAATATTGGACTTGTACATGAAAGTCAAGTTTGTGGTGGTTGCTGGAAGAAGCAAGGATCACACCTTTTCACAATTGAATGGCTGGTATGAGGAGGAAGACCGATGTTCTTCTTGTGGCTATGGTTGGGGGCAGGGTTGGGTTGGGTTGGGCTGCAGTTCTAGTACGATATTGTTAAAGTCTGAGGAACTTTTAAGATCGTTGTGGGCTTCAGCAAAGGATTCTAAGCTGTGAATGGCCTTCATTAGATTAAATGAAAAAGCAACGTATCCAAGCTTATCCCGAGATCCTGAATGGTTATCGAATGGTGGACTTTAGGTAGCCCACTAGTTATTGAGATAGTGGATGTGGGAGGTATCTGACTGATAGATTTTATAAAATTTGGAATGCAGGCTTCTTTAATTTGGGGACATAATTAGGTTGCTTAAGAATTAAGGCAGACATGCACAATCTTCGTATTTAGTTCATGTTCTTTTCCAGTATTTTGGTGCTAGAGGATGATGGATTTGAGGGTGTATTGTGAAACTTTTTCTTAAGGCTGATGGGTGAAAGGGATTCAAGATTCTCACTTTCTGCTGGCAAATTGGACTCAGGGGAGTAGGTGCCCAAGCTTGAGTGGGTTGGGGGCTTTGGAATCATGAGGTTGAGTTTGGTTTATAGAGTATTTGTAAGGAATGAGTGGTTTTTTTGGTAAATTGTGGAGGGTCTGATAGGTTTCATGGGTTGGAAGATATCGCAAGTTTAAGGTTGGGGCATTCAAGAGAGGTCACTGGAGGAGTGGGGACAGAATTTTGAGAGATGGCAGGCAACAACTTTTGCTTTCCTGTCTTTTGCTAGATAGCAATAGCTCATAATAGGGGATGCAAGTCCGGTGATCATATGATGTGCTGAGGCATTGTCTAGAAAGCCCTTTTGGGGGCTTACTTGGTGGCATGATTAGGGTTCACTTAATTTGGTGCTTGTTTTCCTTGGAAAAATAGAATATGCTAAGGCGCATGAGTCGGGGTAGTTTTCCCGGAGAATAGGGGCTCAATTTTGCAGTTCTTTGCATGTCTTGGATGTGGACCTAAGGGGGGCAATAGTTAGGTTGAGTGTTGGCCAAGGTAATAGAGTTATTGGGTTTTGAATCTTGTTGAGTTTCTTTAATGAGCTATATGCAATAGATGGATGTGGCATTTATGGCGACCAGGGTGGAGAATCTATGAGGGGGCAATGACTTCGACATAGTGACAAGTTAAGGAGAAGATCTTTAGTGGTGCCCATCTAAAGTATAGAATATGCTAGTTTCCTAGAAAATGGTTAACACCTCTTCTTCTTTTTTTTCTTTTTTGGAAACTGTTGACATTAGGTGAACACCTCTCTGTTTTGAGTTTGTATTTAGTAAATTGTCTTCCTAAAATTTTTGTTTATGCGGTTCCTACGAGACAATTAAGTCTAATAATACTTATGTAACTTTAAGCCATACGGCATATTTGAATCTTCCCCCTACTGCTGCTACTTTGTGGGGTGTATAAAAATGTATAAGAAGAAATTCACCCTCTGAAATGGCTCCCACCCTTCCTCTCCGCCCATCCCGCCCTTCCCGTCCATCCCATTAGACTCCCCACGCTGGTCACGTTGCTCCCTCTCGCTACCCTTTTTCTTCTAACCCCTTTCGTCCTAAATATCCCCATGCACCTATCCCTCTCTCTACGAAACATACACCCAACTTCTCAAATTGCAGAAGGCCTTTCATTACGATACCTCTCCACAGGTTGCTTCCAATCCTCTGCTCGCTCCTCTTCGTATCTCCCTTCCACTTTCCGCTCCATTCTCCATCCCTGTGGGTGGTACACACTTTACCTTCCTTGAAAATGCCCTGAGGTTATCACTTGTGGGAAGATTTCAGCCCCAATGAATTGATGTTAAAGGAATCCAGAGGTGGGTGGCGAAAACATGGACGTTATTGAACTTTCCTGCTGGAAACTTTCCCAGGGGAGTTCCTTTCTCTTCTGCCTTGGAGGAACCTCTGCATAAAGTTTTAAGGAGCCTAAAACCTTGGTTCAAGGGGCCAACCCTTTCGTTCTCTAAATGGAACGAAGAGAAAGGCGCAACAAAATTGTAGAAGATATGGCTCTAAGCCACCCACATTCCCCTCCAGGCATGGAATGTCGACACCTTCCAAAAGATTGGTGAAGCCTGCGACAAGTTCATCTCAGTTTGTTGGACCTCTGCTGCCACCTCCCCTCTCAGCACCATTCAACCCCTGATCGAGGCTCTCATCCTGGCTCATATTCTCAAATTCCTTTGGCTAGAGGCCGATGGCCTCTTCTTCAGAGTCTTGATCGCTTGGTCGACTGCATCAAGGACTGAACCACAATTTACAGATCAACGACCTTCTATCGTGCCATGTGCAGAGTGGACTAAGGTGACTCAAAAATTGAATTGTCGCGACAATTTCATAAATCAAAGGGTTCCAAGGGAAGATCGATCTGCCGCTATGACGGTCCCATCACTGCAAACTCAAATCAACACTCGAGCTCAACCACCTCCGCCACACGTCGTTCAACCAGTAGCCCTCAGGAATGACTCATGCTCTTCGCGGCTGTCTCTCATACACGTGGAACCACCCCTTCCAAACTGTTTTCATGCGACGTTTTCCCTCCATGAAATGTCTCAATCGTGTGTTGATGGTTCTTTTGTCGCTACTTTCCTGCTGTTGCCTCTGGCCACCCACATGGCAACCACCCCCTCATCCAATCAGCTTTCTTCGATAGACAGGCTGGCCGCCATGCATTCCTCGCCTGTGCCCTCTACAGCTCACTTTTCAGCCACCAACTCTAGCATGCCTCTATGTAATCATGTGGCCTCCTACCTACCACTCCTTCCTCCTTCCCCACGTGGCAAGGATGCTCCTCATCCAATGATTACCTTTTCCAAATCTCAGGTTGATCGAGAGGAAAGTGGCTCCCCTGGCCACGTCAGCCATCAGCCCCTTCTCCTACTCCATCCCGTGCGCCGGCTCTCCTTCCTTGGCCCCCATACCCTATGTGACCTTTGTTCTCGATCATCCCTCGACCACCCTAGCACCAAGGCAACCATCCATCATTCCTTCATGGCCTCTTGTGTGGAACACGGGTGGTTTGACTCTAGAGATCTCACCAACCGCAAAGCCCTTTTCCCCCCCAAGAATTGTACCCTCAGCGCTCATAGGCCCTCCTTGACTATCCTCTTGGATCATCCAACGGTTTCCTCTTCATGAGCTATGGGCTCTACCTCTATCTCCCCCTTCACTCCCCGGTGCCTTGCATTGGCCCTCACCACCCTTCTCGCAAGGCCTTTCCCCCAGCTCCTGGTCCACCCCTCTCGCGTCAACCCCCTATTGTAGGTTCCTCTCCTACTTCTCGTTTCTCAAGTTTGTCACCCTATTAGAGTCAACGACAACCCATCAATAAAAGTCAGACCTCAACCCCACCCTATGGTTCGCTAAGCCCTCATCCTGTCATAAACTCATCCAAGGAGGCGATGGAGCTAGCCTTTCCCCTTTTTTCACTCCATCAAACTCCTCCCACGCCCTCCGACCCATTCTATCAACCCTTCCTCCTCTCCTTTGTAACCCTTAATCAGACCCCTATTTGTGTACTTCCCTTCTCATAACCGCTGGAATCCTCTCTGGTATCCTCCTTTCCCTCTCTTCCCTCACCCTGTGGACACACTCTGCACCCCCAATAAACTCTCTTCTGATTGTCCCTTGAATCCTCAGTTTTATCTAGGATTTCACTCGGTAGCTTCTAATCGGAATCGGCAGCCTTGGTCGATTCCTCTTTTGTTCATAACTTGGACTGTGCCCAACGCGACACTCTGAAAGTCATGAGGGTCCAAATTCAATGGCCCCAAGGAGGTTTTGAAAGAATTCATAGCTGCTGAAATCAACTTCCCATCCAAAGCCAAGAAAAAGGGCAAGACAAAACTATTTAACCTCCTGGTTTTTGGGGTAAATTATGACAAAGGACAACCACCGGCCCCCTAATCTTCACTTCCCCTTTGGCCTCTGCAACCAGATCTCAGTCATCGTGCCCCATGAGGTGCTCCGACCAATCTCTTCTCTCCCGATGAGAATCTTGATGTGGATTATCTATGGCTTGGGCCACCCATAAAAGAGGAGTGTGGTTCGAGACATCTGTGCTAAGTGCTCACGCTCCCTCTTGGCCTTGATCGAAGCCAAGGTCCGCTCCTCGATATCATTAGGATATGGGGATTCAGACCTTGTAGGTGGATTGCCCTCAAAGCACAAGGAGCCTCGGGCGGAATGGATTATTTGGGATCCCACCCTTCATGATTGGCTTGATTGTTTTATTGGCCAATTTTTCGCCACAATAATTCTTTCTAAACTCTCAGATAGGCTGCTATGGAAGTGCTCAACGGTCTACGATCCCAATGTTGATAACCTCAGCCCTCCTTCTGGGCAGAATTGCAAACCATTTCAGCCAGGCCTCCGGCCACCTGGTGCTTGGGCGGGGACTTCAATGACAGTCGTTGGTCCTATGGCTGAAACTTCAACCATTCTATATCATTGGGTATGGTTCAATTTTCTGATTTCATTTTTCACAACCAGCTTATTGACTTACCTCTTGAAGGAGCCCCATGGTCTAACCATTTCATAAACCCCTCCCTCTCAAAGATAGATCGTTTTATCATCTCTTTGGAATGGGACAAAGCTTTCCGGGTCACCCATTTTGTTGTTTACCCAAACCAACGTCGGACCATCTCCCAATACTGCTTGAAACTCGTGGCTCGAAACTCGTGGCTCGAAACTCTTTCGGTTTGAATCTTGGTGGATCAATGAGCCAAACTTCAAACACTTGTTGGCAGCTTCGTGGAACTCCTTTCAAGCCCATGGATGGGCGGCGTTTCGGGTTCAAAGAAAATTGCAGCTGCTGAAATCCACCCTGAATCCTGGAAGGCCCAACATTTCAGGGAATTTCCGGTCTTTGAAGGAAGCCTTGCTTCATGACATTCAATTGTTGGATGAACTGGAGTCTAGACCTCTATCACCATTTGAGTGTGAGCAGCGTTCAAAGGCCATGCTCAACTAACATGCCACTCTCCATAAGGAGGAGGTATACTGGGCCCGAGAGAGCATGGCTAAATGGTTAAAGCTGGGAAACATGAACACGGGATTCTTCCACAAGATGGCGAATTGTAGGAGACGAGAGCATTCGATCACCCATCTCAAAGTTAATAACTCTGTTATTGACCGACCTCATCTCATTGCGCAGGTTGTCGTGCTCTTCTTTGCCAATGTCTTTTCTTCCTTTGGCTCGAGACCCATAATGCATGATATTACCTTCCTTTCTCTTCCTCCTAAAAAAGTTGCATGGTTGGAATGACCTTTCTCAAATGTCGAAATACTCATGGCATTTGTGCCCTGATCGAGCTCCTGGGCCAAACGGGTACCCTATAGCAGTATAGCCTTCTTTAAACTTTCTAGGAAGTCATTCGCCCCGACATTATCGAGTTCTTTTAGGAATTCCGTTCTAGAGGGGTCATAAACAGAGCTACGAATGCAACCTTCCTCACCTTAGTCCCAAAAATTGAAGGGGCCAAAGAACTAAAGGATATCACCATAAGCTTGGTCAACAGCTCCTACAAACTGCTATCCAAGGTGCTTGCATCTAGGCTTAAGGATGTTTTAAACTCAGTCATCTTCCCCACCCAAGGAGTATTTGTTAAGGGATAGGGCATTAATAGCCCATGAGTGCATCCATTCTCGATCCATCTCGAACACCTTGGGACTAGTCATAAAACTAGATTATTATCATCTATTTGCAAGGCAGCTATTTTCTTTTTTATTCTACATTTATTTTTATAGTACCTTCCCACAATTATAACAGACAGGTATTCTACTTCTTTCCCTAGTTCTTTTAAAATTATGTTTTGGAGAGAATCTGTTGGAAAATCTTTCTTTAGCAGAAGTTCTATTGGATTCTGCCTTATTGCTATATTTTTTATGTTTTCTTTTAATAGTATGTTTGGAGTGAGACAGTGTATTGAATCCAAACTGCTCACAGAAATCTCCCAACTCTTTCTTTCCAGTCATCTTTTGCTTTTCGAGTTGCCTTTTTAATTTTAAATCAGTACAAATGGCAAGCCCTTCGGCACAAATTTCAGCCGAGAGTTCTCCTAGTGTATATATAAAGAATAGGGTATTAATCCTCCATGTTTATTTTTCAATCGAGTTTTGACCTTCTCGGCAAAAAGATGGGGTAACCCGGCTATAAATTTTTCGTTCTAATACTAGAAAGGAGTCTGGAGAAGAACACATCCTCGTACCACTTATAATGGGATATGTTGGGCATCTAAGATTAGAAAGAAGATCCTCAGATCTAGCATCCAGTAGTGCAGTACTTCCCACAAAGTGGAGTGTAATTGTATATATTAACGTATTAGCTGCATCACCTTCACTATTTATTATATCATGGCCTTCATTCTTAACCGCCCACTGCCTTGTGGCAGTTAGGATTTTGTTTTTTTCATTTTCTTCCATATGAAAGTCCCACCATCCCCTTAGCCCTCCTGTAAACTCACAGGCAATGGCTTTAGCTATTTCTTGGTTGGGATTCCCACTTATTTTGCACACAGCCGCGTACAGTCATATGTTTCATTAAATCAAGTATTTGATTTTCAGACATTCCGTCGATATTCCAGTTTACAATTGATCTCCCTGAATATGATACGGAACTAGTAATCAGGTCTTCCTCAAACTGAAGATCTACTGGAGTAGGCCTCGGATAATACATTCTAGTTTGAGAAGTTGGTCTTACTTTTCTCCCATAGTCTATTCTATTAACTTCAAGGCTTTCTGTTTTAAAGGCCTGTTCTATTTGCTGGATTTCATTATTAGATAAAGATTCTTCTTGAAGCATCATGGCTCCTTGATCAGTAGCCACTCCTTTCCCTTTTAAGCTCAGTTTTGCCAGTTTCTTTACCAATTCATCAATCAATTCTTTATTGTCGTCTTTCTTCTTTATTCCTTGAAGGCTAAACTGTTCTTTACTGAGCACTGGAGGAGGTTTGAACAAAAGAGCTTTTCTTTCGTTGATGTCGATTGTTTTATTTTGAGGTTTAACAATCATATTTTCTATTCTCGTTGTTTGCTTTCCAATAGTCTGAAGGCAAAGATTGGTATAATTATTTTGCTCAATAATGTGAGGTATGGCATTTATTTTATGAGTATGGTACTCTGTCTTTTTTGGAATAACTTTATAGGGAGAAGCCTTAGTTTCTGGTTTGTCTTCTAATGCTCCTTTTAGTTGAAGGCTCTTTTCAGGAGGGTCAATACTATGTATTTCTTCTCCTTTTGTTGTATGGAAGGTTTGATATTGGTTTTCTAGAATATTAAGACCAAAATTTGGAATTGGTATTTCCTTTTCTTTTAGGGTATATCTTAACCAGTTAAAGAACTTTATATTCTGTTTAGCTTTCTTTCTGAATTTATTGAATCTTTTATGGAATGCATCCAATAACTCTTGAGGGAATTCAGCTAGATATCAGTCTCGTATATCTTTATTTTCTTCAGATAAGAAGTCGTTCTTAAGTCCTTTATCTATTCTGAATTTTTCCTCTTTGTGGAGAGTAAGAATATTAAAATCCAAATCAGATGATGTTGGTTCTTTATCTGGGGAGCTAGTTTCATATATCCTATATACTGGTTGTTGTATATGGCTGTTTGTTCTTGTTAATCCATCAATTATAGGTCTTCTAGTAGTTTCTTACTCGGTTTGTGGTACCGAAGAAGTAGAATGTCTTGAAGATATTCGTGATGATCCTTTAGAAAGGTTTATTCGAGTTCGCCTATTCGAATTAAACTGTATTTCTATATCTCCATCAGGATACTTGACTATTTGATCTGGGTTTCTATTTACCGGGATTCTGGACTGTCTATTTTCACAGCGTAAGGACCATTTTTTCGGAAGTACTGTTTGGCACCAGTTTATAGACTTAGGTATAACAATATGTGATTTTCCATATCAGTTTGGAAAAACACTGTCTGTCCCTTGGTATCCATATGAAGCGCATTAGGGCACAGAGTGTTCATCACTTTGTAGCATATTCTAAATACTAGTGCAATATTTTGGGATTCTGGATTCATATCGAATCCCTGAGTTTTTATATTTAGAGTGAGGACCTTTAAAAGGTTCGGATTTGTCAGGGAAACCGAAAAATTTGGAAAGCAGTTAAAATATATAGGTCCATTGCAAAGACTAGATTCTACTATTCCTAAAAGTGAGTCAGAAAATTTATTATGATGCTCATCTCTTAAACATAACGGCACAGAGTTATTTAAACCTAGTCGAGTTAGTGGTTTTATTGCAATTTGGATAAGTCCTATATGTAAATATTTATATTGCTTACTTTTATGATCTTGTATCATTCTATTAGAAAGCAATTGGAAGCCATCTTGTTCATTAGTAATAGATATGCTTTGTTCTACGGTTTTAATAACTAAACTAGATTTAAATTCAAAAGTTCCCTTTTTGTAAACATCGGATGCAGGAACCTTAGGAATATTCCAGTTTTGTATTTGCTTTTCTATGTTGTCAATTGTTATCTCTTCCCTATTTCTTACTCGAAGTGTACTATTAGAAGAAGAAGTTGTTCTACTGGATAGAGTCCTAATAAAATTTGCCATTTTTGATAATGGATGAATACTGAGTCAATCAGAAACAATCCCTGTACCTGTTGCGGCTCTTCTTGGCTTGTTGGTAGTTCGGGTCATGACGACTTTTAGTTTCAATTCCTTATTATCTAAATGGAAAGTTTTATTAAGGTTTTAGCCTCTAGAACAGGATTTTCTAAATACAGTTCACCACTGTAAGCTACTGGCTTTGATACCAAAACAAACCAAGATCATATAAAACTTTAAATTCTAATAAATTATAACAAATAGACATTTGTGAGTTAAGAATCAACGGTACACAAACTTTATGAAGATAAATATTATTAAGCAAAGAATGCATAAAAGCGGTGAGATATCAATTACAAGCCGATTCACATATGAAACATTTCTGACTTTTAAACAAACTACTAATTTAACTTGCACAGTAAGGTAAACGGAAAAACTTACATATGGCACTTGCAATAATAGCTAGAAAATAATCTCCACTCTTCTGGGCAATAATTAGGTAGATTGTCCCAGTTATAGTCACGCATAAAGCTATTTACTTTTAGGTGGGTAGATACACCACCAGATATACAACAACGAGAAAGAGAGAGAAAAACGAGTTACAGAGTTGTACAGAACATAGATAAAGAAAGTCAAAGAGAGAAAGAGAGGCTGCAGGGATGTAGAGACTTTAGAGAGATGAAGAGAGTCTACAGAGATACAGAGTAGCAGTGTAAGGCAGAGGTGCAGAATAGAGATGGAGAGCAGAGATGCAGAGCAGACTGGGGGAGAAAGACCGTCTTCAACTGAGAGAGAGGAACCCCTTTTATAGCCTGCGGATTCCAAAATTATTTCAACTTGGTTTTGGATAAAAAGGGAAGTGTCGATTGAGGTGACCCAAAGTATGAACAGGGAAAAGGTGTCGGTCGAAGTGACCGAAAGTGTGAATAGGGAAAAGTGGGGGCTGAGGTGACCGAAAGTATGAACAGGGAAAAGTGTCGGCTGGAACTATTATTGTCGGCAGGAACTATTTTGTCGGCAGGACTCGTGTGCTTGTGAAGTGCAGTCGTTCCGTCCTCGATAGCATTTTGATTGTTCATCCCCTTTGGGATAGTCCAAAATCTATGTCTTCATTTTTCTGTGCGTAGTCTTCTTCATTCTGCGTGGATGTAGACATTGCTTCTTCTACTTCATTGAACATTTGCAACAATTTTCTTTTGAGTTCTTCTTTCGTAGCAGTAGGATTTTGTTGCCTCATTTTATTGATATAGTTGGTCATATTAACTTCTTCTTTTGGAGGTGTAAGTGGTACTTTTTTCAGTTTTATATTTTCGGGATTAATGGTCTTATTTTCATATACATCCCACCATTTTACATATATTTGTCTTCCGAGTTTTGGGATGTATTCCCAATTATTAGTATAATCTTATGTTATTTGATTAGACCATTTCATAATCCATGGTACTTGATATAGAGCCATGAAATACATATGAAGGTCTATTCTGGTATCATTATTATTATATTTCATGAATTTCCTTTGAGAGGCTTGAATGTTAAGTGATAATATTTCTGTCCTTGAGCCCCACAATCGGAACCAATTTGTAAACGAATTTGGGAACTCTCCGACTATTGGTATCTTTATTTGTATGAACCAAGTATGGGAGTTATTAACCTCTTACAAAAGAAGATTGCCTTGCAATAAAAGAGGAACCAGAATCTTCTAGTACAATACAAAATTGTAATTATGTTAGTCTTTTTGACAAAGGAGTTGCTCAGCATTCTATGTGGAAAAAGCTTCTGAAATAGTAAGAGGAGCTCGCCGTTTGGTAATAAACTATAAACCACTTAATAAAGCATTAAGATGGGTTAGGTACCCTGTTCCTAATAAAAAAGATTTGCTCGAACTATTATTGTCGGCAGGAACTATTTTGTCGGCAGAACTCGTGTGCTTGTGAAGTGCAGTCGTTCCGTCCTCGATAGCATTTTGATTGTTCATTCCCTTTGGGATAGTCCAAAATCTATGTCTTCATTTTCCTCTGCGTAGTCTTCTTCATTCTGCGTGGATGTAGACATTGCTTCTTCTACTTCATTGAACATTTGCAACAATTTTCTTTTGAGTTCTTCTTTCGTAGCAGTAGGATTTTGTTGCCTCATTTTATTGATATAGTTGGTCATATTAACTTCTTCTTTTGGAGGTGTAAGTGGTACTTTTTTCAGTTTTATATTTTCGGGATTAATGGTCTTATTTTCATATACATCCCACCATTTTACATATATTTGTCTTCCGAGTTTTGGGATGTATTCCCAATTATTAGTATAATCTTATGTTATTTGATTAGACCATTTCATAATCCATGGTACTTGATATAGAGCCATGAAATACATATGAAGGTCTATTCTGGTATCATTATTATTATATTTCATGAATTTCCTTTGAGAGGCTTGAATGTTAAGTGGTAATATTTTTGTCCTTGAGCCCCACAATCGGAACCAATTTGTAAACGAATTTGGGAACTCTCCGACTATTGGTATCTTTATTTGTATGAACCAAGTATGGGAGTTATTAACCTCTTACAAAAGAAGATTGCCTTGCAATAAAAGAGGAACCAAAATCTCCTAGTACAATACAAAATTGTAATTATGTTAGTCTTTTTGACAATGGAGTTGCTCAGCATTCTATGTGGAAAAAGCTTCTGAAATAGTAAGAGGAGCTCGCCGTTTGGTAATAAACTATACACCCCTTAATAAAGCATTAAGATGGGGTTGGTACCCTGTTCCTAATAAAAAAGATTTGCTCGAACTATTATTGTCGGCAGGAACTATTTTGTCGGCAGGACTCGTGTGCTTGTGAAGTGCAGTCGTTCCGTCCTCGATAGCATTTTGATTGTTCATCCCCTTTGGGATAGTCCAAAATCTATGTCTTCATTTTTCTGTGCGTAGTCTTCTTCATTCTGCGTGGATGTAGACATTGCTTCTTCTACTTCATTGAACATTTGCAACAATTTTCTTTTGAGTTCTTCTTTCATACAGTAGGATTTTGTTGCCTCATTTTATTGATATAGTTGGTCATATTAACTTCTTCTTTTGGAGGTGTAAGTGGTACTTTTTTCAGTTTTATATTTTTGGGATTAATGGTCTTATTTTCATATACATCCCACCATTTTACATATATTTGTCTTCCGAGTTCTGGGATGTATTCCCAACTATTAGTATAATCTTATGTTATTTGATTAGACCATTTCATAATCCATGGTACTTGATATAGAGCCATGAAATACATATGAAGGTCTATTCTGGTATCATTATTATTATATTTCATGAATTTCCTTTGAGAGGCTTGAATGTTAAGTGGTAATATTTCTGTCCTTGAGCCCCACAATCGGAACCAATTTGTAAACGAATTTGGGAACTCTCCGACTATTGGTATCTTTATTTGTATGAACCAAGTATGGGAGTTATTAACCTCTTACAAAAGAAGATTGCCTTGCAATAAAAGAGGAACCAGAATCTTCTAGTACAATACAAAATTGTAATTATGTTAGTCTTTTTGACAAAGGAGTTGCTCAGCGTTCTATGTGGAAAAAGCTTCTGAAATAGTAAGGGGAGCTCGCCGTTTGGTAATAAACTATAAACCACTTAATAAAGCATTAAGATGGGTTAGGTACCCTGTTCCTAATAAAAAAGATTTGCTCGAACTATTATTGTCGGCAGGAACTATTTTGTCGGTAGGACTCATGTGCTTGTGAAGTGCAGTCGTTCCATCCTTGATAGCATTTTGATTGTTCATCCCCTTTGGGATAGTCCAAAATCTATGTCTTCATTTTCCTGTGCGTAGTCTTCTTCATTCTGCGTGGATGTAGACATTGCTTCTTCTACTTCATTGAACATTTGCAACAATTTTCTTTTGAGTTCTTCTTTCGTAACAGTAGGATTTTGTTGCTTCATTTTATTGATATAGTTGGTCATATTAACTTCTTCTTTTTGAGGTGTAAGTGGTACTTTTTTCAGTTTTATATTTTCGGGATTAATGGTCTTATTTTCATATACATCCCACCATTATACATATATTTGTCTTCCGAGTTCTGGGATGTATTCCCAATTATTAGTATAATCTTATGTTATTTGATTAGACCATTTCATAATCCATAGTACTTGATATAGAGCCATGAAATACATATGAAGGTCTATTCTGGTATCATTATTATTATATTTCATGAATTTCCTTTGAGAGGCTTGAATGTTAAGTGGTAATATTTCTGTCCTTGAGCCCCACAATCGGAACCAATTTGTAAACGAATTTGGGAACTCTCCGACTATTGGTATCTTTATTTGTATGAACCAAGTATGGGAGTTATTAACCTCTTACAAAAGAAGATTGCCTTGCAATAAAAGAGGAACCAGAATCTTCTAGTACAATACAAAATTGTAATTATGTTAGTCTTTTTGACAAAGGAGTTGCTCAGCATTCTATGTGGAAAAAGCTTCTGAAATAGTAAGAGGAGCTCGCCGTTTGGTAATAAACTATAAACCCTTAATAAAGCATTAAGATGGGTTAGGTACCCTGTTCCTAATAAAAAAGATTTGCTCGAACTATTATTGTCGGTAGGAACTATTTTGTCGGCAGGACTCGTGTGCTTGTGAAGTGCAGTCGTTCCGTCCTCGATAGCATTTGATTGTTCATCCCCTTTGGGATAGTCCAAAATCTATGTCTTCATTTTCCTGTGCGTAGTCTTCTTCATTCTGCGTGGATGTAGACATTGCTTCTTCTACTTCATTGAACATTTGCAACAATTTTCTTTTGAATTCTTCTTTCGTAGCAGTAGGATTTTGTTGCCTCATTTTATTGATATAGTTGGTCATATTAACTTCTTCTTTTGGAGGTGTAAGTGGTACTTTTTTCAGTTTTATATTTTCGGGATTAATGGTCTTATTTTCATATACATCCCACCATTTTACATATATTTGTCTTCCGAGTTTTGGGATGTATTCCCAATTATTAGTATAATCTTATGTTATTTGATTAGACCATTTCATAATCCATGGTACTTGATATAGAGCCATGAAATACATATGAAGGTCTACTCTGGTATCATTATTATTATATTTCATGAATTTCCTTTGAGAGGCTTGAATGTTAAGTGGTAATATTTCTGTCCTTGAGCCCCACAATCGGAACCAATTTGTAAACGAATTTGGGAACTCTCCGACTATTGGTATCTTTATTTGTATGAACCAAGTATGGGAGTTATTAACCTCTTACAAAAGAAGATTGCCTTGCAATAAAAGAGGAACCAGAATCTTCTAGTACAATACAAAATTGTAATTATGTTAGTCTTTTTAACAAAGGAGTTGCTCAGCATTGTATGTGGAAAAAGCTTCTGAAATAGTAAGAGGAGCTCGCCGTTTGGTAATAAACTATAAACCACTTAATAAAGCATTAAGATGGGTTAGGTACCCTTTTCCTAATAAAAAAGATTTGCTCGATAGACTAGTAAATACCTGTATTTTTTTTAAATTTGATCTAAAATCTAGGTATTGGCAGATCCAAATTGCTGAAAAGGATAAATATATGACTGCCTTTAATGTCCCTTTTGGGCAATATGAATGGAACGTAATGCCTTTTAGTCTTAAAAATGCTTCTTCAGAATTCCAGAATATTATGAGTGATATTTTCAACCCTTATACAAAATTTATGATTGTTTATATTGATGAGGTTTTAATATTCTCTGAAAGCATTGAACATCATTTTAAGCACTTAAATATTTTTGTTAAGGCAATAAAATCTACAGGACTAGTCATTTCAGCTAGAAAGATTAGTCTTTGCCAGATATGAATAAGATTTTTAAGACAATATCTTTCAAGGTAGCATAGTCTCGATTGATAGGGTTATTGAATTTTCAAATAAATTCCCAGATATCCACAAATAAAACTGAGCTTCAAAGGTTTTTGGGTTGTCTAAATTATATTGCTGATTTTTATAAAGATTTAGCTATTGATGCTGAACCATTATTTCAAAGATTTCGAAAAAACCCACCTGAATGGACTGATATTCATACGATGGTAGTAAGAAAAATAAAATTAAAAGCCAAGAAATTACCTTGTCTTACACTTTCTAACCCTGCTGCTTTCAAAATAATTGAATGTGATGCTTCGGAGATAGGATTGTGAGGAATCCTAAAACAGAAAATTGAAAATACTGAACAATTAATACGATTCACTTCTAAAGTTTGGAATCCAACGCAGCAAAATTACTCAACGATTAAAAAAGAACTTCTTGCTATTGTTCATTGTGTCACTAAATTCCAAAGTGACCTGCTCAATCAAAAATTTCTTATCCGCACTGATTGTAAAGCTGCTCGGGATATTATCCAAAAAGATGTCAAAAACTTAGTTTCCAAGCAAATTTTTGCTCGATGGCAAGGTATTCTCTCTTCATTTGAATTTGACATTGAACACATTACCGAAAATACTAATTATCTTCTTGATTTTTTAACCCGTGAATTTTTGCAGGGGGGAGAGGATGATAGCAAACACCAGCACCAGCAAGGGAAAGGGAAAAATGGAATTAGTCCGTGTACCAAGTAGAGCCCTAATAGCCTCAACCTCACCAATAACACCCAATCAAATAATTAAAAAACAAGCGCAAGAAATAACATTCTCGCCTGAACCAGTTCCAATAACATCATCAATAGAAGAAAAAAGTAGGTTTCTGAAACCTCTTTTGTGCCAATTATGGTAATAGAAAATATCCATAGAGATAATGATCCATATGAAATAGCAAATATTTATATGAATAACCATATACATCCAAATGATGGAGATAAGACCAGAGAATATTATGAAGCTATCCTCCTAGAAACAGGATCAATTACATTGGTCCACTTCTATAAGAAAAATACAAATATGATAGCCTACTCTAAATTTCAGATACGAAGAATACTTTCATATAAAGATTGGGGTATGGAACCTTCAAAACCAAGAAAAATGCAATCAGAAGGATTTACTAGTGAATATTTTCAATACTGCAGTTCTTGATGAAACCCTCAAAAGGATGGGTTTTGGACCAAAGTTGAGAAGCATGATTAGAGCGTGTATCTCTAACCCCGTTTTCTCAGTTCTCCGCCAGGGGGATTCTCTGTCTCCATTCTTGTATGCAATTTTGGCTGAGGTCTTCAACGCCTCTATCTCGCGGTTCTACGAAGCAGATCTATTGAGAGGATTCCATTCAAGTAATCACGGCGCGTGCTTTTCCCATCTTGAATACTCAGACGACACCCTCATCTTCTGTGACTCCTCGGTACAACATGTCGATATTTAAAGTGTTTCGAGATGACAACCGGGTATAAGGCAAACCTTACCAAGTCCAAGATGATGGGGGTTTGCACTAACCCTTCTCAGTACATTTCCTAGCCTGTAGGTGGGGTTGCTCTGTTGAGACTCTACCCTCTTCATACCTCGGACTCCCCCTTTGCCTTGTGATGCCCCGACTCTCTCAGTGGAGCCACATTATTGATAAATTAGACCGGAGATTTGCGGACTGGAAAGGCAGGATCTTATCCAAGGCGGGCAGGCTCATACTCATCAAATCCACCCTAGCTAACATGCCTGTGTTCCAGATGTTGTTATTTTGTATTCCTGCCTCTATAGCTGCTAGACTAGAGCGAATGACGAGGAAGTTTTTCTGGTCTGGGGAGCGCGGGCACAAGTTCCATCTCATCTCCTGGCCCAAACTGTGCTTACCAAAGTCTTAGGGGGGTCTGGGTATTCGCAGTCTTAGAACCCACAATAATGCCCTCTTGGGCAAGTGGTGATGGAGGTACGCAACCCAAGCCACATATGGGGAGATGTTATCAAGCACAAGTACTGCCATAGCATCGACCACTGGACTCCTGTTTGCAGAACTAACGGCCAAATTTCTGGCTTCTGAAGGTCATTTCTAAGATTCAGCGATCTATTCTTTCATCACATTTGATTTCGCCCAAGGGAGGGGACCAGGGCGAGGTTTTGGAATGATACGTGGGTTGGCAGTAGACCTCTAAGGGATCAGTTCCGTAACCTTTATCTTATAGCGCGTGATGGACAGTCAACTGTGGCTGACAATTTTGGGATCCCAGGATCTCATAGATCTGGAAGCCAAATTTCAGGATACCCCTAAATGATTATGAACTCGTTGATTTCGGGGCTTTGGCAGAAATGCTCCATTCAGTGTTACTTCCAATCTTCGGAGACGACAAGATCATTTGGGAGCCATTCGGCATGGTGATCTTTTTCTCATTTGAAGTGTCACCTCCAACCCCAACACTGCTGTTCACTACCCCTCTCTACTCTCTAAAGCCTGGAATCGCATTTTACCACCAAGGATTTAGGTGTTCTGCTGGATAGCTCTCCACAAGAAACGGTAGATCTTCTTCAAAGAAGAGAATTGCAATGCCCTAATAGATGTACCTTGTGCATGGAGGCTGAAGAATCCAATGTCCACTTATTCCTCCATGTGCGTTCGCAAGAGCCTTACGAACCTATCTTATGGGCCTATTCAAGTGGACATGGGTCACTCCAAGCTCCATCCCACACTTGTTTCAGGCTTTCCTCTATACTCCCTGGCCCAAAGGCAGGAAGAGAACTTTGGAAAGCCTCTGTTTCAGCCACAATGTGGGTTTTATGGATAGAAAAGAACCACAGAATTTTCAGAGAGAGATTTTGGTTGCGGTTTTGGTTGACAAAAATAGAAACTTAGTGGCTTTCTGGGCTACAAACCACAAGTTGTTCAAGGACTTCTCCTACACTTTCATAGGAATTGGCACAACGTATTACATTTGGTCAATCCTAGGATCACTTTGGAGACCACCTGAGCTAGATTCCATCAAGCTAAACTTTGATGGTTGCTTCCTTTGCGACCCTAGTCCGTCCGGAGTAGGCGGTTTTTTTTGATATACTGATAGATAGACCTTGTTAGCCTATTCCTGCACCATTGGCCTCGCGGATTCCACTCTAGCTGAGGCCCGTGCCCTTTTGGAAGGCCTCCGAAGATATGACAACACTTGGAGTCCTAACTTGTGGTGGAAGGGGACTCCAAGAACGTCATTACTTGGGCATCTGGTATCTCTTCTTGGCTGTGGCGTATAGACAATATCTTTGATGGGATATCCCAGCTGTCCCGGGGTTTATCAATCTCATGGTGCCATGCCAATAGGGAAGTCAACTCCGATGCTGATCATCTTACTAGAGAGGTGGCCTATTCTAACTCCCCGGTGGGGCCTTAGACTTTTGTGGTCACCCTTCTCCCCACCACCCATTTCCCTGGAGTTGTAATTCTTCTTTTTTTAAGCTTTTTTGGACCCTTCGGGGCTTTATAGGGTGCCCTTTCAGAGGGCCTCATTTTTTGTACACTTAATTATTTGGTTATACATTTATAGTCAACTTCTCTCAAAAAACAAAGGAATTCATGGGGATGCCTGGGTTCCTATTGTAATGTGTTGAATCATATTTACCATGTGCTAGAGCTTACCCATTTCATTCTCTATTCAAGCAGTCTTATGCTTTTCTTAGATCATAAATTATAAAAGGAAAGGAAACCATTGAGAAACTAATGGCAAATAACCTTTCTTTCTTTTCTTTTAAAAAACTAGAAATGACGGTTCTAGAATAGCTGCTACATACTCCTTATGACATTTTTCGTGTCTTGGTGACTGTCATGAATGGTAATAAATCTTGTGGAAAGGAATAATTTGATTTATTTTTTTCACTGAAAGGGATAATTTGATTTATTGTTTTTGCTGTTAGTTTGCTTCTTCTGAGTGTTCTCAATAGTTCTACTTACTGGGCAACTCAGAATCAGCAACTGAAATGTTATATTTTGAAACTAAAGTGGCTATAATTGCCAGTTTCCTTAGCAAATAATTGGGATAAGGCTTGGATGATGATGATGAATTGCCACTTTTCCTCTTTGAAGATTTTTGGAGTTGCACTGAGGATATGCCTAGTAAAAAAAAAAGAAAAAGAAGAGCTTGAGGGTGTGGAAAATTCCAAAGACAATTACTTTGAATTTGTAATGGATTGCCAATAGTTGTTTAATTTCTTGAGAACTTGTATGTTATGGACTGCAAAATTATATTTTCAGTCTTGCTTTGTAAACTCTTTGTTATGTATTACCATGGTTGTTATAGTGCTTCCGGATGCTTAATGCAGGTGGAGATAAGCAAGCGGTTGCTTTTGGAGAAGGAGCTAACCCTAATGCTAAACAGGCTAAGTCTGCAAAGCCTCCTCCACAGAAGAAAGATGGTGCTCCAGGTGCTAGTTCTGGTGCAACCTCTGAAAAGAAAGGAGTTGATCGTCCTCCTGAAAAGGAAAGGAAGAAAGACGTTCCTGCCCCTCGTATGCAATTTGATGATACACAGAGGGTGGAGAAGGCTAAAAGGCGTGCGCTGGTTAAACCAACTGAAACAATGAACAGAGTCGAGTTGTTTAGACATTTACCTCAGTATGTTCATGGAGCTCAGCTCCCTGCTCTTGAATCCAAGTTTTTTGAGGTTGACCAGATGCATCCTCATCCTGCTGTTTACAGGGTATTGTTTGAATAATTTCCTTTACTTCAGTTTGTTGTTTCTTTGTGCGACATAGTTGAAGAAATATGATTGATAAACAACACGGCTGTGAGGAATTGATCATTTAAATGTGGAAAATCTTTTGTTCTTTTTATATTAGTTATCTTCCTGTTAACTCTCTCTCAACAGGTTGGGTTGCAGTACTTAACAGGAGATATATCTGGTGGCAATGCCCGGTGTGTTGCAATGCTTATGGCGTTCCAAGAGGCCATTAAAGACTACACTATCCCTCTGGAGAAAGTTCTTATAAGAGATTTAACTGCGAAAATTAACAGCTATGTTTCGTTTCTCATTACATGTAGGCCCCTTTCAATTAGTATGGGGAATGCAATTAAGTTTTTGAAAGCTCGAATTGCCAAGTTATCTGTGACGCTCTCAGAGTCAGAAGCAAAAGCAGCTCTTCAGTCAGATATCAGTCGTTTTATAAATGAAAAGATAGTGCTTGCAGATAAGGTTATTGTTAGGCATGCAGTAACAAAGATAAGAGATGGGGATGTATTACTTACATATGGATCTTCTTGTGTCGTAGAAATGATACTATGCTATGCTCATGAGCTTGGAAAACAGTTCCGTGTTGTGGTGGTGGACTCTCGTCCAAAGCTTGAAGGACAGGCACTACTTCGTAGATTGTTGGCAAAGGGTCTCAGCTGTACATACATTCATATAAATGCTATTTCATACATCATGCATGAGGTAACTCGGGTTTTCTTGGGAGCTTCTTCAGTGTTATCAAATGGCACTGTTTACTCAAGGGTTGGCACTGCATGTGTGGCAATGGTGGCTCATGCGTTCCATGTTCCTGTTCTAATTTGCTGTGAAGCATACAAGTTCCATGAAAGAGTGCAACTTGATTCAATTTGCTCCAATGAGCTTGGTAAGCGACTGACTGTGATGATTCAAAACGTTGAAGTAGCGTGGCTAGTCTGCTCTGGAGAAATTTCTTGTGGGCTAGTTGAGTTGGAAGTCAAGGGGAAATTTGGTGACATCTTTTATTTTCTTAAAACCTTCTATGTAAAATTTCAGAGAAATAGAAAAAATAAAGGATACGATGCTATGTGTAATTGCATCTTTTGTTATTTGGTACACGTAGGCCCTAGATTTGAGTAATTTGAGATCCTGTTTAATGCTTTGAAAAAAACAGTGTTAAAGAAGTCACAAAAAGGCAGGAGGCTGTTTTCAAGTCACCTGTCGCCCCCCTTCTGTCAACTTGAGTTGTGTTGGAGACACAAGTTCAGTGGCCTGAGTCTCTGAACATAACGTCAACTGGTTTGTCTTTAATCAATGCATTTGTCTAAAGTTGCGGTTTGACAAGCATAAAGTCAAAACTAGTATCTGTTTTGTGTTTAATCAAGGCATTTGTGTAATGCTGTTGGTTTGACATTGTTATGGCCCATCATTTTATAGGGGACCCAGATGCCTTATCGAAGGTTCATGGAAGGAAGGACCTGAATCATTTGGAGAATTGGGCTAACAATGAAAAGCTACAACTTTTGAATTTGACGTGAGTATTCAAGCTTCGAATTAGTTGGGTAAAACTTATGCTTAGGAGTTTCTCATTCTTCTGCAACTGAACTGATTATGTCATTGGATATTGCAGTTATGATGCTACTCCCTCAGATTACGTATCCATGATTGTCACTGACTATGGCATGGTATGTAGTCCTGAATCTTTAATGTACTTCGTTATTTAAGACTGTATAAGATGCATTGTAATTAGTGATGTTCTTTTGGTTGTGGATATTCTTATGAATGAATCTGCATAGTTGTTTTGGTCGCTTGATGTTTATCAACGTGGCAACTAAGTTTGAGTGTCTAGTCTGAAAGAAGGTAATGGTTAACGTCTGTCTATGGCTGGTAACTTCACACCTTCTACATGTGCATATTCATCCCATTGGGCATTCATATATTGATTGGTTTATTGTCATGGTTCATGCGACGATATGCTGGCAAGCTTGTGTCATTTGTACACAAGCGGTGAAAGTAATCCACTGCCTACTCCTTTACATACTTTCCTTGCCCTTTGTTTTGTACTCCTAGTTGAGGGCCTTTCACCATTATAGTTGAGAAACCCCCACTTTGAACAAGCATCGTTCCTACACATAATGGAGACATAATACAATAATATTCTCTGTACCAACCCGGGAAATCATTATCTGTATTCATTACTACTTAAAAACGGAAAAAAAAAATCTGGAAATCATCATCCTACAAACTTATGATAATTAACTTGAAAATTGTTATTCATTTCTTCTGCATGACAACTTATACTTGCTCACAAATTTATTCCATACGCATCCCAAATACATACCTGCTTACGCTGGAAACCTTTTTACTCTTGATGGAAATATGATTAGAAATAAGCGTTCTTAATTATAGAGAACCCCAGTGGAACCACCATTTTGCTGAAACTGATTAAGCTGGGCCTACCAGCCATGCATATTTACTTGGGTTAGGCTTCTTCAAATAAGTTTTAAAAATCTTCAGTTAAATACTTGTAAATTTTTCGTAAGGGGCTCCCCTAATTCATGATGCCTTTACCAGGACTGAGTGGCCCTATGGCCTGGACTCATGGTATTGACTCTGAGTCTCTGACAATATTAAATGCAATAAATTCGTAAAACGACTTTGAATCAAATGGGCATTAATAACATTAAATCCAACCCCAGCTTGATGAAAGAATCTAGCTATGTATTGACAAACTTTGTTCCTATCTTTCTTATATCTATTTTCTAAGGGGACTCTTGCTTGAAAGAAAAGGAAGGTGTGCTTTCTTTAAATTTCTTTGCCACAGCCTCCTCGGGATTAGAATCATATCTATAGGAGTCTAGAGGTTTATTTGTAAACTGTCTCTATTTGTAATCTATTGCAAGTATGAATCCTTATAGTATAGGTAAATCATGTCCATGCCCTACTTTTCTTCCTTTTCTTCTATACCTGAAATGTCATCTAGGCTTTTGAAAGCCTGTTTTCTTCATTTTGAATTTTTATTGCCTACCCTATAGATATTCTAATCTCTGGCTTCTTAATTAAAAGATTTTCTTACTTCTGGTTGTGTTGGTAGAGTAATGAACAAAATGCTTTTATGGTGATAAATCCTGCCGTTGCATCTTCTTATTTTTCATAGGAATCATACATAGCAGAGTTTTTGCCTTTGGGCTTAAGAATATGCCTATGCTTCCACCCTGGATATCTTACTTCATCATCATCATCATTATAGCCTTTTCTCAATTAATTGGGGTCGGCTACACGAATCCTGGTCCTCCATTCTTTTCTATTAAAGGCCATAGCCTCAGTGAGGCCACAAGTCCCCAAATCTTTCGGATTACTTCCAACCACGTTCATTTGGGCCTACCTCTTGCCCTTTTCAATACTTCCACTTGAACTAACTCGCCCCTCTTAACAGATGCTGTATTGGGTAGGCGCCACGTCCTGGATATCTTACTTACAATAGAAAAAATAGGACTTAACAATCTATTGCAATATTGTTCGCGGATGACATAGTTTTGATTGATGATACTAGAGACATGTCAATGCAAAGTTAGAAATTTGGAGGGATGCTCTATAATGTAAAGGTTTTAAAATTTGCCGGACTGAGACAAAATATATAGAATGTAAATTTAGTAATAATAGAAGAAGAAACAAGGAAGTAGTTAAGATTAATGGCCAAGAAATATCTAAAAGAGATTATTTTCGGTATCTTGAGTCGCTAATCCAATTAAATGGAGAGATTGAGGAAGATGTCGGAGATGGGCATTCGGGGTTTTATGTTATCGCCACAACCAATGAAACTGAAAGAGAAATTCTATAGGACGGCTGTAAAACCAGCTATGCTTTATAAGATGGAATGTTGGGTGATCAAGAAACACTATATCCATAGGATGAGTGTAGAATGTAGCTGAGATGAGGATGTTGGGATGGATGAGTGGCAAGACAAGAAAGGACATAATTCCAAATGAATACACCCAAGGGAACTTAAGAGTGGCTCCATTAGGCAATAAGATAAGGGAAGTAGACTTAGCTGGCCTAATCATGTGCAGCGTATACCTAATACATCATGTGGGCGGAGGGGAGGTTCAAGTGGAATGCTCTAAAAGGGCAAGTAGAAGGCCCAAAAGGTATGGATATATCTAGTGAAAAGAGCTATGGTGAGTTTGACTGAGGATGTGTGATTTTTGAGAGAGTAAAATAGCGGAACAAGATTCATGTAGCCGACCCCAAATAATTGGATTAAGGCTTGGATGATGATCATGATGATGAACAATCCATTGCAACAAATATATCTTAGATTTCAAATATTAAAATAAAAAAATAACCTGAATGACCCTCAAAAAGCAAAAGTTTTTCTTTGCACATTATGCAATTGGAACATCAAAATGGCATTAAAAAATTGATCTTCCTTTTTATTTTTTTTCTTTTGAGTCAATCCCACATGGGCGAGGCTGTTTTTTTGTTTTGAGTGAATCTGATCTATGGATGAGGCAATGAATAAAATTCTCTAAAACTAAAGGCACCATTGGGAATCCTCATATCTGGGGTCCAAATCGTTTTCCCTAGGTAAGGGGCTATTCCCTAAGTGGCCATGGGATTGTTTGCCTAGAAGTTAGGACGAGGTGAGATGTGCTCGTGCTGTCTTTGCTTGAGGCAATCACTTTGGGAACCTAGTCTCTGTCTTTAATAGCATGGGTCAAGTATAGTGTGAGAGTGGCAGGATGGGATGTTTAGAGGAGTAATAGGAGTTATTCTTAGATATCAGGGTCATGGGGAACAACAGATTGGGTTGGGCATGGCTTCTATCTAGAGCTTTAGGTTCAGAAAGGGGCATAAAGCGTCTTTTCAAGAATTGTATCGTTGGGGAGAGTTTTTTGGGTTCAGGTTCTTGGATTGTTGAGTAACACAATAGGAAGAGAGGATGGAGTCTGGGAGGATTTTGCAAGGTTGAGTGTGGTGTGGGTGTTACTATATAATGGATTGCATATGGATATCCATGCCATCATAATTCTATTGCTTTGTTGTACCTCTTGTTCACCCTTTTGGGCATCAGTAGAAAGCTTTTTTTTAGTTCCATTAATCAAAATTTTTTTTAAAGGAGTTCCATTAATCAAATTTAAATACCATGAATATGCACGAGGTAAATTCTTGCAATAGACCTTATGGTTTAGTAGTACCTTTGTTTTTCAATATCCAGAAATTTTATTCTATTTTGGGTATTCTTTTGATTTGAACTTGATGGGCATCAGAGGGAGGGTGGAAGTAATTTGGGAAAGGTGTAATTATTTTCTTTGACGTAGGGAGCATGCCTTTGCACGTGCCCCTGTTTTATTTGTCTTCTGGCTTTCTATGTGGCTGGATGGATGCCTTTGCACGTGCCCCTGTTTTATTTGTCTTCTGGCTTTCTATGTGGCTGGATGGATGATTCAACTTTTGGGGAATATGTTCAAGTTTTTGGATAATGTGGACAATCCATTTAAATTTAAAATGAGCAAGAAGAGTGTTGGAAATTAGGTATGCTGCTGTACATTGATAAATACTTTCATTATTGCTCCAGGTGCCGCCGACTAGTGTACCGGTCATTGTGCGAGAATATCTAAGAGAACACTTGTTAATATAAGAGGCCTCTTTTGTGGGAGTCTTCTCATTTCAAGGAACATATTCACGCCCAAATTCAAATTACGGCCCTATAACTGCTTTTCCGTCAATAAGAGAACTGAACTGTGGAAGTTGTATATCTTTGTTTATTTCAGGGCAGCGCTTGAGGTAAAAAGGGTTGGTCATTGGTTATTGTACTGTGTGTGTGTGTTGTCGTAGTGGGGCATTAGATATCTGATTTGAAGAGTGGAATTTATTAGCCCTGTGAGGCAGTTTTGGGGATAGTCTGCTCCTGCTGTATTTTTCTTATTTGATGGTGACTTGTGTCAACGATGTTGGGGTTCCTTGGGTTTGGTATGTATTAATGCATTCAGTTTTTAGATAAACGAAGACATTTCTTTGAGAGATTGGTTATGGAATTTGAAAGTTGGATTGGAAAGCCGTTTCTGCCACTTTTAGCTTTAATGACTTCACCAGAGTAAGATCTTGAAATTCTGAACTATTAGTACTGCTTGATCTTTGTTCACTTGTATCTTGAACCTCTTTTTTGTGCATTTGGAGTCTTTAGAGAGAGAGAGAGAGAGAGAGAGAGAGAGAGAGGTTGGTTTTGGACATCATGGTAATTAATGGGTTCTTTAGAACATGGAAGAATGTTGCCTGTCTTGAATATATCAATAAACTGAGGTTTATTGAAAATTGGGATTGTTTGCATTTTGCAATGACAAGCTCCTTTCATACACAAGGCTACAAATGGCCCTAGCCTAGCTGTTTAGATGGGAAATCAAGCGGCTGAGGTATATCCTTACTTCCAGATCTGTAGTGTTAAAGTTATACATCCACTGAATTCTACTACCACTACGGGTATTGTGACTTTTTTGTAGCAAATGTAAATGGTTTCTAAATTCATAGAGATGTATGGATTATCTGAATGGTTGATTTGTATCATCTCCAGTGTCAATGTTTAATATTGGATGGTGAAAGTAGGTTTCTTCGTCTGGAGTAGTCACTAACAGATGTTAGGCAAGAGAATGGCTCATGTCATCCATTGCATGGTATAATCTTTGGAACGCTACATGTACTATACTATACTGCACGCTTGAATGTAGGAGATTGTTATTTCTCGGAAAATTTATCGAAGTACTTTAGAGATGAATGAACTCATATGTTTTAAAATAATTTTAAAAACTCGCATCAAAAGGTATGTGATTGGGTAAAATATACAATGATTCTTCTCGTGGGTATTTTGATAGGTTTCCGTTATCTGGTAGGAAACTAATTATTGACGACAATTGATGTGATGACATGTAGCATACTGGTTGTGCATTAAGATTTTATTTGCCCCACCTTAGATACATAAGCAAAGAATCTGTGAATAGCAATTTTGGTTTTTTGTTCTATATGGTATAGAGATTAATTACATGTAAGGCAACTAATTCTTGATTTGCGAAAAAAAAATTAACACAAAAAATTGTAAAAATAAAAAACTAACAGGAGTTAAGTGAATCTCGCATCCTTTACTTTTTTACTTGGAAAAATTAAAATCAACAAAATAGACAGATTTTATCTGGATCTTGGATATAGAAGAAAATCTTATTATTGGAAATGTATTATGCAAAGATAAGTTAGTCTTTAATATCACTTGTTGCATATTAGCATATATTCTTTTTAAGCAATAAAATTCGTACTAAACAAATTTTAAAAGCTAGGTAGTATTGAGATCCTTATTTTCACTTGAAGAAAAAAATTTAGAAATTTATCTTTATCCTATTATGCTTGGAAACATTATTTCATTAAAAACTCATCGTTCAAGGAAAAGTTCCTAGTATATGGAGATTGAGAAAAATTCAAAGTTATGGTCACTATTGCCTATTGCTTTGTGACGGCTAATGCATATATCTTAAAAATATTTATTTGGAAAGTTTACAATGATGACCCCTCTATATCCATTGATTATGGCTTTGAGAAAAAGTAGATTACATTTGAAGCCCTAAAAATGGCCATTTGCACCACTTGTTTTGGGGATAGTTTTGTAGACCTATCAGATCTTTGGGGCTCCAAATTCCACATTTAGATGTGGTGAAGGTGACTTTGAGGGGTCTCAAATCAAGAATACTTCCAAAAATAAAAAAAAATTTTAAAAAAAGAAGGATAAAAGAGAGAGAGTGAGATACTTCGGAACCCTGCTAGAAGTGTTATAGAAAAACCACCTATGATGGGCTGAAAATCTCATTTCACTTTGTTTATGAAATCTAAAGGTCCAAATGGTGTAGGAGGAGTACATCCATAATTACTCGAAAAATCGTAAAAATAGATGATCAATACAATGTGTTACAAGATACATTATTTTTAGAACATAAAATTCTTCCTTATCCATGCATATGAGTTCGAGGATTTCATTTGAAGCATTGTCAAAGCAACCTTTTACGAAGGGGTTTTGAGCTGTACCTTACCTCTCACTTGATATAAAATTTGACATGATTCCTTATTTGATTTTTTTGTCGAGAGCAATGGAGTAGTTATTTTTTTGGAAATGTATAAAATAAGACTATTTATTTTTGTACAAGCTAGTTAATCTCATATTGCCCGACAAAAAAAATAAAGATTTTGAGTCCCGAAATAATGCATCTTGCAACATATTATCTAGACTGTCAATTTTCAAGATTTTCATGTGTTTATAGATCTACTTGATTTGAATCATTTTTAGATTAAATTCACAATTAAAGATGAAAATGGATTATAAAGCCACCCTAAGAATTTTTGACACTAACATTACATCTTATAATAAAATTTGGAAGTGCACCTTAATCAAATTGTTTAAGGTCACCACCTTATACAAACAACACTCTTATCATATGGCTTCAAAATTTTCAATACGTCACCAACAAAAGGAAATCAAGCACTCGAAAACCTTGATCACATAATCCAGCGAATAGACACTCCATTGTCCATAATCATCGATGGCAATTTATTTAGAGCATTAAAATTCATATTATAAGATTGAAATTGGGGATAACAAAATTAACTCAGTGTTTTGAGATCAAACAAATCTATTTGGGGTTTCGTCAAGACCAAATGCACAGCTTACCGTGGGAGGAAAACAAATTACTTACTTAAAACCCGCATTAGAGATAGCGAAATCCTACCGGGGCGGGCATGAATATTATGCTCCGACTTGGTAGGATTTTTTCAGTTTAAAATTTTGGAAGCCACCTAAAAATCACTATATTATTATTATCAAAAGAAAAAGTTTGAAATTTGAGTTTTTTTAATTCTTATATCTCTATTCAAAAATTATATGGTCTTATTCAATATGGAGAAATTATTGTTTTTGAGTGATTTATGCCGGATCTTAAAATTTTAGATACAATACAAAATGCTCGGTTTATAGGCAGAAACTACAAAATAAAGTTGGTCAAGTGGCTTTTTTTTTTTCAAAATTGTCCCTTGTCAACTTGAATTTTAATTTTTTTTGCTTTTTTTTTTTGTTACTAGGGCAGTGCCCCAAACTTCAACTCTAAAAAATAAAAAAATAAAAAAAAAATTCAAAATTCAAGTTGATTGAGTTGCAATGTAAAAAATAAAAAAATAAAAAAAATTGGTTGACCAACAGTATTCTTCAAATATCGCTCCCATTGTCTTTTCAACGGACTCTCTTTCTCTCTCTCCAACAGTTTCTCTATTTCATTATAGGCAAAGAAATTTTTTGGTTGCTATCTCTAGCTCCTGTGACTTAAATTTCCAATTGTGTAGAATTTGATGGATGAGTTTTTTGTGTTATTTAAAATCGTCCATTTGTGTAAGATGAGTGATTATTAACGTAAGATTCTGACGTATATTTATTAACTCAGACAGAGATGCCTAAGGAAATAATATTCATAGAAGGTAAGGCGAGTAGACCTAGGATGTTGAGTCCTGTATGATGATGGCTTTTTTTTAGAGAGAGAAAGAGTTCTATAGAAAATCGGTCGGCAATGGCCTCTATTAGACAGAGGACCTGTAGAGAGAGAGTCTTACAAGATAGACGAAGAGAGTTGAATGAAGTTTGAGCAAACAGGGGAGGTCATTAGAGAGAAAGAGGGGGATGTAAAGAGAATAGAGTTATAGAGAGAGAAAGTAGAGAGAGAGGGATAGAAAGAGAATAGAGTTATAGAGAGAAAGTAGAGAGAGAGAGGGCTGTAAATAGTGTAGAGAGTCATGGAAAAAAAAAATAATTAGAATGGTTGTGACGTAGTTTGTGCTACTAGCCAGCAGCATCTAACACCCATCTCTGCGGTTTGAGATGGCCGACCGTTTGTTAAACCTTTTGAACAATGAAATGGCTGCCCTGCCGTATAGCGTTGGAATAGTTGATTTTTGTTTAGGCAATATTTTGGTGATTAATTATGTAATTCAATAAAATATAAAGTTGACCGTTAAGAATTATGCTTATAGTTTCAATGGTAGCCCGTAAAAATATTTTGTTTTAATTTTGTTGATTAACTATCTAGAATAATTTTTTGCTCTTTTTTTTTTTTTTTTTTTTGTAATTTTTTCAAAATTTGAGATTTCATAACATAGATTTGTCTTGAGGCTCACATTCGTTTTTTTTATTCCTATTTCTATTGACATATATTATACTGTATGATTTTTTTCTTTATAGCGATTAAAACTTTTTTCTATTTAGTGAATAGTTGAATGTATGACAAAAAATGTAGCTTTCTATCTCATGCAAGTTTCTTTCGTGTATTTGAAATCATTAATGTTCATTGTTTTTAAATTTTTAAATTTTTTTTTTGTATTTTATGTAAAAATAATGTAATCTATAATAATGGATGATATAATTATAAATACAAAGAATAGAAAAAAGCAGAATAATAATTAACCATAGAGATAAATTATAGAGGTAATAACATAAGTTACATTATTTTTCTTGAAGTGACAACCTTAAAATGCAAGTCAAATCAGTAAAATAAAAATTCAATTGAAAAAAAAAATCCTCCAATTTTCTTTATTCATTTATGTTTTTTTTATTTTATTCCTTTCATTTTCTCTATATACCATTTTATAATTTTCAAAATCCAATGCAAAACTGAAAATAAAGAAAAATATCAATACCATAAAAAGAACAAAAATAAATAATACCAACATTATGATTAGTTTTGATTTCAAAAGATACTGATTATTGCAAGAGAGAGAGAGAGAGAGAGAGAGAGAGAGAGAGAGAGAATTTGAACATTACATTACTTTTATAATTACAACACTGTATTTTTAATAAAAAATATATGATGAAGTATATATAAGATTTAATTCTTTTTCTTTTTAGATACTTGAGTAATTTTTATTTTTAATTATAAATTTTGATTGCATCTCATCTAGCTTTTTCTCACTACCTTTCATTTGTACTATGTCGCTCTTGATTCTTCTATTTAAAATAGCATTTAAAATTTTTTGATCTCCCTCTAATCTTATTTTATCACAAATAGTATATCTGAATTATTTCTTTCTTTTATATATAAATGGATCATTTCGTATTTTACTTAAAATTTTAAGGTTCATACATAAAGCACTCTATTTATGAACCAAAAAAACAAGTCCATATAATTAATACATGAACACTGGTTTCTAAAAAATTAATCTTGTATTTAGTTTCTAAAAAGCACTGATTTCTAGGTTGTTGAGATCCATTGAAACCAATATAAACTATAATACTAAAAAATAGATTAAAACCCACAC
The DNA here is from genome assembly GCF_054954075.1 of Amborella trichopoda. Lineage (NCBI taxonomy): Eukaryota > Viridiplantae > Streptophyta > Magnoliopsida > Amborellales > Amborellaceae > Amborella > Amborella trichopoda. The sequence goes on along the minus strand of NC_142348.1, from coordinate 8,172,859 downwards.
AAACAACATAAGATTACACAAAACCATCAACCAAATATGCTGATCAAAATGATAAAAGGTAATACACTTATACCTCCAAGAATAGCTCGCAATGAAACAAAAAATACTATCCAAGAATAAATCTCTGAGAATAACCAAATTAATTAACATATCATGTATGCAAATAACGCATTTTGAGTGTGTTATTTCAAAATTTAAAAATACTTTTTTGCATAATTATGTTTTAGTAAAATAAAGTGATAAACAAAATACTCGAGCAACTCAAAAATCATATTAAAAAAAATATTGCATGGAAAGTCACATGAAATTCATGCATGTGATCTCAATGGTAAAAATCGATCATCAAATCGAGTACAAAATCAAGCAATTGGTGGGTGTTTTTTTGCTCAGTTCAGAAAAACGAAGTCAATGCCCTATTCTTTCAAAATCGAGCCCCATATCTCGTATTTTCAATGAAAGTAGCACTTGAATCTTTGATTAACTCCATGATCTACAAAAGTCCTAGATTTTGATTGATAAAAAACCACAAATGAAACAACAATTTGGAGTATGGCGGATTTTTTCAATTCAATTCTAAAAGACTAAGTCGCCGCCCTAATCACCCCAAATCGAGCTCCAAATCTCAAATTTTCAACGACATTAGGAGCAGAATCTACTGACTAACTTTATTATCTACATAAGTCATGGATTTTGATTGATTAAAATCCAAAAAAGAGGCCACAATATGAAGTATGGTGGGTTTTTTAAATCAAATTTTGAAAAACTGAATAGATGCCCTAGTCACTCTAAATCGAGGTCCAAAACTCTTACTCTAAATGAAATTGGGAGTAGAATATACTAACTATCTCTATTATCAACAAAAGCCACGGGTTTTTATTGATAAAAATCCAAAAACGAGGCCACAATATGCACCATGGGGGATTTTTTTCAAAACGCGAAGGACACAAAAATAACGGCTCAAAAAATCAAATTGCGGTGCGTTTGCGGTTGAAATCCTTTATTTTATACTATTATATCAATAGTTTCAGTCAGTATTTACTGAAAATTCCTAAAACGGCTAAAAAAGTACAAAAAAGGCTAAAAAAGTACAAAAAAAGGAATCCAACAAAACCTCAAGGGTTCTGCATAATATAACGGTCACTGATACAAGCCATATCGGTAAATAATAGGCGTTATTTCAATATTTTAACGTTATTTGGGCATTTTTTCTAAAAACCGATTCCATTAGATAAAAACCGATTCGATTAAATAACAAACCGCCCTGTTAACTTAAAAAACGGCTGGTTTGTGTAGATTTCGGCCGGTTTTGGGCCGAATTTTTTTTGGGTATGACATATGCCTATCAAAACACTAAAACCGGGACTAACTGGAACCGTGAAGGTCCCGGTTCCATTCTAACCAGCCTATTCTGATTTGAACTGGCCATTTTTTCAAAATGTAACCTGTAATGTAAAATGGAACCACCTCCCTCACCATTGCTCTATCTAAAACAGGTGATGGTGATTCTCTTTTATATGATTGATTGATGAAACCGATTTCTCTTTAACATGCAAGAAGGTCATATCTCTCTCTCTCTCAAATTATGTTGCATATTTTCTTCTTGTTTTTATTTGTGTTATTTGCTTTTGATCTTTGCGATGGTGAAAAGAAACCCTAAGACAAAAACATTTTGTATACTCTTCCTTTCTTTTCAATAGAAAACGGATTGTGTCGTTGTTGTTTTTATTTATTTACTCAGCTTCTATTCTTTTAAATGTTACTCTTTCAGTTAATAAAAAGAGAGCCTATGACAAGAAAACCGTGGACCTTCTTTTTTTTATGAAAGAAAAGTCCTATCTTTTTCCTATGCCATTAAGTGGTGATTATGACTTTAAATTGCAAAGTAGATAGCAGTGGACATAGATTGGATTTATCATGCAGTATTCTTATCTTGTTTGTTGTTTTTCTGCATGTGGATTTTTATTTGTTAGAGCTAAGGCTTGATCCAATGGATAATTTTAAATAAATTCACGCCCCCCACATTGTGATATAAGATAATTGATAAACACTGCATTGCCTTTTTTTATTGAAAAAAATGTTGTTGATATATAATCGTATGTGTTTTATAAAAGAGCTCGACCACTGATCATGAGCATCTGCTTCACTTGTGTCATTTCTCAAATTCACACCTATCTTAATCCCCACTGAACAATATCTTAGTTTTATTTTTGTTGAGAACATCTAGCTAGTTATGTTTCTGATGGATCTCTAGGATTCTTGTTTGTTTAAATGATTGGTTGCTATTGAATCTATTGAAATGAGTGAGGGAGTTGGTGATTAGACTAATTATCTTGTAATGTTGCCAAGCATTGGTTGTAAGGATTGACTCCAATAATATTTCTTTAGGCAAAAAATTAGCTTTTTTAGAATCATGCTAGTACTAGTGGTTATTCTCCATTAGAAAACCATGGATATCCCTATTTGGTCTCCTTTTTCTACAGTAAAAAACACCCATAAGAGGAAACCAAGGTCTTCTTACTGAGATTTTTTTTTCTTTAGCAAGAAAACCCATGAGAACAAACCATGGGTCTACTTATTTGGGCTCTCTCTCTCTCTCTCTCTCTCTCGCTTGGTCTTCATACCTTGAATGAAAATTTTCATTTCATTTCTTTTCTTTTTTTAGTTTTTAGGGTGGTTTTTTGTGTCTTAAAAAATTGGTCACTCTGTTTTTTGTTTCTTCTCATGGAAAAAAATTGGGAAAATAGGACAACTATTTAAAAAAAAAAAGAAAACAAAAAGAAATTGAGTTGTCATTTAATGATTTTTTTCCTTTCTTATGAGAATTTTTAATTTTTCTCTTCCCATGTTTTGTAATCTTTACTGTTTTGTGCAATCCACTCTTGCATCTTCTCAAATGGGAGTTCTGATTCTTGGTATACGATGAATTAATCTTTGCTTTTTCTTGTCAGTAATGGTTACTTAAATTTCGCTTGTAGAATTCGTTTACTCCATCAGTTAAATATGCTTCGGATAATTGTGAAGAAGATGAAGAGAAGGTCACATTAGCATCTTCTAAAAATTCTGAGCAGCCCTTGTTGCAAAAATCTGTTTTCGTGAAGTCTGGTATCAATAAAAAAGGTATCTTCTCTAAATACTTTTAGTATCTTCTGTAAAATTTTTGTTTTGTTGTTTTATTTCTTTGTTAAGCCTCCATCTCTCTCCTCAATGTGTTTTATTTCTTTTTTTGCCACATGCACTCCTCTCTCTCTCTCTCTCTCTCTCTCTCTCTCAACTACACAAATACTTATAAACACAATTATTGTATATTCCATTCTTAGTTCTATAACCTCTCCCCTCCCCCTGAATCTCTCTATATAAAAATTGGAAATTACTTTCTGGGAAGCTTTTTTTTTTTTTTCTTCTTTTGCACTTCGACATTGGTAATCATGAAAATAACATGTATATCTTGGTTCAAAAAAGAGATATTCAGGAGGGATTTTTATTAGAAATTTTATGATTTTGTTGTTGGATATCATATTTATTTGTATTAAGAGTAATTACATGTGTTAATACCTTTTAAATATTGGTTTCTCCTTGGAAATGGGCAAGAAGAAAAGACTTCGGTTTGCAGATAAGAACATTTGGATATCGCCACAACAATGTATGTTTCATTGCAGATCCTATGAGTTTCTCCATTTGGGTTGGTTTGCATTTCAGGACTTGTTATTTTACGGGTTATACTTTTCTTTGTTTTTTTTAGGTGAATTTATTCTAATTCATATTGATGACTCAATTGCAGGTTACTTGGAGAGTGGAAGTGAAATTGAGATATATGGCTTCGATATTACTCTCCCATTCCAAGTGATTGATAAAGAGACCGATATCAAGTTATGTCCTTGGAGGGACGATAAGAGAATGAAAATTTTAAACAAGTAACAATCTCTCTATACACGCACACACACAGAGCTAGTAGCTGTTAATTCGTTTTGCAAGTAAACAAAAAACAATGTTAGAACTGTTGAATCTCGATGGTACATCTCTCTCTCTCCCTCCCTCACACACACAAACACACACAAGAATTGTTAAGTACCTCTCTCTTCCTCTCTTTTTCTCACACTAAGAAATGTTTATGTATGAATATAGGCATATGGAGCATGGACACAAAAATATAACAACTAAAACATGGCTTGATCTCTTTCTTTCTCTCTCTCCCACACACACACACATATAATAAAATATACATATGTAAACACAAGATAGACTCTATAACAATGCAAATTTGATATTACTCTCTTTAATGTAGAGATATAAATACAAGGTAGATACTATAGCAATGCATATTTAATATCCCTCTCTATCTCACACACAAACAAGTGATTCCTAATTTATTTTACACCAAAAAAAGACAATGAGAAACAAAAGTAGAATTGTTAAATCCCTATGTTTCCCTTTTTGTCTCTTTTTCCTCATATATAAACAGAAAAGTATAAATATAGGCACAATCACTCCCAAAAATATAGAAACTAAAATATATGCAAACAAAGAACGCAAAATTATGGTAACTAAAATATCCCCTTCCCGTCCCCTCCCCTCCCCTCCCCCTTTCCCCCAAATCTGATCTCTCTCTCTCTCTCTCTCTCTCTCTCTCTCTCTTTGTCACACACACATATATACACCCCTATAAATATAGGGACATAAACACAAGGTACATACTATACTAATTTATATTTGATATTATTCTCTCTCTCTCTCTCATATTGTTTAAGAATCCATTTGTTTTATGGGTATCAAATGGAAGTGTATTTTGCATTGTATATTTATTATAAGCATAAGAATCCTTGATTACTAAGAATAGTCTTATACTTGATTACTAAGCAAGTCGATGTATAATCTATACCCCGCCTCCTCTTTTCTCTCATTTTTTATGAATAATTTTAGAGCGTATACTGATCCATTTCTTATTTTTTTGAAAGAAAATCAAATTCATGGCAGTTTTTAGAGCGATTTCCATTTTTTCTAATTTTTGAACGACCATATAATGCGTGTTGCAGGCTAAGTTAGAGAAAAAGGGGAAACAAGCTCTATTTGTATGATGCGGGCTAAGTTGGAGAAAAAGGGAAAACAAACTTTTGAGGTCTTGCAAAAAAGAATTGATAAAAAAAAAAAAAGAGCTCATGCAAAGAGACTTAAAGCAAGAGCCATTGAAATAAGGCAGCTATTGAGAATTGAAAGACTCGTCGACGGCATCCTCTCTAACATAAAACCTGTTTTGAAGCTGCTATTTTTGTGATGCTATTTCTGATCCTCTTCCCCCCTCCTCATGTCTCATATCTTGAATATATCAATAAATTAAGGCTTATTGAAAATTGAGATTTTTTGCAATGACACCCTCCTTTTATACACATGGCTAAAAATAACCCTAGTTGTTTAGATGTGAAATCAAGTAGTTGAGGTATATTATTTTTTCACCCACACTTTTGGATTCATAGTATTGTTAAGGTTACCATCTGCTGAAGTTTTCTACAACTACGGGTGATTGTGACCTTTTTGTAGCCAATGTAAATAATTTCTAAATTCATAGAGGAGCAAGCTTTCTATGCTTCTCCTATAGCATAAAACTTATATGCTTCCCCTTTATCCAACCATCCATTCTGAATGGACAGCTAAGATAACCCCAATCACAATGTCATGTCTCTACACTTTTTATTTTTATTTTTTTATATTAATTATTTTAATACCAAAATTTGGGTGTCCATTCCTCTCTTAAACTCGTACTTATAAAAAATATTAAAAAATATTATCAATAAAATAAAATGACCTAAATACCCCTAAAACTTTTAAAGGGTATTTTGGTCATTATTTTTTTTCAAAAAATATTTTTAATATTTTTTTAAGTGCGCCACGTTGAGAAGATGACAAGTCCCAAATTTCATAAAAATACAATTTGTAGAAAAAATTAAAAATTAAAATAGAAAAAAATTATATATATCCCCAATATATATTTTATTATACCCTAACTCAATACTATTTTTCCTTGTATTTATCGAGTCAACCAATACTTTTTTTATTATACCCTAACCTCAACACTATTTTTTCCTCCCAGTCAAATAGTCAAAGTATTTTGAGACAAATGCCATTTTTCCCAGTTTTTTCTCATTGTCCTTTTAGACACGTGATCTCCTCTTATTTTCTCTCTCTACCCATCCCCTCTCTTTTTTTGTCTACTCTCTCTCTCTACCCCCCTCATTCTTCTCTCTATATCACTCACATGCCCATAATACGGTTCGTCACGTTTTTGTGTCGGACCGAATTGTTTTTTTGTGGTTCGACACAAAATCGTAACGGATCGAAAAAAAAAAATCAGTCCGGCACAAAACGTGTCGAACGGCATTGGATTCCAATAACTTTCATATAGCCATAATGCGGCATTATGGACATGTGAATGATAGAGAGAGAAAGAATGAGGGAAGATATAGAGATAGAAAGATAGACAGAGAGTGAGGGAGGGTAGAGAGAGAAAGTGAGGGAGGGTAGAGAGGGAGAGTGAGGGATGGAGAAACAGGTGGAGAGAGAAAGGATGGGTGTGAGAGAGAGGGTTTTGGTAATTGGAGAGAGTTTGAGAGAGAAATATAAAAAAGTATATTGAAAAGGGGAAGAGAGATAAAAATGACACTTTGGTCTCAAAATGCTTTAACTTGGGGGGTAAATACAAAGAAAAATAATGTTGAGGTTAGGGTATAATAGAAAAAGTATTAAGGGTAGGATGTGTAGAAAGTTAAAATTGGGGGCATCTATAATTTTCCCAAAAACTACTCTGAGGCGTCGGATCTAGATCAAACGATGGGTGGCTCACTGCATGGATCATTTGAATGGTTAATTCATATCATCTCTAATGTCAATAGAAGAAAGTAGGCCTTCTTTGTCTGGCGTGGTCATTAACAAAAATTAATTTATATATATTACAGCCTTCTCGTTTTTATAAAATTGACTGTCAAATGACTTAATGTTCAGATCTGCCCCCCTTGGGGTTCTTGGTTAAATATGCCTCTCTTGGGGTTCCTCCATGCGGGATGATTTGGGTTCGAATCTTCTACCTGCATATTTTCAATTTATCTTTTAGAAAGGTACTATAAAAATAGAATATTATTTTTTGCTTTTTAAAAAGGTGCTATAAATATAAATATGCTTTTCTTGACAAGGAAATCTTGGTTGCGTGTTGGTTAAAATGCTAAGTTCTTAAAACACAAAAAAATAAAAATAAATAAATAAATAAAGGTTTAACAAAAGGACAGTGGACTGTTAATAGGATGTTCGTGATAAAAAACTTATATACTTATATATATCTTATAAAAAACTTGTGTACAATATACTTGAGTGAGGCCAAGTTATTGAGCCAAGTCCAAGTGGTCCCGACGAGTCTCAAAGCAATAGAATGCTCATGTTAAAAATTGGCACATGGTTACATATGACTTATTAAAAAGGGAAAATTACATAAACCCCCAAATGTAACTATTCATTCAGCTTACAACCTAAGCTTTTCTAACAATTTTTTCTCAAAAACTATGTTTCCTAGCAAATACCCCCTTAATACAAAAAGTGCACTTTTTTTTTGATGAAGATACCCTTCCCACATTTTAAAAAGTCATTTTCAGGTCCAATAAAACAAAATTACCGGATCGAATTTGTTCAACACCGGAATGCCCCTCCAACAGAAAAAATCCGTGGACCGAAATAAATGAATGACGCCCCTCCAACAGAAAAAATCCTCGGACTGAAATAAATGAACGCCGGACTAGCCTCCCTAACCGTCGGACTGCCCCTTAGAAAGCCGGATTGGGGCAGTTTCAGTGAGATGAAACGCTGGAGTGCCCCATGAAAATGCCGAATTGCGCTTTCTAATCGTCGAACTGCAGTATACGAATGTCAGACTGGCATCCTAATCATCGGACTGCCCCATAGAACGCCAAACTGGGGTAGTTCCAGTGAGATGAAATGCCGTAGTGCCCCATGAAAAAGTTGGATTGCCCTTCCTAATCCCCAGGCTGCCATATACGGATGCCGGACTGGTAACAGTGGGTAAATCGTGAAGAGAGAGAGAGCGCTAGTGAAGAGAGAGGATGAGAGTAAAAATAGGTGGGTAAATCATGAAGATAGAGAGAGTGAGAGTAGAAATTGGTTCGTTGGTAAAAAAGGGGTAATATTGTTTTAGATTTAATTTTTTTAGGTGAGAGGTATTTGTTAGGAAATATAGGTTTTATAAATAAATAAATAAATACAGAAAAGGAAAAGAAAAGAAAAGAAGAAAAAAGAAGTAACGAGGAAAATTTAGGTGGGGGGAGGGGGGTAAGTTGAATGCATAGTTCATTCTTCCATGGGCAGGCAAGAATGTCTTTTAAGGGGTATCTTCGTTATTTGTCAGTAGAGAGGAGGGTTTTTCGTAACTTAACCGCATATAGATGATTTCCTTTCCCTCCAAATCATTCCTGCCGCTGTCGCATTCCACTCGGACGCCGTATGTTCTTGTTTAAATTATTTTCATTTAATACATAATTGTTTTGTAAATTTTCCTCTAAATATCTAAGAAATGCCATTCATTTGATGACGAAAAATTCCCACAAAAGTAGAAGGAAAGTTACCTTTATGCACAATTTTTTTCAGTGTATCATTGATTTTCTGTATATTAAATTATCTGCAATTTAGGGTTTCTGTTGCATTTTAAACTCCCTATTATTTTTTATCTAAATCCTACGGTTTCGCTACCTTTGTTGATCTTGATAGTTCCTATATTTTCTTTATTTTTATTTTTATTTTTTTATATTTAGGTTTTCAGTATCTTAAATTATACTGTTTCATATTCCGTGTTCTACTTCTATGGTTTTGGCTTGAGCTGAATTTTTGGGTTTCTATCGATTTTCTACTGTTATACTCAGTATCTTGGCTCAAATTTTAGGGTTTTGGTTCCCAATGGCTGTGTTTTTGTTCTTATTTTTTTTGTTTTTACCTTATAGGTCCCATTGCAACTGGATTTTGTTCATTTCCTGAATTTCTCTCTCTCTCTCTCTATCGTCATGGCCGATTTTCAAAGCTCAACTCATCGCGAGAGGTGGATGTTCACCCCACAAGCTCTGGTATTGAAGTTAATAAGCGCATGTCTTTTTTTTTCTCCTTGTTGTTTTCATTCAAATAGAATATGAATAAATTCATTCAAATAGAATATGAATAAATTCATAGTTAAATCTGCAGCTCAAGATTCTAATGTGCTTGACCTGTTCAGAATTCATAGTATTAAATTTGGTAAATATCTCAGTGTGATTGTGAATCTTTTTTATGATTCATTCTTATGGTTCCTTTCTTTTGCATAGCGTCACTTGTCCAGAAATTATGACTGCATATATTAGATGTTGAAGTTCAATGCAAGTTAAATTCATGGGACGTGCTATTTTCAAATTTAAGTTTAACACATTTGATGATGAAGACTAAATATAAATTTTATTTTATTTATGTTTATTGGTAAATAACAAAGCGTAGAAGGACCAAAATTTTGGGACTCCTTTGTATTCACTATACAGTTTCCTTCGTTTTTTTTTTATAGTCATTTTTTGTTTGTACATATGCAAATATGGATGATCTTCTTTGTATAATATCCAGGAACATGTAATGGATCGAGCTATATGACTAGTCCATGGTCCAAGTTGACAAGAATCATGTGTCTAGTGATGAGGCCCCCACTAGCCTTTGGATTAGATGACAATCTACTTTAATGGTTCCACTGGGTGCCTTTTGGTAGCAGATATGAACATCTAGTCGTTATTTTTTTTCCCTTGTATAAATGCTGCATGGTTGGATTTGGACATTTTGCAAAGCGAAAGGTTGTATGGTTGGACTTGGTTCTACGTTTCTGGAAGGATTTATTTGTAAAGTCTCATTTTATCCTTCTTATGCCTAATGCTCAAACTTTTGTTTTTTTGATAACGTTAACTTATTTGATGGCTATTTCAGAATTTCTATGATCTGTTAAGTACATTGCTATTTTAATAATTTCTTTTAAGATTTTGGCATGTTATTCAGTTACGGGAAATGAACGTGAAGATCCTTTTTACTGGGTTTCTCTATTCCAGTTTGTGTAGGATGTTAAGGGTCTAAGTACATTGCTATTTTAATAATTTCTTTTAAGATTTTGGCATGTTATTCAGTTACGGGAAATGAACGTGAAGATCCTTTTTACTGGGTTTCTCTATTCCAGTTTGTGTAGGATGTTAAGGGTCTTTCTTGTAAAAATCTTCGTGAGCATAACATTTGGAATATGGGTTTGTGGAACTCCTTTACTTTTGGCCTGAGAATCTTTTTATTATGTTCTTGAATATTTCTTGTAGACCACATGTTACTAATGGCTAGACTTATTCTTCTGATTAGATAGAAAAATGCCATGCAGCAAATCAGAGAGCTCTAAGGACACTTGAAAAGGTGAGACTCGTACCAGGTCACTTGCGCTTTAGAAATATATCTTTGTCACGTGTTTTCTTTAGTATTTGGCATTCAGTTGTTACAGATATGTGCTCAGAAGGTAAAAAATTCTTAGTTAGTCTTCAATCAAGTATTTGTTTTATGAAGTTGGATCAAATATAAAAATGAATCTTTTTTTTTTTTTAATTCCATTGTTACTTTTATTGTTTTTGGCTGGGGATGCTAATGTTTTGATTTATTTGCTCATTCTTGGTTTGTGCTTGAAATGATCAAGTTTGCTCATTCTTTCTCTAATCTTTTTCTCTCCCTACTCTTGTCGTACAACTAGATTAAATGATCCTTTGTTGTCTACTCATTGAATTTCTATAAAGGTTCCTTGATTTTGGCACTACAGAAGGCCTCATAGTCCACATGATTTCTTTTTATATGCAATTAAATTGTTGAGTGAGGGATCTAAAGTTTGTATTCCTTACAGTTGTACTTTCCAATTATTTATTAAAAAATTTGGTACCTTGCTATCAATAAATCGTTTCTCTGTTATGCCGATTGGATTTTTGGTTAAAATATAAAAATTAACAACCTGCTTGCATATTATTGATACCAGTTGGAGCCCCTTAATGTGCACTATGTTGTAAAAAAAGTCTTTCTTTTTCCACATCTAGAGATGCAATTATTATAATTGTTTTATTTGCTTGAAACTGTAATACCAGTAAAGGGGTGCAAAAGCTCAATGACTTAATTTATTAGTGAAAGAATGATGCCAGTTACCCTTTTCTCAGAAAAAGAAAATGTTGGTGGTACCGTGCCGAGATAGGATGTTATTTCTGTTTAAAAGAAAATAAAATCTTAAATTGCCTGTAATATATTTTTACTGATAGTCTGGTACAATTTTCATTGAAACGAAATCCACAAAGTTTGGGTGGTCTAGGAGAGACAAGTAAAATCTTGGTGGCATGTAATTGAACTGAACATTCATTCTTGCTATAAGTACGTAAAACATCTTCTTCGAGATCATTCACTTGAAGTATTTCAATAGTAAAATGAATAATGTTGTTTAGAAAGAAATTGCCTCTGAGCATTTGAATTTCACTCATATGAAATGCATTGTCTATGATAGGACAGGAATTGATGATCTCCTTGCGCTTTTACCCGGTAAAATTAGGATATGTCTTGATTAAATGAGTTACAAATATGTCTTGAGAACAATTTTCCTGCCAAATGATTGCGTGGCAAAACAAGTGAATTTTGTCTTTTTGGCAGGCAAGCTGGATAAAGAACGCACGACCTCAATTTTGCAAATCCCATTACCTTCCAATTTAGCTATATGTTTTTTAACCCAAAAATGGTCCATTTTCTCTTAGCATACTAGGAAGAAATGTGTTGTCTTCAAATACAATGGCCGTTACTGTTACAAACTGGAAAGGGTCCACTCCAAACCCTGATGGTCCTATCTATCTATATGGAACATGATCATGAGCCCATGAGCTTTTGGGATATTATAAGCCCAATGGCCAAGAGAAGGATCCAGAAACGAACTGCCAGTGTTGCTTATCAGAATATTTCTTCTTTTGGAAAATGGTAGGAGTCCAATGGACTCCAAATTTTTCATGCATGTACGTCCCATCTAGGCAGTCCAAATGAAAATTCTTGAAAAATGCTGGGCTAAGTGTGTCTTCCATTTTTGGCTGTCTAGATCTCCCTCTCCTTCAATTTGGGCCGTTGGGCTTATTTCTAGAGTAGTTTACGCTCTTTGGCTAATAGAATCTCTATCATATATATATATATATATATGGGGAATGATTTCATGCAACGGTTTTATAATAGTATAATGCAATAACACCTCTTGAAAACCATGTTTTTGGCATTTGTGTGACCCCAAGTTTTGCTCACACATTCTCTTTATCCTCATAATCAATCTTACGAAACAAAATTCAATTGCACCCTAGATATGGTCAAAATTAGTACCCTCCAACAATGAATCTCAACCGTCCATTTGGTGAATTTCAAGATCTAGTCCTTGACAAATTCAAAATCACTTTTTCCTTTTTTAGCATTGTTAATTTAATGATGATAACGTTATATAAAAATTTTGATCGTAAAAAAATCCTTATGAGGCCTATATCTAACCATCTCACTAAAATGGACAGCTTATATTAATTGGGCTAGAAAAACACTTTCTAGGATGTTTTTTCAAAATTTTCTTTTTTGTAATTGTTCTTTAGAGTTAAAAGAATGTACATTTAAAACTGTGTCAAACAAATGTCTCTAATATGGTTTTTGCATTATACTACTATACAACCGTTGCATGAAATCATTGCTCTATATATATATATATATATATATATATATATATATATATATATATATATATATATATATATATATATATATATAGAGAGAGAGAGAGAGAGAGAGAGAGAGAGAGAGAGAGTCAAAACATTTTGGCCATCTATGCAACTGAAAGCTTAGATTGGTAGAATAATTGACTCTTCAAAGTTCCTTTGTTGATGTTCATGCTATTGATCGAAATTTGAACATGTTTCTTTCACAGTATTATTGATTTTCTCATTTGGGCTTGCAGTATGGCTCTACACGGTTGGAAGTTGATATTGACGGGTCGTTGTCCTATCCTAAACCACAAACTAATGCAAGAGAAAATGGTACGTGCTCCAATGGCTTACGCGACATTCTCTTTATGGAAATGTCTTGTGCTTGTTTAGTTCCTTGGTGACTTAGCTTATCAAGCGCCCTTGTATTTGACTATCTTGTGGAAGAGGGCATGCGTAGGCATCTAGGGAATCACCTCTAGGTGTTCCTCGATGATGAGATCTGTGAGGCTAGTGGTATTGACAGCAACCCTAGAAACCAAGGTCTTTTTGGCAAGCATCTAGGATGATTAAATATTTTGTGCACGTGCACGCGCATGCATGCCTAAGCATCTATCTAGGAATGTTAGACGAATCAGCCCCTAGATAAACCCTTCTAGTTACTGAGTTCATTGTCAATTTCTGTGATACTTACATTGTTGAACTCTGTATTTTATGCACATTCAGGTGATGGAAGGCATGCAATTCCAGAACCACTTAATCCTAATGAGGAGAAACTTATGCGAATCTTTTATGAGCAAAAAATTCAAGAAGTTTGTGGAGCTTTTGGATTCCCCCATAAGATCCAGGTCAATGATTTTATATCCCACTTGTACATGAGTGGCACTGTTATCTGGTATTGCTTTTCATGAATTTGCTGCTGAGCTGATTTATTGTTTTGGAACTTCGCAGGCTACAGCCATCATATACTTTAAAAGGTTTTATTTGAACTGGTCGGTAATGGAGCATGATCCAAAACATATAATGTAAGATTTGGTTTTATAATACCGTGCATCAAGCTTTTAAGAATTAAATCTTCCAATTATTATATGTTTATGGTGTACTATGAACTAGTGCTGTTTTGCATTTAGATCACATGGTTCATTTGCTTTGTACATGTAATCCAATTTCGAAATGAGGAAAGTTGAGAATGTCTTTTTCATTGGGTAATTCAGGGGTAACAATTGAACTTGAGATGTAGCATTGCATGACATCAACTGCTAACCATTCAAGCCCAAGCCCAATTCCTAGAAAGTTGAGAATGTTGTCTAATTAAGCCCTTGCATTTGTAAGAATGAGGTCATTAATGTAACGTAATATGTAATCTAGTTTTATCAATAACTTCTCTTTTGTTGCCAGAATGATTGATTCCTGTTGCCGCACACGCAACAATTTCATATACAGCATTTTGATTTTTTATTGGTTCCTTTATTGTGGTTCCTTTATTGTGACAAGTTCCCTGTTGTTATTTATACATGCCTGCAATGTTGCATTCCATCTGCAGTGTGGCATTGTGCTCTCATTGTTAATTTGCCAAAGACATTGTTACCTGAAATTACTGAGATTACCTTCATTGGATGTGAATGAGTGTGGCTTTCTTGGCTTAATTGTCAAACTGTCTAATTTGAGCTACTGTCTTATGATGTGAAATTGAACTGGTTGATTTGGGCAGGCTAACTTGCATATATACATCATGTAAGGTTGAAGAATTCCATGTATCAGCAGAGGAGCTTGGCAAGGGGATTCAACAAGACCATGAAGTGATTCTCAATAATGAGATGATTGTTCTTAAGGCATGTCAACCATTTACGTAGTAATCGTTGATATCTTCCTAGCTGCATGTTTTTATGTATATTATGATGATTTCATCTTTGCAGAGTTTGGGATTTGATCTTATTGTTTACGCGCCATACCGATCGGTTGATGGTTTTCTCAACGATATGGAGGTACAGTTACTAAATGGAAGGCCATTCTTTAGCTGGAGCACTAGAGTAGAAGCCGAACGCTTTTGTTATGACTGAGTTTCATTTGCCTTTAAAGTTATGCATCCATCTATTCTTGCTTGTTCTTACATATTGTTCTTCCATTATGATCAATATAGAGTTTGACAATAAAAGCAAAATATAACATAAAAAGTTCATTTGGAATGGAAACTCTTGCTTTGGTCTTAGAAATCTTTCTGAATTGAATTGGACATGAGTTCTTGAAGTTTAATCTGAGTGTGCGATCTCAGTATGGTGCTACATATTTTATTTGCAAGAAATGGATCTAGAACCTTGACTTCATGGCTGTTGTCATTGGCAACAAAATAGCCACAAATCTAAAATTTACATTAGCAATAACTTGTTTGAAAATTTTGGGTAAGGGTATATTTTTAATTCCAAAAGTCAAAAGGAATCTTTTAAATTTGAATTTCAGTTTTGGAGGGATTCTGGAATAACAAAATTTCCCAGAATACATGAACTAATTATAGATAAAAGTAAATTCTGAACATTTAAGGGTACTTATTGTAAAAATTATTTAAGCAGGAAGTTTTAACTACACTGTTAGAGTGGTGTAGCCTTGAATAACGCTGTGTCCGTGTGTGTGTGTTTTTTTTTGGGGGTGGGGTGGGGGGGGGGGGAGGGGGGGGTATTACATATGCGTCACTTGTGTTATATACACGTGGCTGCTCTTGTAGAGGGTTCCCTTCCTATATTATATGCGCCCTCTCTACAAGCACTTCTATGTATATACGTATGAGTGATACATATGTAACATATAATCTAGGGCCTGCTCCCATGTTGCTTCCTAGTAAGCATTCCCTGATGCTGCATGCTGGGATTTCAACTATGGGTCGATCCCTGGCTCCTGCTTCCTCTCCCAACAGTTATGGTTTGCCCCATTAAAAAAAAATGAAGCCTATTTAACTTAACTATTCCAGGGATGACCTGTAGTTCAACAAAACTTGTTTGTTGAAAATAATATCTGATCAATTTATCTGATTTTGTGTGCTGAGTGACAGTTTCTGTTAAAGTTGTAATGTCATACTAAACTTGTTTGCAATTTTGTTACTAGATGCTGGTCACTGGTCTCTTGGCTGGCAGAAATTTGTTATAGCTTGAGATTTGAATATCAGAAAATGGATTTTTCTTTAGCTGCATTTCTTATTTTCCTCAAATTTTCACAACTTTGTGTTGATTATTGGTGATTTCTTTTGCTGATTCTTCAGGATTTCAGCCATGCGTTGGATGATGGGAAGCTTAAGGTAAGAAGCCAGTTTTATTTTTCTGCTTGTATTGTGCTTTGGTTTGATATTGTACACATGACGCCTGTTGGAATGAACAATTTGTGATTACATTAGTGTATCCTGAACTTGTACTAATTTGTGATACCAATTTCTACATGTTTTTGTGCCGGACCGCATTATGGGCATGTGACTGATAGAGAGAGAAAAAATGAGGGAGGATAGAGAGAGAAAGTGAGGGAGGGTAGCGAGAGAAAGAAATGGGTAGAGAGAGAAAGGGAGAGGATGGGTGGAGAGAGGTAGGGAGAAAGTAAGAGAGCATCACTTGTCTAAAAAGACAGAGAGAAAAAAGGGGAAGAGAAGGAAAAAGGGCATTTTGGTCTCAAAATGCTTTGGCTATTTGACTGGGGGGGGGTAAATACCAGGAAAAATAGTGTTGGGGTATAATATCAAAAAGTATTGGGGGCTAGGATGTGTAGAAAGTTGAAATTGGGGGGGTATTTATAATTTTCCCTTATTATTTCAATGACATTTTTTTGCCTTTTTTTTTCTTTTACACTTTCTGTTTTTTGTTGTTCATAAAATTCTTAGAGCTTGCTATCGCAGTAGCCTTGTGTAGCCAGCAGAATATCCCTGGAACTACCATAAGAGTTCTTTATACAAGTCCTTAATAATGGAACAATTGATGAATTGTCTTTTTGGAGGCTGTAAATCCGATTGGTATCAAATCCTTTCTCTAATGCACAAACTATGAAAACTTTTTTGATTACGTATGTGATTTGCTAGGCTTTGGGGGAAGCTACCAAGCTGGAAGTTGACAAAACAATGCTCACTGATGCTCCTCTTCTTTTCCCTCCTGGGCAGGTACTCTTTCCATTCATTTAACTTACTGTGAAGCAGAATTTATCTTGTGAACTAGGCCTTAATTTAATATTTTTACGGTCACTTATGCTTCTTAGTATGTTCCTGTGATGGAGAAACCTATACATATTACATTTAAGATTTACTAGTGACAAATTCATGCGTTCATTCTTCATTTATTGTGATGAATAATGATTGTCACTGCAACTCATTATTGGTTATATATACCATTTTTCATTTGCCTAAAAGATGAAACATGCCAGTGCAGTAAGAAAACTGGCTGCCTCACATACTTACAAGAAAAAATGAATGCTTGGTCCATGGGTGTTGTGATTTTTTTATTCCCAAGAAATCAGCAAAAAATCAACCCTAAATACTTGTTGCATCTTGTATTAGTAATGAACTTTTAAAGAAGCAAATGGAGAACATTACATCACTTGGCATTCCCTTTGTGCCAATGACTTGCCATGCTGCCTGTCTTATTTGTGCATCCTTAAAGCACACGCTTTTGAGAGCAAGATAAATACTGAACTTGTGTATTGTGGGATGCCTTGGCTTTGAGGATTAAGTTGTTGAAAGGACTACTTAAGGCCTGATATGGCACACATGCCTTTACGTTTAGCATGTGAGTAATGGCATTAAAGTTCAGCCACTACTGGTCCTCTTGTGAATGATATGAGATTGCAAAGAATAACAGTTACATTAATTTCTTCATATGTCTGTGCTATTTTATCTTAGGCATATCAGGTGCAACATTAGGAATGTTCTGGCTTAATTGCTTTGATTTTGTACTTCTGGGTGGGCACATGGAAAAATTGCATATTTTAAGTTTACTTGGCTTCTCATTGGACATTGTTTGTTATAGATACGTGTTTGTCTTCTTGCATCTTGTGCAGTTAGCACTGGCTGCTCTCCGGAGATCAAATGAGGTACACAAAGTTCTCGATTTCAAGAGGTTCTAAACTTCTTCCATATTTGCATGTTTCAAGTAAACCTTCTTAATTATGGTTATTTTGCTATCTGTCTTTTTCCCCTTCTATATCATTTAGTTGGAATATTTCATATGTGGCTCTGAATTATGCAAACCCTTTGGCAGATACTTGGAGAGTCTTTGCTCTCAGCAAAATGGTGCGCATACTAGTCACGAGCTAACCAAATGCCTGAGTGCCATTGATTCTGTGGTAATGGTTCTTATGATCAGATAATGTTTCTTGTTCCCTCTCGACTTCTTGTCTTTAAATTACATTGAAAATTTGTTTGGAAAAATTTGAAGGACCTATTGATGCACTCTGAAACTACAGTCAAGGTATGGGAATATTTCTTGGATTTATCTTTTTCAGAATCCAAAAAGCTTAAGGAAGCAACAATTTACCCTTTGCTGAAAGAAGGTTGCTCCTTTGGAGAATGTGCATATAGATAGCAAGTTGACTACCTCAGTGATATCTTAGCACTCCAAGGACCTCATCTGAAGTCTGAAGACCTATTAACAATGCCCATGATGCCTCACTTGCATCGCACCTTGCGAGAAGTCCTAGAATCTGTTATTAGTAATACTACCCCAAATATTGCTAAAACTCCTTTGGATACTTGTTTAATTGAGCATGGGCATTTTAATAGGTCTTTGGAGTTGAAAACCCGAATGGAAGGAGATAGTAATAGAAGGGGATTCAGAGAGTGTAATCACACGGGTGATGAAGCAAATGGATCCCTCATGGAGATTGACTATTTTAGATGAGATATTTGCAGAATTGTGTAATCTCCCTGTTTCACTTCACCACTCATGGAGGGGAACCAATGAGATAGCTGATCAATTGGCATAGGATGGAAACGAGAAGCCAGTGTGAGAGACTGACATGCATATGGCAAAATGCTACCCATAGTGTAGTTTTAGGACAGCTGTCTCTGCAAAATTGTGCAACATTTTTTCCTCGGTAACCTTCCTCCGGTCTCTCTGAATAAGTATTCCTGGGTAATCTTTCTTATTTGTTAATTGACCTCTTGGAAGTTACTTGAAGGTAGCTCTAGATTGAGTTGGCTTTTCTTTAGGACCTCATAATGCATTAGCAAACTCTAGGAAGTTATTTGAAGGCAGCCTATATTGAGTTGGTTCTTCTTTTGGACCTTATAATGCATTGCCATTTTATCCATTTGAAGCCTTAGATTGACTTAAGTTCAAGTACAACCCTTGATGCAAGACCTCACTTGTCATAACTCCATGAAATAATTTGCTTGGTTTCATGGTTCTACACTGCCTTGACGGAGTCAACTAGCTGGTTGTTCTTGCTTCCATGCGCTTTATAGTCCCCATACTTCCTGGATCTCTCTCTCTCTCTCTCTCTCTCTCTCTCACACGCATGTCTGTCTAGCTTTGAAGAGACCAATCTATTAATCTGTCCCATATCCTGATAGAACTTTTCAGATGAGTTATATGTTGGACCTGTAAAAGATCAGAACCAACAAAGCTTCAGTTCTAGGGCTGGGAATGGGTTGGGCATGACCCGACAATATACCCGGACCTGTCCAAGACCACTCTACCCAGACCAGGATCTGATGGTTGGCCAGGGACCTGGACCTGACCCAGATCAGACCTGGGAATGCAAATTGGGTTGGGTCGACTCGACCCTGTCCGATCCAATTGTCATCCACCATGGTGTGAAAGCGAAGACGTTTGTTTTTTAAAATTTAATTTCTTAGTTACATTGATTTATTTTGATTTTGAAATTATTAGAGATAATTAATGTTAAATAGTTAAATTCAAGTGGAAGTTTTTGTTAAGCTTTTGGGGTAATGAAGTTAAATGTGATTTTATTAATTTGTATAAAATATTCACTATAGTAATTATATAGGTATGTGTAAAATATTGTGTGTGTGTGCGCATGTTTTAGAGGGTACTATAAAAATGGGTCGGGTTGATCTGGACCCTCCCCGGACCCGCTGGGTCCAGAAGTAAGACCCAGACCCGGAACCCACGGCAACCTGTTGGGTCGAACTGATCCGATTCCCAACCCCATTCAGTTCTTATCCTAGTATCCTAGCAAGTTCTTATCCTAGTATTCTAGCAAGTCATAGATAGATGCATTACGTCTTTCAAATCTTAGTATAGGTTCAGTTCTGTTCATGACTGTTACAAAACACAAACTCTGATTGAACTCTTTGAGGGCTCGAGGCCAAGCCATGTGTGACAGACTCATCTGTCCAAAAAACCTAACTAGGGCAATTCTCATGTGCATGATTTTGGGCTTGCGAGTCTAATTGGACTTGCGTGAGATTTCAAATTCTAGTTCATAGTCAGTCGTATTTTCTTATTATTCAGGAAAAATTATGTATATGCCCCTGCACCATATTTTCAAGGCATAATACTGCCGAATACTTATAAAATTACTCCTTATTTTTGCAGCTACCCTTGCCCCCCCCCCAAAATAAGAAAGTGGCTTTATTTAAGATGAAAATACTCAGGTAGAAATTTTCTCTCCAAAAGTTTGATTTTGAAATTTTGGAGAGAAATATCTCAAAATTTCTAGAGAGGGAAACTATCTCAAATTTCAAATATTTTGAGAAAGAAGCTATCTCAATTTTTAGAGAGAGAAACTCTCAAGTTTCAAGTGTTTAGAGAGAAACTATCTCAAACTTTTTAGAGAGAAACTTTCTAAAATTTCAAGTTTCAGAAAAACTCTCTAAAAATTTAAAAGCCTTGAGTGAGAAAATGAAAGGATGGAAAAGAATTGCGGTTCTATATATAGGAATATTTATAGTCCAAAATAAAGCTACTTTCTTCCTTGGGGTGATGGCTGCATTGTGTCATTTAAAAAAAAATTGGGGGGGAACTAAGTATAAAAAGTATGGTCCAAGGGGGCATACATAATTTTTCTTATAATTATGAGTTTCTAAGTGCTTCTTCTTTATTGATTTCTCTCAATTTCTTTTTGATAATTAATTTTGGATTCATTTGACATAGGTGAGTACACTTAAAATCCCTGAAGCGAAGGATATGAGGCATGTAGACCGGAAGCTAAAGTTTTGCAGGAATCCGAGCTTGCAGGATGAGTAAGCTACTAATACAGAGAATCCTTGTTTTCTTCCGCATTTCGAGACTCGGCCAGTTCTACTCGGACTCGGCCGAGTGAATCAGACTCGCCCTATGGATGGGGCGATTTTTTCCTGAGTCTAGTGTACACAATTTTTTAGATGATGTATCTAATAACCTGCCAATTTAATATCTAACACTCAAGTAGTATGCTGGGTAGTACGCATATTTATTCCTCACAAGGGACTCACCTGAGTAAATTGGCTCAGCCAAGTGCTGAGTACCTTGGCCGAGTCGATTTTTTGAACCTTGCTTCTACTTATTGCAGTAAATGTTGACTTACCTGGATTCTGACTGCACGAATGCTTGTTTTACAGGACCAAAAAGCGTGAAAAGAAATCAAAACACAAGTCCAAAAGAACTTTGAGCCAGATGCAAGAAGTTCCTCCGCCGTATGTGACTTATATATTGATTAGGTTCTTGCTTGTGCAAGTTGGACATGAGAGAGATAGAGAGAGAGAGAGATTCTCTGCTATGATTAACCTTTATGTCCATTTTTTTTCCTAATGAGTGGACTACTGAGAGAGAGAGAGAGAGAGAGAGAGAGAGATTCTCTGCTATGATTAACCTTTGTCCATTTTTTTTCCTAATGAGTGGACTACTGAGAGAAAGAGAGAGAGAGAGAGCTTCTCAGCCATAATTAATTCCTTTATGTTCGTTGTTTTTTCAGTTGAGTGGACTCCTTAAGTTGGTATCTTAGATGAGCTTTTCAGGGTTTGGGAGATTATTGGTAAGCAAATTTGGGAAAATTCACTTCTTTGGAGTTCCGAATAGATGCATTTCTTTTTATTAGCATACTTCTTTTTATTAAAATAAAAGTTATTCGTGGAAGTTGCAACTGTATTCAGATATTTACATGCAGGCAAGTCCATATCTCCAGGAATGAAGCTTAATTATGATCAGGTTGTACTTTGGTGGTCACTATCTCAAGCTTCCTGCCCGATTGAAAGTTGCATTTTTGACTTCGCATATTTGTATCCTGGAAGATTAACCTCGACTTTCATTTGCTTAGTATGATGCATTTGGTTTTGTATTTCCTGGGTTTAACAGGGCAAGTATTCTCTTACTGGTTCGTTTCTCTTATATTCTAGCAAATGTAATGGAAATTACAGTAGAAGTTACAGTTACTTCAAGGTTTCCTTATTCTCTTCCTTTTATTTTCTCTTTTTATTTCTTAACAAATAACATAATGTGTAACCAGGAATGATAAAAAGGTATTTAGAGATGAGGAAGGACCTAATTTTGCACATAGGGCCAGGAGAGAGAGAGATCCCAGTAGCAATTAATGGGGGCATCTTCCCATAATACACCATTTCCGCATCTTCATATCCTTCCTCATCCTCGTGAGTTCTTTGGAACCATTAGGAGTGAGCAAATTAGGAGCAAAAGGAGGAGGTGCTTGAGTAGGCTGGGTAGGCCTTGATTTGGACGGGTCTCCCTTCGACTTTCCCCTTTGAATTAAGGCTACGTGGCTAATTTGATACTTGGCTAATTTGAATCAAACTGGGCTTCAACCTTGCATCCTCGGCTTGGCTGCTATTTATGGCTATGATGTCCTCATCTTCAGAGCCCCTGTCATGAACCGAATGGGGCTTGACATCAGTGAAGAAGTCATAAAAAGCATACTCCTTCGCTTTTATTCGTGTTAGAATTTGCTTTTATTGGTGTTAGAATTTGTGGGAGCATAACATTGAATGGTGAGTGGAGATAGAAGAAGAGAGAATACAATGAAGATAGAAGAAGAGACCACAACATTTACGTGGTTCAGGTCGAAGCTTTACGTTCACGAAGTTAAAACCCAACTGGCTATATTTTCGTTCTTTTGGATGAATGTTTACATCAATCAGTATTTCAATATATAGAAGATATTTATACAATTATAGGAGAAATATGATATGATTTTGGGAGAAAAAAAGTAAGTAGGAGGTTTTATCACTAAATTAACTTGACGACCAGTAATTTTGATTTGATTTCTTCTTATTTTTTAGATATCTAACAAGAGATATATATTTATACATCCATAATGATGTATATCAATATGAACTCGAGATATCCATATATTAACGTTCTTTTTTAAACTCAAGATGCTTAGCTGTTGGAGTTTGAACAATACTAAGTTGTCAAAAAAAACGAGTAGTGATTAAATCCGAGTAGTGATTAAATGCATTATAAATTTCATAGGTTACCATGGTCTTTCAAGAAAGAACTTTTCTTGGGTTTAAACTCGAGATGCTTAGCCGCTGGAGTTTGAACAATACTAAGTTGTCAAAAAAATGAATAGTGATTAAATCCGAGTAGTGATTAAATCTATTATAAATTTTACAGGTTACCATGGTCTTTCAAAAAGAACCTTTCTTGGGCTCTCTACTTTCTTCTAAAGACTTTCTCTTTCTAGGGTTTTCCAATAAACAATATTTCTTAGGGCTCTTTAATTTTTTCTAGAAACTTTTTCTCTTTAGGGTCTTCCAAGAAACAACTTTTTTTTGGGCCTCTAGAGTCTTCCAAGAAACAATATTTATTGGGCTCTCTATTTTCTTTTAGAGACTTTTTTTTAGGATTTTTTTCTCTCAGATATTTCTTTTTTTTCTCTAAAGGTTCTATTTTTCTAAAAGAAAATGATTT
Organism: Amborella trichopoda; assembly: GCF_054954075.1. NCBI lineage: Eukaryota > Viridiplantae > Streptophyta > Magnoliopsida > Amborellales > Amborellaceae > Amborella > Amborella trichopoda. The sequence continues at coordinate 8,149,257 of NC_142348.1, read as the reverse complement.
TTCTCTCTCTTCTTCTAGATCTTTTTTTCTCTCTTCTTCTTCGGGATCTTTCCTTCTCTCTTTTTCTTCTCCCTATGGGAAAATGATGACTTTCTCTCTCCTTTTTTCTTTCTCTACTCAGTGTATTTTTTTCAATGCACCAAGAAAAAACAACAGGCCATTGGAATATCCGGGATCGAATAACGAAAAACTCGATCATCACATAAGATAGGGTAACGGAAAACTTTATCATAAAAAATGATCAAGTAACAGAAAACTTGATCATCATCTAAGATCGAGAAATTTTATCGTCATACAGGATGAAGTAACGAAAAACTCTATCATCAAATATAATTAAATAATAAAAAATTTGATCATCACACATGATCGATAAATTCGATCATCAAACATGAGGCATTTAAAAAAGCCAACTGAAATCAGCGCTTATATTAAAGATGAAGTCATTCATCTCAACTCTATTTCTCTTCTACTCTCCCACTCAAGTTGGGTGTGGATACGAAATAACACCCAACTTGCAGTATACCTCTTTTTTTTTAATTTATTTATTGAGATCTCTAACCCTCTAGAGGAAATGAAGAGATTCACAAGAGAAGAAGAACCTAGGCAACCCCACCAATAGCAATTGAAGCCGATCCTTCTTCTCTCTCTGTCGATAGCAGACCGATAGATCTTTCCTGTGGTAATGTTGTTATCTCGATGTAAGCGTTTCATTCAAGAAACGTTCATAATTTCCAAGATCCAGTTTGACCTCTCCACGATCATCAAGAACAAAGACTTCACCGTGCTCGAAAGGAGTCATGGTTCCAGCATCTGTATTTAAATATGGATCTATTTTAATGGAGGTTACACGCCACATGCTTTAAGCACTACGCCAACACTACTGGCTGTCACACCCTTTCCAAGCTCGCTCACGACTCCCGTACTTCATCCTCTCACTCTTCTAAGAGAGCTCTCTCTCTCTCTCTCTTCTTTCTCTCTCTACTGTGTTGAAACGCTAGAGAGTTCTTTGTCACAGCTGAAGCATGACGGAATGGGTCCCTTTCTCTCTCTTGAATTGAACTCTCTCTCTCTCTAAACAGTACCACTGAATGAAGGGTTTGTCTCTGCTTCTCTCTCTCTCTAAACTCTAAAGTCTAACAATAGCAATGGAAACAGGGGTTTATATCTTCTCCCTTGTTTAAGATCACTCTCTTTCTCTCTCTCAAAATAGCACCAATAAAAGGGGGGCTTTTATTTTTCTTCTCTCCAACAACCCAACTGGGAGCAAGAACTTCTCGCTCTCTCTATCTCATTGCTTGATCTCGTCGGAATCTGACCATAACTTGCTGGAAAAATATCCAGCCAAAGGATTCCGGCACTAGAATACCCAATCCACAACCACTATTTACCATTCCCATCCTTTCTCTCAAAGATATGGGCAAGGAATTCCCATATCGTATCAATCATAATCAAATTTTGTCAATTGCAGCAATGGCAGAGAGCAGGTTTACTGGATAGAATATTTCCAAAAACTCTATTTTTCTCTCTTTTGATGATGGAGTTTTTGCCAATCAAACTCTCTTTTTGTCTCTCTCTCTACTCTTCTGAGATTTTCTTTTACCCTATTCAAATTTCCCCTTCTCGCACTTCCATGAAAAGATGGGGTACCCTCCTCGGCCCCCATCAATTTGACCTTTTATCTAAGGCGGCAACTAAATGCCCTGCTCCAGTCCTCTTCTGACCTTGCTTTCTGAATTCTTCTCGTTGAGAAAGAGCTCCCTTTGTATCTTGGGCCTCATCTCTGCAGTCCTCTCTGTGTCGTATTTGCTATTTCTTCTTCTTCTTCATCCTTCTTTTTCTCATCATTCATCAACTTTGGGAGCAAGTCTTTGTGTTGCGAATAGACAATCTTGGATGAATTCTTATTTTGTTTGACTATGGCATCGAACGCAACATTACCATGTGCATCTACAGGGAGGGGAAGCATTTTGAGTCTCTCTTCTCTTCTTTTTCGGGCCATACCTAGTGGATACTAGGCGATGTAGATCTCAGGAAAGGCCACACCATCTCTAAAATCTTCAGGTTTTCGAGGAACAAAACCAGCTCGTTTCCCATAAGGAGAGATGGATTTGGCTTTGGAAGCTGAATTAATACTGGATTTTGCAGGGTCAATGAAGCGATCTTTGAACCATGGCTCTGATGAGAAGTCGTAGACACCAGTGGTTGCTGACTTTGGATGGGGAAGAAGTTCCTTCAAGGTTGCCATACCAGGCAACGAAACTTACCAACCAAGAAGAATAACAAAGAGGATTAAATACAATCGATGGGATTTGAGGTGCTTCGATGGCGGTAGGCTTTCGGTAGGCTCGTGATGAATAATCTCGTTCTGATATCATGTTAGAATTTATGGGGTAGGCTCAAAGTAGGCCTTCGGTAGGCTCGAGACGAAGAATCCCGTTCTGATACCATGTTAGAATTCGTGAGAGCATACATGAAAGAAGAGAACACAACATTTACGTGGTGATTTACGTTCTGATACCATGTTAGAAATTTATGGGGTAGGCTCGAGGCAGGCTTTCGATAGGCTCGAGACGAAGAATCTCGTTCTGATACCATGTTAGAATTCGTGAGAGCATACATGTACAGGCATCAAATGGAGAATGGAGAATGGAGAATGGAGAAGAAGATAACACAATATTTACGTGATGAGAAGAAGAAAACACAATATTTACATAGTAGTTCAAGCCGTGGTGGTTTAAGCCGTGGAGGTTTACATCGTGGCTCAAGAGAACATAATATTTACATGGTGATTTACGTAGTGGTGCCATGATGGTTTACATGGTGGTTCAAGAGAACACAATGTTTACGTAGTGGTTGTGATTTACGTGGTGATTTACGTAATGGTTGTGATTTACGTAGTGGTTCAAGCCGTATGATTAAATAATTTTGAATTTTTTATCTTCTAGATACCTAATCTTATCAAAAAAAATATATACGTATACATCCATAATGATGCATATATAAACTAGATATATTCATATTCTAACAATTAAAAGGTGGCTTTCGTGCCCATGATTCTTATAAGAAATGGGCAATCAATTGCAGAATGGGTGGGGTTCAGATGTTGCATCTTCGAGAAATATGGGCCGATCCCCTCTATACATAATGGACAAAAACCCCCACATTGATATGGATTGATTCTTGAATATAGTTTCTTCTCCTCGGCGTGTGATAGATATTGTGTACTGGCTAGGCCAAAGCAAACGACCTGTTCGCCATCTTATGAGCCATGAAGATATGCTCTAGCATTATAATCCCCATGAGAATTGAGGAGCCAAAACTTTTAAAGGAAGATGACCAATTGGGATGTTAGATATGTCCTCTTCCCTATCTATTGGATCAGGAACCTCGGCGGTTTTCATAACACCTCTTGCTTCCCATTCATCTCTAGCTTGGAAGGTTCTTTCAGGCTTATTTGGTTTCTTGGAAATGGGTATCCGTTGTTTGAATAGCATATGATAAGAAACCTGAAAGATACCTCAACTGTTTGGATTGTATTAATATTATTGTATTACATAATATACTGTTGGATTGTATTAATTAATTATAAACATATTATGTATTTATTGTACTTATAGAACATGAGGGGAGATGAAGAGGTAAAGCGAAACTGCTATTCACAAAGAGAAAACTTGGCCTGTGGAATTTTGAAAGGAAACTCCTATATTCTTTTGTTCGTAACTCATCATTAAGAGTTGACGTTAAGCTAGTGAAAAAAGTATGTAAAGAGACCATTTATTTTTAATACAATGAGGTCATAATCATTATTATCTATCCAATTTGACATTGATAGCTAGGAGTAACTGTAATTTCCTTGTAAGAAAGATAAATGATCTCATAGTATACAATCCCGTAGTAAAAGTGTTTTTATATCAATTGCTAGCTGCTCGCGCTTAGAGCCGAATTCATGAGAAATCCATTTATGTACTCTTGAAATAGCGATGTTTTATGTCTGAAGTTTATGTATCACGCACCTATAGAGTTTTGAAGATCTACGCGCTTTGTCCTATCTATCAGAAGTGGAGTTATTAAAGGATGAAGATTCTATAGGGCTTAGGCTTTATGACAACAAAATTAAGCATTACATCAAATAGCACTTTTGGCAATGGAAATATCTATGATGGATCTAAATAGATTTCCAACACTGAAAATAAAATTGAAATTAAAAAATTAGTATAGATCTTGCAGATCTATGAAGACTTAATTTTAGGGTGAAATGAACAATCTAAATAATTTGCTACAATATACATATTTTTAGAGCTTAAAATTCTACTTTACTTCACAACTAATATGTTCAAGCTGAGATGATCGATGTAAAGGTTGTCCGATGCTTGAATTATAATTTTTGATGATTTATAAAGTGAAACTTTACTTATTTTGACAAGGCTTCAGCACTATCAAGCCATATTTCTTTATTAAAAGTGGGGAACAGATATCTCACAGGAAGTCAATATACCGACGATGTTTGAAATGGGTTTGATGCTGAACTTGTCGCCAAGACGCTAATCACTTAGGTGGGACAAACAACTAAACATGCTACAAATCAATGTTATTAAAACCAGACCGAACTTGCAGTTAAACCGGTAGAACCAATTATAGGAAAATAGCTCAGGCTTAATTGGTTAGCGCTTGACGATTTACAATTCTACGTCCTAGGTTCAATTCCTATCAAGGTAGGGGCTCTCTCCCCACTGACTCACAAAAAAAAAGAAAAAAAAATACTGACTCATCCAAAAAAAAAACAAAAATCAATTACCGAAATCTTGTCCAACCTGAAACAAGTACTAAATTAGGATTACAATGATCCGGATCAAACGGGCGTATGACCAGTTGAATACCTTGATCGCTGATTCAAACGGGGGCATATGACCAGTTGAATCAGCAAGTACTCAAGTTGAATTTAAATTCCATGTGTTTTTTCAAACTTACTGTTAATATTTTACAAGATTAACAATGTTCACATGTTCTTTCTTTCTATTTTTTCACGTTGATCGCATGAGAACTTTTTATTATAAAAAATGATACCCCAAAAATCTTAATAAAAAAAAAAAAACTGTATTACTTTGATTTTTTCAAAAAGTAAAATGTTAAATTTTTTGATTTAAATATATTCAAGATGAAAGCCGGATTTGAATAAAAATATTGAAGGAAAAAGTTTATCTAAGGTTGCAACCTTAAAATGTAGAGCTACGGATGCACCTCAAAAATCTATCGAAAAATGTTGTTTTAATGTTGAAAAATACTCTAATTGATCATCGAGATATATGACTATGAAAAGTAAAAAAAAAAATTGAGTTTTAAAAATAGTGCATCTTACTACCCTTTATCTAGACCATATAGTTTCAAGATGACCATATAGTTTCAAGATTTCCATACCCTTTATCTAGACCATATAGTTTCAAGATTTCCATAAACCGTATAGTTTCAAGATTTCCATATAAACAGATTTCTATGTTTATAGATCTACTTGATTTTAACTATTTTTAAAGTTTAAATTAGATATGAAAATAAATTTTGAGATAATCTAATATTTTACAGCACGTTATAAGAAACTTTTAGAGCACATTTAAAGTTGCAATGAAAACCACACACAATATTGAAAGAGATACCATTTAGAATTTCAAGTGTAGATTAATTTTGCAAGAAATTTGAATTTTCAATTTGGTGGGGGATTAGGATTTTAAGTATGCATGAATTATGTAAGAAATTTTAATCATTGAAATTGGCGGGGGCCGCGCGAACGCGTACCCCCCTGTCACAAATTATGACGTCCATTCCCTCATTAAGAGAGATGGTAGGGTGACCCACCCCCGCACGTGCAATGGGGACGGCCGCCCTAGGCCATCAGCCTTTCGGAACACCGATTGACCCCGCCCAGGTAAGTATGCTTTTCCCTTCATCCTCCAACCATATTTATGTGCCTTGCCTCCCAACAATCTCTCGTACCTCCCCAATGTGGGACTAAATGAACTTCATTCATGCTTTTCTCCTTACAAACAACACTTTGAATTTCTTCTCTCTTCTCTCTCATTTCCATTATCAAACCCTACCACTTTACCCCCCCTCTCTCTCTCTCTCTCTCTCTCCTATTCATAAATCCTAGTGCACAATTTTCTCAACTAATTCAAAGTGCGTACTATATGCTCCCATCTCATCTCTTCATATTTGTTTTGAGGTTCCTATATGAAATGTTACATTAAAAATAAAAAATAAAAAAGGAGAACGTTTCAGGAAATTATTCATGAGTTTGAGGTATACCTCTCCAAATTACAACTCTTTTATGGACAAACTCTAAGAAAGTCTCAAATAATTATTTACCGAACACAAATGTAGTAGTCCGAAGGAGTTTATCAGGAATAGTTTTTTAAGATTTTTTGTAGGCGCGGATTTAAGAGCTGTCAAAATCATTTTTAGAAAAAAATTTTAAAATAAATTAGTGTTTACGGAGACACGTTGTCATTGGAGGCTATCTTAGCGTCCATTCAAACTGGATGGCTAAGAAATGATGAACATAAGTAAAATATATAAAGGTGGGGATGTATAGTTTGTAACACCCATCACACTCCTCGTTCAGCTAATTTTGTTTAAACTTAGGTTTATTAAGGTCTTTTTTAATGTTTTAAAAAACATATCGATGACCCAGATCGGCCAGATCAAAATCCATGTTGAATCAGATAATCGATCAGATCGGTCGGTTTTCAGCTTAAATTTTTTAAAAAAAATGACTGAAATTTCTTTAAAATCTAATTTCTTATGTTTCCAAAGAAATTAGTGGCATTACATTGTAGGCTTCTACTATTTCACTAAAAAATTCTATTATTTTAATAAACTTTTTATGCATGAGTGTCTGTTGACCACCACATCCAGTTCTCATATTTAAAATGGAGTTTAAAATGCAATTTATTGCAATAAAATGGATATCTCTAAGTCAAGTTTTTTCTTATTTTGTACTTTTATAATATCCATTACCACTTGTAAGTATAGGAATCTTGCCTATTTATTTATTTTATTTTTTATATATTAATTTATTGAATCACATGGTTTTGACCAAAAGTAGGTAAAATGAATAGAAATCACAAATAATAATAATAATAATAATAATAATAATGCATAGACAGAACGAGAGACTCGACGTCGTGGGTTGAAATCTTGAATATTTTAGTTCGTATGATTTAGATGTTAATTATGTGTTTCATGAAATTTATGATAATTTCATGGTCACATTGTTTTGGATAATTTAGGGAAAAGTTTTAATTATTGAGTCCGGCCATCATGGCTTTCCAAATTACTTGGGGTAAAGAACAATCCAATAATGGAGGTTTGTGAGGTTCATGCTTTTTGGGATTATAGAACATATTTATTCACCATATCTATAGGTCTTTGAAAGATAATCAATAAATGGATGTTTTAGCTTGAAATGCCACCCATGAAAATGAAAACGACGTCTGGCTTCTTTTAGGGAGCATGCCAAATTTTGTAAGGTTTCAGTTTTATACACCCTCACCTCCAAACCTCCCAGTTATGACACTATGGAGAGTTTTGACTATAGCAAATCTTGTGATGATCTGTAAATCTTGTTTTTATGGAATTTGAATATCCAAAAATTGTTTAGATCTATAAAATAGACGGTCTAAAAATTTTGTTAGAACTATAATTAGAGCTTGAAATCTGTTTTTTTCATGTCTACGATCGGAGATGATCTATTTGCAGATTTCCTAATATTGAATATGCATTTTGCGGCAATGCAATCGTGACATTAAGATATACTTCAAAATTTTGAAGTACATCAAGTGGAAAACACTTTACAAGCACCTGTAGTTTACTATGATAAAGTAGCTGATTAGACCCCTGCCCCATGAAACTGAGGATTGAAGGGCAGGTTTGTGTGTTGGGAAAATATTTTCCCCTAGAAATTGTTTTTTTCAGGAAAATGATTTAAGAAATGACTTCTCTGGAAACATTCCTTGCTAATATAATCCAAAACCTCTTGAAAACTCGGCTTCATTTGTTCAACAACCATCAGGGAAATTGTTTTCTAAAAATACGAAAAGCAGCATGTCTTTTTTTTCATTCATTAAATTTTTTTATCAATACGATATTCGATACTTTGAAATTAAGACTTTTTGAAACAAACATCTATCCGATACTTTGAAATTAAGACTTTGGAAACAAACATCTATAATACGATTAACAAAATGGATGGTTTAGATCAATAGTTCTTGATTTATTATTAGTAGTTTCTCTCCCTATGTAATTGAGGATCATCAACGACACAGTCATGGCCGACGATGTTGGGGTGATGGATTTCGGGCAGGGATAAACTAGGTGCTCAACATCACCATCAACAACAATGAGGGAGTTCTTCGTGGAGGAACTCTCATAAGCAATGCCTCTAATGCCCTGCCCTGGATAAGATACAGACAGACGAACAAGCTTGACTCCCATCCTAAGCCAAGTACACATTTTCCCGGGTGAGGACAACAGCATTCTCTCCATTGTCAACGGCCGCATTGACATGACCAAGTCAGATCTGGCGAACAATTTAGGACAATTGACACAGGTCTAGAATCAAAGAGTTCATGGAGGCTATGGCCACTGCTGCTCATCTGAGTACGATTGGTTATTTGGATCAGGTTTCTGTTGTGCTTATTTGGTTGTTGAGAAGCCCATTATCACACCCAAGTACAATAACGACGAACAGAGTATAGGACCGGAGATTCCCATCCTATCTCAACCCGACATAATCCTCCAAACTCCTCTATTCCACTGCAACTCCTCCTTCGAGCTCCATTAATGGCCGTAACTCTGGTTTTGCAGGACTGGTTCTCAGACACGCCCACACCTAACTGCAACTTCAATAAAGATCTACACTAACTTCATTATAAAAAATCCTTGGGCCGCGTTCATGAATGCTGGTTTCTTGTGGGTAAAATGGGGTTACAACAATCCAAATAGAGCAACAAAAAATCTTCAAAGGAAAATCAACTCTCGTAAAGAAACGCTGAGGGAGACAGCCACTCTAGTTTCTATTTGCTAACGGCTTGGAGAAAATTGGTTAGAAACCAAACGGATTGGTGGATCGGCAAAATCGGTCAGATTATACTGTAAAAAAAAATATAAATAAATTATTAAAATTCATTATAAATGTTGTTTTTTAGGAATCCAAAAAGAAATCGGATTACTACATTATTAATTTTCATTTTTTTCATCAATATGTGAATATTGAGATATTTTATCTCTGTATAAACTTATTTTAACCATTGAATTACATCACACAAAATAAAAATCATGAAACTATCATGGATGAAATATATAATCATACATGGACTACAATAAATAATAGTTGTTTTATAAGAATATTTTAGTTTTTTTGACAAAAACCTTTTATTTTTTTAAAATGAATCAAAGAATCGAGACCTTAGGTTTATGTACTTTTTAAAATGTACAAAAATACCCATTGAAGAATCGACGGGGGCCATGAATAGAAGAATCGGGAGGCCATGGTATCCTGAATCGAAGAATCAAGACCTTAGGTTTATGTACTTTTTAAAATGTACAAAAATGCCCATTGAAGAATCGGCGGGGCCACGAATCGAAAAATAGGGAGGCCATGATATCATGAATCGAAGAATCGAGAGAATCGTGACGTCACATGGCCGGGAGGCCATGATATCATGAATCGAAGAATCGGGAAAATCATGACGTCACATGGCGATTTATGGCAATTCAAGCATCGAAGAATCGGGAGAATCATGACATCACATGACGATTTTTACAGCATGAAATCGCCAGTTCTTATTTAGAACCGAGCTATTTTTCTCTAGAACTGAGCTATTTTCGGTATTTCACTGAAACCGATACGGGTTTTTATTGCTATTACTATCATTTGAGCTTCACTGGAACCGACACGGGTCTTTATTGCTATTGCTATTATTTGAGCTTCACTGGAAACGACACGGGTCTTCATTGCTATTGCTATTATTTGAGCTACTTTTCTACCCCTGTTTTGGGCATGATAAGAATCGCCAATTATTATCTAAAACCGAGCGATTTTCGGTATTTCATTGGAACCGACACAGATCTCTATTGCTATTATTGCTATTATTTGAGCTTCCTCTTCTACCTCCGTTTTGGGCATGATGAGAGTCTGCCCCAAGCTCCTGCTATAGCTATTGCTATTATTTGAGCCTCCTCTTCTACCCGTGTTTTGGGCATAATGAGAGTCCGCCCTTGGTTTTAGAAAAGAGAGAGAGAGGGGTGGAGCTTCGTCATTCTCGAGAGAGACGACGAACAAGCTTTAGGCCAGCTGGAGAAGAGGGAAGCTGAGGCAGAACATGAAGATGGAAGCGAGGCCAGTTGAGCGAAACAGGGGGATCAGGGTATAGACAAACCGTGAAAATGGTGGCTCTTACCGCCAGAGATTGGATGCCCATTTTTCCATGCTCTAAGCGGGCAAAAGTTAGATTTTCTCACTTGCTACAATATATTGTCTTTTCCCAGTTGAAAGATGATCACAAAAGGCTTCTTTATTGGGAAAATGCTCTCTAGAAAAGTAAAATAAAAAAATTCAGGAAAACGCAATCGTGCTTTAAAAGTACATTGATTTCTGCAACCCATGGAGGAGAGGGAGAGAGAGAGACAGAAAGAGAGAGAGAGAGGGCCAGCAGGGGTATGGAAAAAACCAGAATTTTATTTTCTTGAACTGAAAAATGGTGTTCAGTTTCGCAAACTACATACAGAGGCTTCTTAGTCACTACAAGGGACCAAACACAGAAACCTCTCTCTCTCTCTCTCTCTCTCTCTCTCTCTCAGGCATCAAAGCTATCTTCAGTCTCCAATCCTTAGCAGTCAACAGTGAAGAACTTCCAATCCATGGCATCAAAATGCATAGACCAATCTGCAGTTATCAGCCATAAAAACAAGTAATATTCTCTTTTCAGCCCTTTGTTTCTGAGAGTGCTGCTTCCTCTTTCCTATCATTTTCCAGCTTCTTCAACTCTGATTCCAGTTTAGCCAAAATCCAAACCTTTCGAGGAAAGGTGCTCTATCAAGAACCATGGGCTCCCTTACCATGACATCAATGGCATCATATATTCATAGCCTCAACGTTGCCTCTCCCTTTAGCCCCAAAGAGAACCAACCAAGCCCAGCTATGGCTATGTCCATGCTGTTTACTTCCCAACTGATCCCTGACACCTTGAATTCCTGTTGCCCCCACTCTCCGAGCTCTGAAACCCTCTCATCTCCAGGCTGAAAACAACAAACCCTTTTAACAGGGATTCATGCATATATACATTCATTATACATTAATACCTACAAATACAAATGCATGCATCCATCAATCTATACAAGACACAAACATGCATTATACACAAACATACATAAACTTAGACACATATCATACATGCATAAGATTCACTGAGCTATTTTTAAGTCGCTTGGATGTGTGCATCTGGCAGCTCATAAATGGTAATCTTTTGTTTAGGTCTAGAGTATGTCCACCCTCAAACGCAAATTCGTTTTGGGTAAGAAGACGAATTGTTTTCCGGTAAGAGCAGCTTCATCATTTTCAAATTGCTACTCAAGAGATAGGTGGCCTCTGGAGTATAGAAAACGTGGCGGTTGATATCAACATAATATCAGCCCATTGCAGTATACATTGCTCCATTAGGATAAATTATTATTGTTCATGACCAATATTTTCCTTCATCATATGCGCCATTCCTCAATAATACTCGATATGCTTAATTAGCTTATTGGGAGTTGGTTATTTTTGTTTGAGAAGAGAGACAGATCATAAGCTCCACTAGATGTATGTGAAGGAAACTCTACTAAATAAAAGAAGATGCCAGAATGTTATCTGTAGCCTGGTGCCAGCATGCTTTTTCCATAGTTCTTCAGCATTTTCTATCTTCCCCAAATGAAGTGAAGTGTTCGGTGAAGCCCAGACAGTTACATAGATGGTCTCCACGGAAGCATGAGTTAAATCAAGTCTCATTGGGCCACCAACATGAACAGTCTGTCCTGCCTGCAATTGGTGTAATAATGATGATTATAAGTTTATAACATCATCCATGATGAGAAAAATGTAAAAAGTGAAGCAACAGGTAAGATCAACGTCATGTAAAAGCCAAATATCTGTTGCTCAAAAATCACACAAGAAATGGTGAAAAGATATAAATCCAATTAATAGAAATGAGTCAAATGCTTTCTCTCAAAAAAAGTAAGAATGAGTCGAATGCAACTCTAAAAACATTCAAGCAACAAAATCCAGATGCCAGAATCAAGGTTTAACGGGAGAAGTTGAGCATTACTATTTATGAGAAGCAAAATGAAAGGGCAGCCCCTTGCGTGCTTGCACGCACGTGCATGCGTGTGTGTGTGAGAGAGAGAGATAGAAGTTGAGCATTATTATTTATGAGGCAAAATAAAAGGGTAGCCCCCTGTGTGTGTGTGTGAGGGAGCCCCATGTGTATGTGTACATGTGTGTGTGTGAGAGAGAGAGAGATAGAGAGAGAGAGAGGGTGAAGAACCAATAAACAGCAACTAGACAAAGATAGAGAATCAAATTATGAATTCCATACAACTGAAGCCCAGAGAAGAGATACACATGAATCAAGAAACCAAAGGCTTAGGCCTCTGAGTAGGATGCAAAGACGAGAACTAAATACTGGATACTTCAACCTTTTTTTTTTATTTGTATCTGTAAACATTGTATGCCGTTGTTCTTAAATAATTTTACAGAACAATTAAATATTAATTACAGAAAAAAAAAAGAGGAAATAAAAGAAATAGAGCTCTAAAGTCCAATAAAGAATATGGGGAAGACTAGGTCAGCTTGTTTGGGCTTTCGGGACAAGCTTCAAAACTTCGAACTCTTGACCTCCCTCACCCAAACTGATGTCTACCACTAGGAGAAAGCCTAAGAGAAAACAGGCCAGATTAGTTTATTTGTGCTTTCTGGTACCTCCTTTACCCAAGTCAAAGGCCAAGGTTCATAAGTTCTAAAGGTCACTGGAATTGAGAAAAAAAATGGAAAGAGCTCCATATAACCAGGCAGGTTGGCATGGTTAGTTTCTGAGATAAACTACAAGGTTTCAATCATTGACTTCCCTCACATAGACTGGTTCTCTTACCATTAACCAGAGCCTGAATTCTGCACTGGATACAACATATTTAACTTACAAACGTCAAATGGCAATGACTTGAATCAAGAAAACATGCAGATCAAAATTCTCTAAGCAATGAATAAACAAAAGTTAGAAGTGAGTGACAGCATTCAAATCATGAAAAGATATTCTAATTAAAAGTTAATCCAGAAATATATTATCAGAATACCATTTGCTATGTGTGCCATTCGCTATGTGTGCATGCTTGTTAATACCTTGCCGGCTCTTTTCACGCAGATTACTGCGTCTAGTAGGGGCTATTCATAAGCTCAGGTTACGCACCTTCATCCTATAAGTCCTCGGTTGCAACTCCTTACGAATCTCCACCATCTTCTGCTCATCTCTAGTGAGCCTCAGGCTCATCAAATAAGGATGCAAAAGCCCTGGAGTGTCATACATCTTCGCTTTTGCAGGCAAAATCCCTCCAATTCTCACAATACCAAGCGTAGTTCCAGGAACCACTGACTCTGTTAACTGGGTCATCTTATTTCCCGCTCTCTTTGCAAATGCATTAATCAAAGTTGATTTCCCTGCATTTTGAGCACCTACAACCCATACATTTCCTCTTGGACCAGCTAGCTCCTTGATGAACATTAACAAATTTCGAACACCCAAATCCTTTTTTGCACTAACTAGATAAACCCCACTTAATTTGGGGGCACCCCCAGCTTTAGCCCTGTGTCTAACCCATCTATCTAATTTAGTTGGTGATGTTTGAGATGGTAAGAGATCAACTTTTGTAGCGACAAGAACAAGTTTTGGCAATTTTTGCAATTTTGAGCCTTTTTGGAGTGCTTTTAACAAGGATTCAGCACCTTTCTGAGGAAATGAACCATCAAAATCTACACAATCAACTACTAGAACTGCCACTGTGTTTGCACCAGAATTGCTGGTTTTCAAGAGTCGGGTGCTAATCAATCGATCAAAATCAAAGTCAGGGATCAAATTCTCGAGCTTTTGGTTCTTTATCTGGCCATAAATTCGCAGAGAATGGCACTTGCGCACACTGTTACAGTGGGTTTCTCTCTTATGGCCTCTCTAGCCTTCTGTTTCCTCTCTCTCTTTGACAACTTCTCCTTCTTCCTAGAAAGAGTTTCCTCGGTTATGTTCCCATAACCCACACCAGCTGGTGCAACCCATCCATATCCTTCTTCCATTCTTCCTCATCATCTACGACTTCAGGCATTTCCCAATCAAAATTTTCATCTCCACTCCCTATAACTTCTTCTTCTACCTCTGATTCTCCTCCTCCTTCTTCTTCCTCTTCGTTTTCTTCTTCTTCACTGAATTCTCCAAGAAAATCATCAAAATCGATCAATTTCTTCCGTTTCTTCCTCAGTATCCCTCTTTATGAAAAACCCAGGAAAATAAGGGTTTTCACTCTGTATAAAAACTCCACAACCTGGACATATGGGCTGGCCCTCTTCTTCATCCCTGCCATCACTGAAAACTGGTTTTAGGGGTGCCTTAGATTTTCTTGTATTTGCTGAAGTGGGTTTTGAACATGAACAAATAAATCTGGTTTTCTTGTTGGTTTTGAGCGGAACAGAGGGATTCGAACCATGAAAACATCGAAATGAAGCTACCCAAGAAGCAAATGGACTGTAATTACCTCGGAAATTAAGGAAATGAAAACAGGGCGTAAGAGTTTTGCCATTACCTTTGAATAAAATATGAGAAAGGAGAGAAGTAGATATGGGTTTTGTAGGGCGACACCATTGGAGCTGCAGTATCATCAGTTGAGCAAGCGAGATTAGCTTATGTTGGGGGTCAATATTCATATTTTGCAGCGTTTCGTGTCTTTTTTTTTGAAATAAGAGTACAGAGACGGAATCCTCGTATCTGAGATTAGTGCGATTGAGTGTTCCTGTAGGACCCAATTGTGAATTTGGTACTACAAGCAAAACACGATGAGCATTTTTTTAATCAGTTCTTCAAAACATATTTGATTATCCTTGTGATCATTTTTCACTAGAGATAGAATTGATAGGATAATATCAAAATCATGTAAGAAAGAATTTAAAATTTGTAAGAAAAAAATCTAGCCCATAAATAATCAAAGAATATCTTGGGTTCTTTTCAGTAAACTATCAAAACCAAGCTAGAAGTAAAGGACACGGTTTCTGTGAGTCTGTGGACTCACACCTTAATAATTTATTTTTTAAATAGAATTTGATGCTAATGTTTAGGGAATATGTAATCTTTAACATAAAGATTATTAATCTGTAAAAATAACTAAATTTTTAAAATTAAAAATGATATTTTTTAAATAAAATATTTGAACCATTTATTTTACTTTTTCTTTGGATGACTATTATGCGACTCAGTTTTGGTGGACGGTGTAGATCTCCATGCTGGCATAGTAACAGGTGCGGGCTTGGACACACCAAACAATTTTCCATAAACGAAAGAAACATAGACCTAAATTATACGCACATTTGCTTTCATCCATTTACGCGAGGTAAACAAAAATTGGCCAGGAGAAAAAAAAACTTAAAATTATCACACTTAGCATAAAATTGGACTTTCCAATTCAGAGTTCTGGTTTTATGTAAGGGATTGTTTACAAAGTGACCATTTACCTTATATAAATGGAGGTCACAATCATTTTTATTCATTAGATTTCAAATCGGATGGCTTGGAGGGAGTCATGAAACCATATTTTTAGCCTTATCTCAATTAATTGGATTTGGCTAATTAGAATAATTATATAATAACATAATATTTTTATTATAATATTATAATAAAAATATTTAAATCATCACTATTTCAATAAAAAGTCTTTTAAATAATAATATTAATAATAAAAATTATGGTTGTTGTAATAGTAATATTAATAACATTAATAATAACAATAATAATATTAGGGTATATGCGTTTGATTTTTAAAAATATGTTTAAATGATCGCTATATCAATAGCAAATGTTTTAAATGATAATATTAATAGTAACAGTAATACTTGTAGTAATATTGATAATATTAATAGTAACGCGAGGGTATGTGAGTTTGATTTTTTAAAATATATTTAAATAGTCATTATTTCAACAATAATTACACTAAATAATAATATTAATAATTACAGTAATACTAATGGCCGTAGTAATTTTCATAGTAACAATGATAACATTAGGGTTTGTGCGTTTAATCTATTTGAATGGAATTGACATTTCCTGAAATTCGGCATAAAATGGAGATACAGGACTCCCTCACAAAAATGTCAATTCCATCATTTGGTCTGGGCTATTTTTATGAAATATATCTCCAGGAGTCCCATTTCCAGGGATCCAAACGGGCCGTATTAGAAGTAGGTCTTGAGCTTCATATGGATCGAGCTATCTGAAAGCGAAGCTCTAGGATGCAAAAGTACTACTGTTGGATGGAATCCTCGCATACAAAATGAAGATAAATTGTCTCCTCTACCTGAGTTTAACAAAGCAGTGCCATGGCTGAAAAAGAGTTCGTACTTGGCTGAAGCTCCCTCTATGGCTGTGCTGATCTTTGAGGACTAGTTAACGACTCTTGCTGCCGCATCTCAGAATGGGGTAGCCAAGTCAGTGAATCTCCAACCGTCAAAATAAGGCGTACCTCCAAACTATGTCATGCACTGTTGTTATTGAAAATTTTAAGGACGGCTTGAGAATCTATTTTCATTTTTAATTATAAAATTTCAAATTTCAAAAATAGTTCAAATAAAGCAGATCTATAACCGCTTGCGATATGTAATATTTTTGGGACCTGCTATCTCTATTCTTCCTTTTTTTTTCTCTTTATTCCATATCCATATATCTCAATGTTGAGGCAATCAAGTAGATGGTTTTCTATTTCCATTCTAACCCTTTTCCAATGGCTTTTTGAGGTGCACTTTGACTCTATTATCTAAGATGCCAACCTTATATAAATTTTTTCCTAAAAATATTGGAGCTAAGATTCTCCTACAGCCACATATTCCCTACCATGTATGATACACTAGTTGGAAGTAAGCTAACTAGGCTTAATAAAGAGAATGAAATGGAGTTAAAAAAAATTATATAAAACAACAAGGAGGCAGAGGGCTCATTCTTCTCTATCAAGTTATTTGTGTTCCTCATTTCTGGTAAAAAACCATAGTTAAAAAAATAGTTAAAAAGGCCCAGATGGTGTTTAATAAAAAATTGTGTACTTTAGGTTGGCCTGCAAGGTTTCATTGTGATGAAATTGTAAAAAGTGATTGATTATTTTTTTTGGATCATGTACCCGATATTCAAATTAGTTACTGTTTATCTTTTTATTTCTCTGGATTCCTCGTGTTCGGGCTTCTTTATATTTGCCGGATTTGCAATGCATGGATAGAGAGAGAGAGATCCAATTGTGGGTATGTACATAAAGAGAGAGGGAGGGAGGAGGGGCCCAACCTCGATTTTTTGTGGGGATTCGAAATGTGTGCGTTTTGATGTGTGCTTTTTCAGAGAGAGAGAGAGAGAGATAGAGGCCGTACTTGGAGAGGGTATGGACACTGAAGTCTGCTTTTGTTTAATATATGGAGTATGTTGTGTGTGTTAAGTGTCTTTCTTTGTCTTTACTATGTACTATATATAATCAGTGTTGGTTCAACTTGGAATGGAATCAATCGAGTAAATCAAAATCGGTTACTGGTTGAGTTAGTTTTGTCCGATTTAGGTGATCCGGTCAGTTATTTTTAAATTTTTTTAAAAAATATATATAAAATACCAAAAAATTAAGGATTTGTTTGTAAGGTGTTTTTAACTGTTTTTTATTATTTTGGTAAAAACTGAAATGTATTTTGTCAACGAAAACTTCTTTTTATAACTTTTCTTCTTTTTTATAGTATTTTTAAATAACCCTTGGACACATGGATTTTTTTACTTCTCAACTTCATTTAGATGTGTTTTGTCTAATTATGCTTTAAATGTACATTTCATATTTTTTTAGAATTTTTTTGTATTCCTTTAATCTTTTAACGCTTTTCGACTGTCCGAGACCTATCCAATTAAGACGGGTGAATTTGCCGGTTTCCGAGTTATTCAGACCCAGCCCATGGCCAATTTCAAGGTCTAGTTCGATTTTGTTGAACACTGCATAAGATTATATAAAAAACAGGCGTATAATTTTTATCTCCAAATAATTAGTTTTTGAAAAATATCTCCATACTTTCTATTTTTAAGTTTCATTTCACAATAGACTCAAGGTTTTAAAAGATATATTAAGACATAAAAATTGTAGATTTTATTTAATTTAAACCTGTTTTTTTAGGCCAAACAAATCTAAAAAGACATATCTTCTCTCTCTCGCCCATTACCCCTCTCAATCTCTCTCCCTCTCGGTGCCCATTACGTCTCTCTTGCCTGTCAAAAGAACTCACGGCATCCAAGCTCTTCAATTTCTCACTCCAAAACAAAATCTTTCACCCATCTCTCTCTTTTGGGAAACTAGTTTATTAGTAAGGCAAACCTCATCTTAGACTATTATGATCTCCCTTTCTATTGATGGCAGAAAATAACCACTGAAATTCTCAGAGAGAAAGTGCCTTTCTCTCTCTAAATTCTCTTATTCTTCTAAGTTCTAACAATTGAGCCAGCATTGAGAGAGAGAATGCATGGTTCTATAATATCAAAACCCGAAACCCCACTAAAACTATTACAACTACCTCTATATTGATAGCTAATAATAAACACGGAACGGGTCTTTGGTCACGCTACTAAGATTGGACCAAGCTTACAAGATGAGAGAGAGATAAAGAACTTCAAAGCCCGGTTGGAATAAGGTGGTTTGGAGAAATTGAGAGAGGTAATGGGGAACGAGATAGGAAAAATGGGGGGAAGGCTTTTAAGGAGGTCAGGAGAAGATGTAATGGGCAAGAGAGAGAGAGTTTTGGGGGCTACCGATCCATGGTGGTTTTGGGGATCCGGTGGTTTTGGGGATCCATTAGGGGGGGGTTCCCCCCCCCCCCACCCCCAAACATAACCAATACATAACTGACTGGTTTTGAGTCCAAACCGACCGACTAATAACAAACTAGGCAGTTTTCTAAAAAACTGGGTAGTATTTTTAGAAAATGGGAGTTTTATTAGGAAAAATTACGTAAATATCCACTTTAGTTTACATTATTATCAAATACTTTTTGTTATTATTGATATGTCCATTTTTTGGACTTCATAACAATTTTTTTTAGAAAGACAAAACTTCCTTTTTTTTGGTTTTTCAAAAGTCAAATTCAAGCCAATTTTGGTTTTTGAAAAACTTAAAATTTTTCAATCTTGTGGGTCCTCTACGTATTCTCTCTCTTCCACCGAAAAATCAATCTACGTAATTTGATCATGGCCCAAAACATCTGTTTTGCATTGTGAAATACTTCTTCACTAGCAGAGTCATTCCATTGAACAACATTTGTGCACATTCCCATCACTTTCTTTGTTTTACAGAGCTTTTTCCAGTGGATGCCGCATACTAAGGTGCAGAACTCCTCTCCCACGAAAGCACGATGGGTTTCCAAAATCCTGGAGTCAGAAAAAAAAAACGCAACGTCTAATATAAAGATTTAAAACAAACCAAAACACAGTGCAAGAAAACCCCCCTCATCTCTATCTCAACACCACGCAAGAGAATCTCCCTCGAGAAAGAAAGGAAATAGAATAGGGAAAAGTGGATGAAAAGGATCAATAGAGAAAACCATGTACAAGACAAAAAAGCCGTAATAATCGATACCCAAGCAAATGTCACATAAATTAAAAAAAACTAAGCCAAAATAAAATGGAATACCAAACATGATTCTAAAAATGATTTCTTAATAAGCAGATATCTCATGCAAAATCTACCAACCTAACCCCAAAAAAAAATCAATAGAAAAAAAAAAGGAAGAAGCCCAACTTTCAAATTCAGAGATGATAACCCCAAAGTTCAAACAGAGAACCAACAAATTCTTAGAGATTAGAATAAGGGCTATGATTAACCCAAGAATTACACGATCAAAGAAAAGACCCGAACAGAACGAAAACTAGGCTCACAAGAATACCTACTTAATTTTCAAAAAAACAACAAAAACCCTAAAAAAAAAAAAAGGCCTTCAATTGATACCCAAGAATCCAAATAAATTGCGTAGACTGGTTTCTCGATGGAAGAGAGAGAGGTTGAGCGAAAATACGCAAAGGACCCACAAGAGAGAAAAATTTTCAGTTCTTGAAAACCAAAAATTTTAAATTTCAGTTTTCACCAAAAATTTAAAATTTTAGGTTTTTCAAAAACCGAAATTTAAAATTTTCAGTTTTTCAAAAATCGAAATTGACATAATTTTGGTTTTTGAAAAGCCGAAAATGGGTAATTGCCTTTTTTAAAAAAAAATTGTTACAAAGTCTAAAAAACAGACATATCAATAATAACAGAAAATATTCAATATTTTGATAATAACGAAAACTAAAATGGATATTTACGTAATTTTCCCTCTTTTTTTATACTGTACAACTCACGGTGGAACATCAACACTGGTAATATTTAACAGCTAGGGAAAATGTGCTGTGCACATGCTCCATACATTGTAATCATAAGCAGCATCCCAATCTAACACGTGGGTGAACAGTGTTGGAGGAAGACTGGGGCCACCGAACAATCTTCCCCTTGTATTTCCCATAATCTCTCCATCACTAGGCGACTGATTGATCCAGCGATGACTACTATAATCTTGCCATTACCATGACCATATGGATCACAAATATTTCGGAATATTACTTTGAAATTTAAACAACTTTAACACTTTTTTAAAAACTTCAAACTTGAACGACCATGTCCTAAGCATGTCCATCACAATTTGGCAAAAACGGATTGTACATTGGCCAAACAAAGAGGTTTTCCCATTTAGACCTGTCCTAAGGTGTGTCTGAAACTGGATTGTCCATTAACCAAACAAGAGGTTTGCTAGTTTAAACCCATCCAAGTATTTGGGTTTTATATGCATATGGATTAGAATATGTCTAAACCATTCGGTTCATCTAATTTTGCAACTAGTTTTAATAAAGGGATTGTACACTCTAAGAATACTTACTTTTGATGTAAAGAAATCACAATCACTCATGTCCATTAGATATAAAGCCGATTGCTATAAAGCCTTTTGCTCGGGATTTGTCAACAAATTTAAAAAAATTTCTATTGAACTTTGAGCCAAGTTGCACACCCCCAACTCGTTTCCACATCCACCAGCCAGCCAAAGGTGATTGTGATCTCCTTCTACCACTGTGTACTTTCCTTTCAAGTAGCAAAAGAAAAGCAAGAATATTTGGTCAACCTAAGGGCAGACTGCTTTGTTTCACCACAAATTCCCCACGCACATTCTCTTGGATCCGGCAAAGAAGATCGTAAAATGAATCCCCTGAATATGAGTTCTTGAGGAGGAAAAATGAAGTGACCCTCAGAGGAAAGAAAAAACAATGTTAGAATAAAGCCTTAGAAGGATTCATTCGACCCCAAAGTAAGTAAAGTAAGAACTATAGAAAGAGACAATATACTTTTGGTACAAGGAAATTACAATCAATCTTGTCCATCAATTTTCAAATTGGGTGATTGTACGAGCATCAATGACCAAACCCAAAGTTCAAAAAATACTTCCAAATGTCATGACCCACCCAATTTGACATAAAATGGTTAGGAGTAATTGTACCTCTTTATAACAATGATAAATGGTCTCATAATATACAATCCCAAAAAGGAAATTATCTCCCCAATTTACTCCTCTTGGTCCAAGTGGATACGTGTGCCAAATTTGGTGCAAAAAAAAAATCCCTAATGCCCTAAGAATGCAGGACAGACTAAATGATTTCCCAAAAAAAACATTAATGCAAATCAAACATATTTATGCACATTAATGGTCAGGAGTAATTTGTAGCATGATTTTCTATGGAAAGATGGCAAGAAGATTCCAAGGGCATTTTTCACGTTGCATACAAGAAGGCTAAGTTCCATTTCAAACATATTTATGCACAATCAACAAAAGTTATGCTATATAAGGAATTTCAAACAAAATCAACATCATTCTTATTTCTCATTCCGGCAGAAGGAAACTCGACAATGGGTTTGAATTCTTACCTCTTCCCGGGTGAAAAAAGCTCATATCATGTTGAAACAGTGGAGAAATATGTACATAGAACAATCTTCTCATTCTCAGCAATTGATACCTCTTTCCTGTAAGGGACACCAAATTAAACATTTTTTGTTACAATCTTCTCAGATTTCATTTAAATAATTTAAAATAACCAGCCACTGAATTTACCTAATAGTAAAAGAACACCCCTCTAGATATGCCAGACAATATATCTAATCAGAGGAGTCATTTCAGTGGGCAAAACCATTCATGCATGTCTATATCTCAAAGGGCAAATCAAAGACACAAGTTGAGAATCCAAGCTGCCAAATTGTAAAGTCCAAAAATGCAGTACTAAACAAGAACGAAGTCGAGAAAAGGGAAAAATCATGTCAATTCTCAAAAACATCCGAAAGGATTCAGAACCGTGGGCTGATAACAATTTATTAGGCACATATTATGTAAAATTCGACATTTGTACTATAGAATTTTAACGATGTTTCTACACAATTGTTTTTTATTAAAATCTCGTGTTTACTTATGTAGAGATAATTTTGTAAAAAATTTATTGCTTATTCACGAGATCATTAGATGGGAACTTATTAATGGTGTTTAGTTTTCACTGAAATAGTAATATTCTCTGCCACTTCCAAGTTCACAAAATCTTTAATCAACTTCAAGTCTTCAACAAGCCATTATGGATTATGGGTAACATGAACATAGCTCTCAAAGGCAAGAAAGTGTGCACAAATGCAGACACACAGGCTGACTGGATCTTATAAAGTGCCATTACAGCAGCTTTATATGTGTGCCCATTATATTGGTCTCCAGTGCTGCACCAATAGCTAAAGAATAAATTCAATTAAGCTAGAAGATTGGAGGACAATAATCCAGTCACATTGCACAAAAGCAGAAAAAATTCAGGAATTCTAGAAGAATGGTTTTAACATACCATGGTGGATGAATACGAATCAACTTTCCAATTTCTATTTCTACATCCATGCAGATCCTTGAACTAAAAATAACAGTCCCAAAGCTTTCTCCGACATCTTCTATGTTTTGTGAGCTCTTAATGCCCTGACAGCTCTGCAAAAATGAGGGGAGCACGATACAGTGGACTACACAAAAGATGGAACTGAAAATAATTTCTCAAATTACGTAAAGCG
This sequence comes from Amborella trichopoda, assembly GCF_054954075.1. Lineage (NCBI taxonomy): Eukaryota > Viridiplantae > Streptophyta > Magnoliopsida > Amborellales > Amborellaceae > Amborella > Amborella trichopoda. Next base: position 8,125,818 of record NC_142348.1, on the reverse strand, counting down.
GTCTGGAATTTAAACTAGGTCCAATCAATAGAAAATTGCACCAAGGAAAATGTAGTACTCAAAAACCCACAAAGATAAAATCAGGTTAATACCAGATCAGAGTGGCCAGCTTGACCTTCATACATAAACCATATTGGATAGCAGTTCAAAGGTATAGGTTACTAAAAGGGGACAACCGGACCCCAAGTCCAAACTAGGCATGTTTCATTGATATGGTTGGGTTGCTCAAAACAAGGGCTGATAACAGGGTAGGCCTATGTTGCAGCCCATTACACATAAGGGTGCACATGCATACACCCTTATGCATGAAATGCCCAGAGAATGCATCATAGGACTCTATCGAAAGTACCTCAAATAAAAAATTAGAAACAGTCACTTTAACTTCTGAGTATCCCAAAGATGCCCACATATTGACGTATCTAATATTCAGTCTAAAATGAAAAAAAACATTCCTTCTAAAAAGTATGAGTATCAGAAAGTTGATAAAAAATCAAAATGCACACCTCTGCTTTATTTCCAAATGAACAATGACAAACCGTCAATTTTGCTTCTAAGCATCTTGACAATATTCGCACATCAGCAAATCTAGTTTCATCTGGAGAAACAAAGTTGCAAATTGCTAGAGAATTTGGTCAACTCCACTCACAAGTATTCTAAAACAATGCATCTCCTCATGCATTAATAATTAGGATACATATAATACAAACTTACAATGAATGCCATAAAAGGAGCTTGAAAAATGGTTAGCAGATTTGTACCATGAGAATTTGTTTTTGCTTGTGACAGCTTCAAGAAATCCAAATGCTTATCCTTCTCATTTCTTATGATCTGCTGCAACCTCCCAAAATATCCAAAACTGCACAATGCAGCAAATGTATTTCTTCCACTGTGTTATCTCACAGTTACTGAAAAATCCATAGCCAAAGAACTTGCAATGTACTCTCACCTTTTCTGTTTGTTTATAGGAAAGACAGAACCGCCAACAATCTCTGGACTGACATTGAAGGCTTCCTGAAAGCAGTCCGCCATTGTTCTCTCTTGGACCAACACACTCGCAAATTTTGAATCGTTTTGGTTGCTTTCCTGAATATGGGCTTTTAATGTTTTCAGCCATTCATACGACAGCAATATTATGAATTGAAATCTGAGATGATAGGTTTTAAATATATTTATCATCGACACTTATCTCTTATCAGAATGCAAAAAGTTTGAAGAAACCAGCCAGAAAAACAGATATGAAGAAGTCTGCAGAAGAACTCTGAAAAATTAAGGATACCTCATCATCAGTTGACACCACGTTGTCCAAAGGCTCACAGGTGTCTTCATTGTCAATACATCTGTAAGCGAATGAAGATAAGGTTTCTTTCCCGGTAAATAATTTTTTCTTCCCCTTTCCTTTACTTACCTACAAACAGCAATATAGAATCAAAACCAATAATCATACTAAAAATAAAATATTGAACATGTACTACAGAAGTAAGAATGCAAACTGTGTTAGAAGGCCAATTTGGTGAATCATTTTTTTCATGAAGATACTGCAGCTGTTTTGCTATAGATTGTTGTGTTCTTGTATGCCCATAATCCTCTAACTCAGCTAGCCCTTCAGAAAGCCCACAAAAACGGTCATCCCTTGGAACTGATGGCCATGAAACTGCCTTTGTATATAACTGTGGACGAATAGAGAACTTGAATCTGGATTTTCCTCTGCCACCTGCAATGGGAGATATATTAAGCGAAAGCTTCCATCATTTTGGCGAATGATATCCTGCATTCTATCTAACAAAAAGCGACAAGAAAATTTTTGTAATCTTCTTAAGATGAACCATTTTAATTGTTCTTGAAGTTACAATCATCTGTTAGAAAATGCCCAATATTAAAAAATTCGAATGTGCCAGCCTATGCAGTTGGGGGGCTTGGCCGCCTAGGCGCTCGCCCAGGAACAAGTACAGGCTAGCCCCCCAGGGAATTTTTAGGGCAGGGATTTAGGGCCATCAGGGAGTTCTTAGGGCAGCTTTAGAGCCCCAAAGCCCCTGAAAATAAAGAATAAATAATTATAGAGACAAACATCATCAAATTGCAACAAAACTCAGAGTACATATTATGATATAAAATTTACATAAACTGATCAAGTAACCAGCAAAATACATAAACTGATCAAGTAACCAGCAAAAGTCAATCACTAAAGCATGATGTCCACTGCCTACATGTGATGTACTTAATAACTTAAACGACAATTTTGTGTCATCACCACCCCAAATAAAATCTGATGATGATTCCATGCCATCATCATCAGAGCCCCTTCCTCAACATATTGAGCACCATCCTTTGTCTCATCTAAATCTGCTTCATCCTCTCTCAATCCCATCAACCTCTTCCCCTTCTTCTCTCCCCACGCCCGCCCCCCCCCCTTTTTGGCTTTGCGATTGAGATCGAGTGATCCGCATAGGGCTCAATGGTGTCCCAGCAGCCTCACAAACTTGGCCCCAGGTCAAGCCCTATCGAAGGAATACCTCATCATCCCCAGCATCAACTAGCCACTGGTTAGTATCATCCATATCGTCAACTTCAACAGCATCGCTTCCATTGTGCTACAACTCTTGATGGCGCTCCTGCAGCTTTTGATTATGCTGAATGAAGACAAGGTCGTTCAGTTACTTTTGCTCAAATTTGTTCCTCTTCTTTGTATGGACCTATTAGATAAATGTTGAATGAAAACTTAAAATTTAGAAAAATATAATGTATGTTAGGCTAATAACCTAACTAAGTAAATTAAGTAACATTACCATTTCAAACGTTCTGAAGTTGAATTCACAGCCAAACAAGCTAAAAATCAGATTCAAAATATGTATGGCCATCTGCTGCAAATATGGGGGGCGCTTCCCCCATGGCCTTTCCACCATGCAGATATTTCACATACATAATGCATCTGTATAATTGAAATTTTATACTCAAATCATGAAATCAAAATGAAGAAGTTCTAAACTTACCAGGAGAGAGCTTAGACCTCTACCTTATTGCCAACTCCTTTCCAAGAGACCCAGTTGTGAACTTATACTTATCTAAACCCATTGTGACCTTATCTTGGACTTCGAGATCAGGGTTGAGTTTGAGATTGCATTGGTGGATTGCTTCCATGAACTCAGTCTTGCTATGTATCTCATGATCAGTGTAAAAGTGAGCAGGGTTAAAGTAGTTAGTACCCTATTAAGTATAAGGGCCTCTCAAGCTGGCAGTTCCATTTATCTTCTATACTATATAATCTTCAGATATTCTCCATACTAGCTTCATCATTCCCAAAACATTTCTTGATTTCTTCCTTAGCATCCCGCCTAGCTTTATAAATGTGACCCACTGTGGGTTCCTTCTCAGCATCAACCATCTTGAGTACCTTTACTAGTGGCTAAAAAACACATAAGGCATACTGAACCCCATTCCAAAACTGCGAGTCCATGACAATCTCCATCACTACATTCTCATTTGATCTCTTGGTCCACTGCGAGTTGGTCCAATCCATAGATACGAACATCAACTTCCTCTTACGAGTCGCCTTAAGCACGAGGTCTATGCAGTGTGTTGTGCAAAGTGATCACAAAATATGCGGCCGCTATGCCATCAATAACTTAGCTGCCTCCAAATTGCCTAAGTACTTAATGCTCACTACCTAGACCACTTTATCCTCCCTCACCTCCTCTATGTACCGGTCCACCGAAAATGAAGGTCGCATCATGGAACTTCTTAGAAGTATCAATAGACCTTAAGAAAAATGTCTCTAATGGACAATTCACCATCAAATTCATAATGCTTTTATTTCTCTTATCACTCCAATCATCAGTCATAATAGTACAACTGTATATTTCCCATGCCACCATGTGGGTCTTCAAAAAGTTATTAGTAAACTCAACCTTTTCTACGCAATGGCAACTTAAGCTCATAAGCAGTTGGGGCCCTATACGCTGGCCCAAATTGCCCCATTGCTTCCAATATAGTATAAATCCATTGGCCCTCTTCTTCGAGGCCTTTTATGCATGGGCCCCATTACCCTACTAGAAGATCCAACCTCGGCATATCTATCCTCTTCTTCTTCCTGAACTTGACAAATATCTACAATTCTGACAATTTCTTCATATCTTTTCCTCACTTGCTCTTTGTTATTTTTAACCCCCCTCCAAGTGCTCTAAACAGTGTTTGAAAAGTCATCGATCTGGATCGGATTCGTCTGATTTGGATCGAAAATCGTCTAAAGCGATCCGGATCTCGAAATATATCGGGATCCATATAAATCGCATTTTTCAGCATTAATTTATAATAAAAGTTGTACTTTCCATTTTTCAGCATTAATTTATAATAAAAGTTGTACTTTCCTGTGTACAACGTCACACCATTGGTACCCTCCTTCCCTGTGCACACGTCACACACAGGGAATTGGAAGCATTTGATAGGGAATTAAAAATCATATGATATGGAAGCATTTTCTAATAACGTTTAATCATGTCTACTGCAATATTATAATTAATAATTATACATTGATAACCAAATCTTGTATTTTATTTATTACTTTATTTACATTATAAATTATATAATTTATTATTTTTCTTATAGTTGTAAATAAATTTTTAAAATTAGATGATATTATAAGACATTTTAAATTTGTTCTTATTTGTATAGTAAAATAATTATAAAATATAAATCAACAATTTCAATTTCCTTCTATAATATTATAGCTAGTTAAGTTGTGATAATTTTGGATGAATAATGCGAATTAATAAATATTTAATATTTTGATATGATTCTAATTTCGCTTTATATGAGAAATTATTATTTTTATAATATTATAATACTATATTATAATTAATAATTATACAGACATCCAGATAAAAAAATGTATCAGAATTCACCTATTTTTACAAAGTAATGAAAGTACATAATGTATCACTCCTAATTACGTTTAGAAACTAAAATAACATTATTTTTAGAGATTTATACTTCATCCATGATAATTCTATGCTTATCATTTTATGTGATGTAAATTTAATTTTATGATTATTCCCGATCCGGATCGCCGATACACCGATCCGGATGGGTTTTTGGGGTGCCCGATCGATCCGTTTTTTAAACCACTGGCTCTAACATCTCTCTCCTAACCACAGCTGGCATTTGAGGGCATGAGGCCACATCCCCTCTAACGCCAACTAAATCTTTCTTTAATCTGTTAATACTAGCATTACATGATTTCATACAAAATTTACACTCCACCCTATTCGTATCGATGGGTTTGAACTAGATCCGTAAACCCGGATCACTTTGCTTACTTGATCCAGTTGAAGACATTGTCATGACTCACGACTCATGACTAACAACAAAGCTCACACAGTCACAGTGATTCATGGAGTATAACCTAATCAACAAACCTAAAAAATACACAAGATGAAAGTATTAAAGGGAAGAAAATAAAGAAAAAATTTCGAGTTTTGAATGAAAACTTTTAAGTAAGCAAAACCAACTAAAAGAGACCACAAAAAATATATAGAACCTGGAAACCAATCAAAAAATAAACTACACAATGTGCAAACCAAATGAAATATAAAAAATACATAATATTTAGTTTTTCAATCTAAAAAAAATCAAATAATATGATATCAATCTAAAATAAATAATCACATAATATCACATAACAAAATAACCATAAGATTTGATTTGCAATCTAAATATTCGACAAATATTAATTTAATTTAAAGTTTCAAACTATTCACAAAGTATAAGCCCAAAGTGGAATTCACAAAATCTTCCAACTACAAACATGTAAAACAATCAAAAAAATAAAACAATATCAAATCATAACACATTATACAAACTTCTTTTGAGCCACAATCTATCCAAAATTCTATATTTGAGTATCAATGACATGCGTACTTCTTCATCTAGCGGTCCTGGAGTCATGACAAAGCTATAGAAAACATAGGAGGAAAAGATCTCAAAAAGTTAGGTTTCCCTCCAAGTTAGCATGTGGTATTGATATTTGATAGTAGCTATAGAGGCAATTTGTTGGGGTTTGTGGCCTTTAAAGCCTTAGAGAGCTTGTAAAGAAAAGTACTTTATAATGATTTGTGCACTTCGGTGGGAGCGTACTATGACTGACTGCCTTAGGCCAGGTCATGTCCAAAACCCTTACCCTTGGGCTAGTGGCACTACCGTTGAGGATTTATTATGGTCATTCCTTGTTGTGTAGTCTCCTGTGTATGGAGGAAGGGTCAGTGAGAGCAAGTGTCAAATCCTCGATAAAACTTTTGCAAGGAAAGTACGTCGCATTTTAGGAAGCAATCATATATATAGGGGCATGTGTCCATGTGTATAGAAAGAGCGCCCTTTTGCACTATATGCATTTGACTTGCTATTAAGGGGGTCCGTGTAATCCACATACCAAGACTATGGTTCTTTGACTAACTTTGACGGGCCAATCATGAGTCCTTGCACTTAACAGTGGATCGTGGCTCTCATTGGGTTAGTTTGAGAAGACATATGTGGATCATGGATCCTAGCATGGGTGGACTCCCTGATATACAGTTGGTTTTGACCCATCAAGTTCCTATCTACTTCTTAAGTTATAGTGTTGTGTGTTTTGGATCCTTGTAAAACTCCATAAATATCGCTTTCAACTAAGAACGTGTTATTGAGAATTTTGGATATTTTTTTAGAATTTTAAAACAAATTTTAATGTGTAAACTAAAAGAGTATTCAATAATTTTTAAATAACAAGGGTATTTTAAGAATTACAATTTTTTATTAGTGGGACCCATGTGTAGGGGGCTGAGGGCCCAAGTCTCATATGTGGAGCCCACTAGGCCACACGTCCCATTAAGTGGGACACCACAAATTTTCTTGACACATTGTTTTAAAACTATTTCTTAGTAAAAATATTACGATTCAAAATATTTCTTTAAAAAACATTTTGTAAAAGATTTAAGGGGATAAGGTTCCTAAAGATTCACTCTAGATCATGATGGTTGATCTTGGAGAAGTGGCTTAGATTAAATCTTCTCTCTTACCTCATAGATCACCTAATAATCCTAGATAATGTTGAACTCCTAATCTGACTGGGACTCCCTAGGTTCTAGAATCCTATCAATAGGGGTCTCCCCTCCATTCTATACATCAAACATCTCCCTTCTCTCCACACCATTCTCTCTCTCTCTCTCTCTCTCTCTCTCTCTCTCTCCTCTTTAAAAGGTGGCACGCCACCCCCCATAAGTGTTGGGGTGGCACACACCTCAAAGAGAAGTCAAGGAGGGGGGCAAGCCCAACCTCTTGTTTTGATTTTGGGGAGGTGCCATCTTGATATTGCCCCTAAGTTAAAAAAAGGTTCTTACTACTTAGTGAAACCTTAATCGTGACCCTAGCTTTTTGGCCCCATAAGATTCAGAAAGGGAGTCTCGAAGGTGCTTCTCAATTTCAGATTGGTCGATTTAGCAGGTTCTAAGATCAAGTGCGCCATTGGTCAGGTGATCGGGTGTGGAGTGTGCTAAGTCCTAAGGGGGTAACCCAAGGCAAAAGTTAATAAGTCTTCCCATATTTATTTAATTTTATTGATATTCTTGCTTATTTATTTTCCTAAAGTTGTTCAGTTTTATTCAGTTTGAATAAAGTTTATTTTTGGCAATAAATCATTAAGTTCCTAGATTGTAGTAGGCCTATTTTATTGTAATCATGGCACCTGTAAGTAGAATTTTCAGCAATTGATAAAAGAAAAAAAAGAAATTGTTGAATTATAGCCTGGAATTCAACATTGCCACCTCTTTCATAATCATGGGTGGTCTGCCATTTTCAATCATACAAAGAGATAATGTCTTGCAATGTAGTGCATGGACAAACAATATGGATAGTTTCACACTCTAAGATATACATATTATCATGGACACAAGAAGAAGTTGCTCAGCATTTCCAAAATCTATGACATGGATACATATTCCTTTTTTTTTAGGATGGGGATTTTTTTTTTTTTTGGGGGGGAGGGGGGTGGATGGGTTGGGTTTAGGTCAGATAGTGGGATTGAAACTCAGATATGTTATGCACTTGTCAACCCAGGTGGTCAATTCCGGATATGTTGTGCACCTTTATCTTATGGACATGGTTTATATGAGTCCATTTTGAAATGAGTCACCTCTTAAAAATTTATTTTTGAGATGGATTTTTTGACCTAATTTTTAAGAACATATAATCTCTAATATGGAGATCATAAATATGAAAAAATAAATAACTTTTGAAAATTAAAAATAATAATTCTATTTAAAAAACATTTGGACCGTTATTTCAATTGTTTTTAGATGGACCACCAAGATGGATGCTTTATACCTCGGGGGACGGCAAATGTAGAAATGCGGTCCTCGCCGCATGAAACAATTTTCCTTATCTTATTATTAGTATATTCATCATGTTTTAGGGGCGGCACTTTACATGTTCTGGATACATATTTTAAGATTGGGAATTAATTTGAGCACTTTTGAGCTCCAATTCATTTCTTTTTAAATTGATCCAGGAGATGAATAAACACTATTTGTGAGTTTTGGGGTTAAAAAAACTGCTGATGTGGCATTTTGGCCATGGGACCAAAATATACAGTTTGGTCCCACAAGATCAAGGGTGCGTATACGGTTTTCTCATGGGATCAAATTGCATATTTGGTCCCATAGGCAATTATGCCCTGGAAATTTTCAAATCATATTTAGTTCACCTTGTGATCAATTTCAAAAGAAAAAAGATCTGAGCTCTTGAAACCTTGATCTGATGGTCCATAAAATGGATGGTCCAGAGACAAACAAATCATATTTAGTTCACCTTGTGATCAATTTCAAAAGAAAAAAGATCTGAGCTCTTGAAACCTTGATCTGATGGTCCATAAAATGGATGGTCCAGAGACAAACCTAAATCAAGATTTAATTTGGAGCATTTTCTTTATTAAGCCCCATATTACCTTTTTTTATTAAAAATTGGTCTTCGAGATGAATTAAAGATTATTTGAGAGTTTTTGGGACAAACAAATCACCCCAAAAATGGTGCTTTGGCTATTTTGAATATTCATATAATAGATAAGATGTAACATCCACTTTAAACTTCTTGAAATAATTTTAGATATATCACATTAAGAAATATAATTTCAGTTCTTCTCATATTATTTTGTAGTTAGAAGCATCCTAATAGTATTTGGTATTATTATCATATCATGTCAATGCCTGCAGACTATGCATATAGAAGTGTTCGGGTTGGGCCACGACTGACCTACGCCTTGTACTAGAGACTTCAATCTCTTGCAAACAAGGATGATGTCCATAGTAGCATTCCACTAACTTATGATGATTCTTCATTTCCTTGGCATCTTAGCAACATTTTTAATGATAATAAAGCTATTTAAAAAGTATCCTGAGAATAATCATAGTTTAATGGAAATGATCATATCCAAAAGTAGGGTCACAAGTTGAAGGATTTGTTAGCATAGATTTGGTGCACTTTCTCTCAAAGGAGATTTCATCACAAAGCAATAACCACAAATCCATGTTTGTTTAAAAACATATTCCAATAGGAAAGAAAATATCCATGATTAAATATAATTAACATGGAAAGGACAACTCGAAGGATCTCAGTGCCCATGAGAAGCAAAGTTGATACCTTTCCGGGACTTTTCCACTTCAGGATGGTTGGCAAGGGACGAGGAACAGCTGGACCTGTTATGTAGAGCTGCAAGTTGCTCGGCTTCCTTAAAAATCATATCCCACTGAGACGATTGATATTGATCCACTTGATTCTCATTCTGACAATTTTTGAAGTGTCCTTGAAGTTCAGAAGTTCCATTGATTAACGGATAATCAGAGAGCATACCATTCTCCTAAATGAACCAGAAAATTTGCTTTAGATATCTGATGAGTAGTAAAATAGTTGCAAAGTACTGCATGAAACAGAAAATATGAACCATGGTTCATACTCTCTAATGAGCCACGATGATTATCCTTTCCTATTTTATGTGTTTCCATGCATGGCTAGAAAGTTAACAATAACAATAACAATCAAATTTGAACCTATGTTGCTTGACAAGTAACATATCCATCTAATACATTGCTTCATAAGTTTTCAGCATCAGCAACCAAAATAAATCTCATATACCATACCAGATTGCCAGTGATACAAATATAATAAACTTTCTTTAACTTGTAATAAAAAAATAATTCTCACAAATTTAAGCCCAAAGAGCAGTAGTAGCATGTGCCTGGAAGCCACTATCAGAGGAGAATGTATGCTTTTATGCTTAAAAGGTCAAAATAATCATGCTACATAATCAAAATCTCAATATTCAAATTAAGTGCATAACTGTAAGATCTGTAATTCCTTATTTTCTAGAAAAAAAAAATGCAGTGAGCAGCGTAAGCCATTTTTTAGTTCAGAAAAATGAAGAGACATTGTTTAGTTCATCAAACACGTTTTGATGTATCAAGGGTTCATTCCCAACACAAAAATCAATGAGAATTATTACCAAATAGTTTCCCATTTGATGAAGTATCGGAGAGATACCTCAGTTCTATGAGTAGAGATTGAAAGCATAATTTGCAAGCCCAAATCAGGACCTCGAGTAGAACCCAATCACTCATTCAGGGTTAAACCAGAGACCCACTGGGTCAGCAACAAGCATATTTTCAGTTTCTTTGCTTTTTTCTATGTGAATCACTCATTTCAGGAGAACAAGACCAAACCCATTGAAGATTTTACCAAAATTAACCTGGCAATAGGCCAGGTTGGTTGCACCCTAGTGAGTCCCAGATGGACAGGACAATGAATTGACGACAATGAAGGATGTATAAAAGAATTAGAACATTTTCATCTTCACGAGTTAAGGGATGTAGAAATACAGCCAAAATGTTCAATTTCAGAAGGTTGTTGGAAGTTAGCAAATCATGGAGCAATCTTCAAAGAATATATACGTCCAAAAATTTTTGGCTTGCAGTTGGAAAAATCAAATCACTGAGAAAATACAAATTTGACAGATTTGGGGGGTTATTTTTTGACAAAGGGAAGAATGCATCAATAAAAATTGCAATCTTCTACTCTAGTGAATAAAGCAGTACTAGTTGACTCGCTTGCAGTGGAGGGCAGCAGTCAATGGGATCTCATTTTGACATCTCTTTGATTATTTCTGGTTTTGTCTTTGCAGTTGTTTGCATACATTCACATTGATCAAAAAGAAAGCAAAAGAACCACCCAGGATCAAGAATATTCCAGGGATTATTAAAAATTTCAACAGGCAATTTAATATTAACAGCAAATGCAAATCAATCAATTAAATAGTTGACAGCAAGAGCTGCTTCAGCACTGAAGACTCATGGGATATATTATGGTCCACTAATCAACTGGAACCAACATTTATTCAAAAAGTGACCAGATGATCCACAAGCACTAATTTCAAATTCCAACAAAGCTATAAACTATTAAGAAAATAGATTGATCAATTAAACTTTTCAAATAATATGTCAAGATAGAAAAATCAAGGGTGGATATGTAGTAGGCTGTTTATCATTATCAAGAGAACAAAGCTACTTCTTTGATTTAAAAAGAAAAAGAAAAGGGCAAAAAGGATTGAAAAAGAGAGAACCTCCTAGAACATCTAGTTTCAAGATCTAGATATGAAGTATATACAAGCTTAGATCAAATTTCTCCATCAATTTGATAATACATCTAGTAAAATAAATTTCCATGCATGTAAGAAAAAAATAACCTCTTACAAATAATCACAAGATAGTTATATTGTTCTTTTGGCATACCTCATCTGAAATAGTTTCTTCCTCGAAAGGATCATTCAAATCTTCTTCTGAATCAAATCCACTGTTCTCTTTTAAAGTTTCATGAGTTTGAATATGCCCTCCAAGAGAGCAAGTGCCCAAGTTTCGTGCCTAATAATTACATCAAACAGTCACTAATTGTGATATCGTTATAGTTTCTCGAATTAAAAAAATACAGGACTTAGGAATGAACCCGAGGCCTAGGTGGTCATGACTGTGGAGCAACGACGACATCTTGGGTTCCATCTCTACCTACCCTCCAAAAAAAAAAAAAAAAAGTCACATAATACCCCATCAATGATACTGTGCTTATCAGAGGACCCAATAAGTTCCTTGTTTTGATACATCTGAAGTACTTCACTCTTTTCATTTATAAATTCATGCCTCCAAACTTGACCTCCAACAAGGTAAGCATCTGAATCATGCACCTATAAATAAGACCAAGTATTACCATTTAAGATATCATACTGACTTCTGCTGTGACAAGGAAAGAAGTGAAAACTCCATACCTCCACTGATGATATGGTCTTTCGTTCTGCAAAATCAGGTTCATGAACCCCATTTTGTGATATCTTCAGGCCTTTAAGAAAATCCAAAAGAATGAACAATCATGAGTGATTTCTAGTGATTATACTATAAATATTTAATTAGCTAGTCCAATTAATATGGGGGAAGATTTCTTTGCCATTCTCCAATAACCCAGAAATAGTTGTTATTTCGCCACTTTGCATTAAAACCTAGAAGGGAATATTATGACAAGTATTTTTTTTCCAGCCAAGTATTCGCTGAGAATAATACGAAAAGCCAGCAGTGAAAGAAACGGTATTAGGACATTTTTCTAGAAGCAAAAAGAAGAGAATTTTATGTGCAGCAGTATGTCTCCAATAATCTAAGGTTGTCCAGTTTCTTCTAATCGTCCTGCTGTTCTCCTACCACCAAGGACAGAGCCAATGTAGGGACGCTTTACATTGCTTTAACTTCGAGAATCAAGAATGCAGAAACTTGACCCTGAGACCTGTTTCCAAAAAAATTTTAGTAAAAGGGCAGCTATGATTAGACCATAGTTGTTGGAAACGCCTGGGAACCCGAGTCGTTTTAAGAACCGGAATCGCAGAATCGCCGCCGGCTAGAAGATTCATGTCTTAGGAATCGTTGTCCATACAATAGGAATCGCTAGGAACGAGATTCCTAGTTTTTGAGAATCATGCTTCCACCTAAATAGATTCAAGTTTCATCAACATATGGCATCAAGATTCCATCCTCCTTCGAATAGAGATTCTCATCCCCTTGGAATCGACACTCCAGGAGTCAAGATTCATTAATATGCGGCATCGCGTTTCCTACATTTGTGGAATCGAGTTTCTGACATGTGGAACAGAGATACGTCGCAGTTTTAAATTGTGATTCTAACACATTTGGATTCAAGCTTCTTATGCATATGGATTAAAGATCCATGCCAGTTTGAGCTCAAGATTTATAATATTATGGACTATGGAATGCGTTTGACGACCCCTACCAAGAATCGAGATTTCATTTTTATGGAGAAGGAAGCCACAAGCACATCTTGAGCCTCATCAACTTTAGAACCTATATTGGTTGTCTCTTATTAGAAGGTTTCCCAAATTTTAAAGTGATTGTGTTGACTATTGAACTTACGGTCATTATATACAAAAGACAAGTATTTCTAAATTGTTATTTTCACTTCATTATGATAAAGACAAAATAAGATTATATCTATGTCTTTTACTTTTAATTGTATGTGTTGTATTTACCAATTATATTTTAAATTTAAAGTAAAGCCCATCTAGGGTGGCACAAGTAAAATAATGAAACCCTACAACCACTAGAAGCATTCGAAAGAAGATTTCTATTCCAATTGACATGGAATCAAGATTTAATCCTCGTTGGAACCTAGATTTAATATAATTGAGAACATCTACCCACAATTAATGGGTTCAAGTTTCTAAAGATGTGTTGGATCTAGATTCCGAAATTAGGGAATTGAGTTACCTTGGTTTCAATAAATGGTTTTTAAAAATGTGTTGAATCGAGATTTCAAAATTAAGGAATCAAGTTTCTTTGGTTCTAATAAATGGTTTCTAAAGATATCTCAAATCGAGATTCCGAAATTAAGGAATCGAGTTTCCTTGGTTTCGAAACAAGGTTTCCGTGGAGATTCCTTAATGGAAACGCGGAATCAGGTTTCGGAACCGGAACGCGAGGTCAGCGGAGAGATCTGGTAACTATGTATTAGACTAGGTTAACAAAGCCCCAGAAGAACCACAATAACCAGTAAGATAAAAAAGAAAAGTGATATCCACAAATGACAACTACAAACAAATATCGTACAGAATGGGATAATCGCTACAGTATGAAACTTAGTACTAACAAAAGAAAGAATACTTCCATCCCCAAAGAAAAACAAAATAAAATAGAACTCCATGCTGTAATTGTTTCCCTGCCTTACAGCCTCCTGCTTCTAGCATTCTATGTTAACAAATATATCAATAATTATATAGATGCCACATGCATGAACAAACATGATACAAAATGTTACATGAGTGTGCATGCACAAATTATTGTTAGATACGAGTATCAGCACTAATAAATCAGAAGCCTTATGGACTGCCTAGATGTTCCCAATCAGAACAGTCCTTTTCAAAGCATACACTGTTTGGGATTCTCCGTGCCTATATTTCAATATGGAATTGCATAAACATAAATACAGAGCAAACATGAGCAATGGAACCAACACCCCCATTAAAAGACACAGAATGAACATTTATCATAAATTTAAAATAATCGCACAAAATGACCATACCTTCATTTATCTCATCTCCTGTAGCTTTGGGTGCCTGTTCAGTAAAGGTAGTAGCACAATCAATCGCAACCGCATTACATTACAGAAAAGAACCATTCTATGAAAGTTACACCATTCAACAGACAAAAAGGTCATTCATTATTAATGCTAGGTAAAATTCTGTATATAATAACACGTAAGCCATAAAGCAAACGCCAAGACTCTAGATGCTTCAAAGTTTGATTAAGAAAATGCTAATCTTGTTCATGACAACCACCATTATTTTTTCAAGCAAGAATTTAAGATCAAAAGGACAGGTGCCAATATGGAAATTTTAAAAGACTATGGTGTTTGAATTTAGTTGAACATATGATACATAAAAATATGATGGGAGTCCAACAACAAACTTCCATACATATTGCAACGGCTTAGGATTCTCCCTTGCTAACATGCGTAAATGGAAGTTTATCCTAAGCGAACCCATCTAGCAGTCACGCATTGAAACAAGAAAAGTTTCTTTCAATGCGTATGGATACATTTTTTACATCCAAAAGGTACATGTCACGAAATCATTCACTCTTAGTGTAATGATCTCCAAGAAAAGATGGTTTCTATCACTCCATTAATACAGATGAGGTTAACAAAGTTTACACATTTGTGCACACACACACAGTTTGGAGAACAAAACGCATTTAAAAATTATTGGCATTACTAAATAAATATCGTAGCATAAGGAGCAGGAAGGCACACAAAGATGGGGACAAGATGAAAGCATAGGACATCAAGCCAGGCACTATCATGATATGTAGCAGTTGAGAGTATAAAACCCACTTAGTATAGGGACAATGGCATTAGAAGAATAAGGATATACAATAGAGAGAACATGAAAAGCAGACATAACATTTTTCTCTCATAATACATTAATATGAGCAAATTGTCATCTAGCAGAATATAGAATTCTATATTCTCTAGGAACTAGCATGTTCTTGTGAATCTTTAACAAAAGAGAGAGCGGAAGGATAAGAGGAATAGTGGCATAGAAGCAAAGAAGGTCGGGTTGCCCCTCACCATCTGTGTTGAGACCGATATATATTAATATATATGTGTGTGTGGGTTCGGAGCAATTTAATCTTATGTAAATGAGAAATTACAATGAGTGACATTACACAAATAATAGACGTAAGTCTTACAGAGATGCCCCAACATAGTTACCGGAATCTCTCCACGACTTCACGATTCCAGTTTCGAAACCCGATTCCGCGTTTCCGTTAAGGGATCTCCACGGAAACCGTTTTTCGGAACCAAGGAAACGTGATTCCTTAATTTCAGAATCTCCATTCAACACATCTTTAGAAACCATTTTTTGGAACCAAGGAAACTCAATTCTTTAATTTCGGAATCTCGATTCAACACATCTTTAGAAACCATTTATCGGGACCAAGAAAACTCGATTCCTTAATTTCAGAATCTTGATCCAACACATCTTTAGAAACTTGAACCCATCAATTGCGGGTAGATGTTCCCAAATATATCGAATCTGGATTCTAGCGATGATTAAATCTTGATTAATAAATAAATAAATAAATTCAAAGTATAAAAAAAAAAAACAATTCAAAGTACATAATGTCCAATGTTTATGATGGTTGTGCACTTCCTAAAGGAAATTGGAGTAGAAAACTTCCTTCGAATGCTTCTAGTGGTTGCAAGTTTTTATTATTTTACTTGTGCCACCCTAGATGGCTTTTACTTTAAATTTAAAATATAACTGGTAAATACAATACATACAATTAAAAGTAAAACCATGGCGTAGACATAATCTTATTTTGTCTTTATAATAATGAAGTCAACATCACAATTTACAAATACTAATCTTTTGTATATAGTGACCGTAAGATCAATAGTCAACACAATCACTTTAAACTTTGGAAAAACTTCTAATAAGAGACATCCAATATAGATTCTAAAAATGTACTTGGGACTTCCTTCTCCATAAAAATGAAATCTCGATTCCTAGTAGGGGTCATCAAACGCATTCCATAATCCATATTATTGTAAATCTCGATCTCAAACTGGCATGGATCTCTGATCCATATACTTCAGAAACTTAATTCCAAATAGATTCAAAAAAACAACATATCTATATTCCACATATATCAGAAACTAAATTCCATAGATGTCGGAAACTCGATTCTGCATATTAATGAATCTTGACTCCTGGAGTGTCGATTCCAGGAGTGTGGATGAAACTTCAATCTATTTCGGTCGAAACACGATTCTCAAAAACTAAGAATCTCATTCCCCACGATTCCGTAGTACGGACAATGATTCTTAGGATAGGAATCTTCTAGCCGGCAACGATTCCGCGATTCTGGTTCCTAAAACGATTCGGGTTCCCAGGCGTTTCCAACAACTATTGCCCAATACAAAGACAAATTATTATATCATAGAGCAAATAGGCCCATGCAAGTTATGTCGTGGTTTGGATCATGGATGGCATGGCATTAAGAAACCAATGTCGTATCTATGTGAGCACCTTGGTGAGAATATCTGCAACTTGATTTTCAGTACCAATGGATTTTGTCGCAATTTCTTGATCTTCAATTTTCTCTTACAAAGTGAACGATTTCAATGTGCTTAGTCCTTCCATGATGCACTAGATTGATAGAAATAAAAATAATGCTACAGTTATTACAATAAAGCAACAACTGAGAGATGTTCTGATCAAGGGCTCCCAATGGATGTTGAATCCAAGTTACTACAGTAGTAACTACTGACATAGATCTGTAATCAGCTTTTTTGCTCAACCTAGGCACAGTTCTCTGCTTTCTGCTACTCCATGAAACCAGACTCCATCCGAAAAAGGCACATTAACCAGATATGTAGCAATGAAAATCTAAATGCCTAACTGATGAGCATCGAAATAGGCAAGAAAGTGAGAGGATTGGAAGGAGTATCTCCTTAAGTATTTAGTAGGCCATCACCAGTGGTTGCTTTACTTAAGGAGTATCTCCTTAAGTATTTAGTAGGCCATCACCAGTGGTTGCTTTACTATATTTGAAGTACGTATTTCACAGCTTTTAAATAAGTAGAGTACAACGGATGCAAATAAAAATTGGGGTTTTTTTATATATATTTTCTTGAATTTTAGATTTGGTATTATTCATATTTTTAGTTTATTTGGGGTTATTTTGTATTTTTTTGTTGTAGAGATTTGAGGGTATATAAGACATTTTTAGAATTTTAGGAGTTATCTTTGAAATAGAGAGAAATAGGAAGGACTATCTTAGAAGATATGTTCCAATCTTTAGAAAGTCAATCTTTAAGTAGAAATTGCAACTTTGATAAACATGTAGTTAGAAAGGTTGTCTTTTTTAGGAAAGAAAGGATTTTTAGAAGGAGAGAGATAAATGAGTTTTATTTATTTATGTTATTATTTCTAAGTGTATTTAAAGGACGAGTCCCTCACTGTAAAGAGAGAGATTGGAATTGAGTAAAGTTGATCTTATAAGAAGATCTTTTTAGGGGTGGATTCCCTTGCACACGTTGAGAGGGTATATTCTCTCAACCCTTTTTATTTTTATTATTCTGGTTATTATTTTTCTCCCTACATCAACAATGCAACGGTAAATTAAGAGAACTACTTCACTACAGAAGCAAAATCCAGTCGTGTAAATGTCGGGTATTGGAGTGCTCCAACAATATTGCGGCATTGTCGTGGATTAGAAACAAGTACACTTTCTTCTTCTCTCAGTCTCTGCTGAACATGTGCAAGATCATGACGGACCTAAAAAATTTTCATGCCACTGTGAGAAAGAAAATCTAAGGCGTCCCTACACTGAGAGAGAATAAGTGTAATAGCAATTCTATCCACTTCAAAATCAAGAAAATAATTTAGGGAACCCAAATCTTTAATCTGAAATTTGGCATTTCAGAGATTCTTTACTGTTTGAATATGGTCACGCGACCTTCTGATAATAACAATATCATCAACATAAAGAAGTAAAATCGTGATTCTATGCAAACTAGTGCAAATTGTGACTCTATGCAGTGCAAATTACTAATGAGTAGTCAATTGGATTACAACAAAACCATGAGGGGCTATTTTTTTGCAGAAACTCCAAACCATGCTCGAAACTCCTATTTTTAGTATATAAATCGCCTAAGTGAGCACACATACCTTGAGTTTTCGGTCACCTATGCTGTACTACCAAGTGGCCATTCCATATAGATATCTTCCTTCATATCACCATAAAGAAAGGTATTAAACGAGCTGAAGATCCCAACAATAAGTGATTGCTACAAAGAAGAAGACAATTTGAATGGTGTCCATTCGAACAATGGGGTTAAATGTTTCGTCATAATCCAAGCCTTTTTCTTGAGTATATTCCTTTGCTACCATGAGGACTTCAAAGCATTCAATGCTACCATCAGCTTTCTACTTTAATTTTATAAACCCATTTATAGCTACTACATTCTTGTCTGATGATCAATCTACAATTTCACAAGTCTTGCACTTGTGCTATGCTTTCATCTCTCATTCATCACTTTAACCCATTGATAATTCATTCTTGAATTTTTGAAACTATAAGGTTCAGCATGTTTTTTATCTGTCAAGAAGGTCTGGTGTTGAACTGAAAAGTTGTCATAGCTGACCCACTTATCTACCAGGATTTCGCACATGCATAGATCGGCGAACAAGAACAAGTGCCGAAATAGAAGGAGCAGAGAAGGGGTTTGACTGGGAATCAGGAACAGTAATGCTTTACAATGGTTTTATATGTGATGACAAGTTCATCCCAACAAGGGCACACACCTAATGTCATTGATGGTGCCCATGTTATGGGAATGCTGAGAAGCAGACTATTTGTAACCAGCATTGCCAACAAGCTCATGATTCTCAGCATCATCGATTGCACCATCATGGCTACTATTATTTGAGTGAATGCTAACCAGATAACCACGAGATGATGTGCAACTGGAGGAGGAGTTCCTGCTGCATGACTGTCCTTCATGAGAAGGAGCTAACCAAGGCCACATGGAAATAGTTTTTTTTTTGATAACTGCTGACGATTGTATTGATTGAAAGAAGAGAGGTACAAGGTTGATTCCTAGGTAGCCTCAGAGCCAAGGCACCTGGTAAAAAAGAATGGGTCTAAAGACCGTATACAAAAAAAGAACAAAATGGGGTTATAGACTCCCCTTACAATATAGGCAGTTCATATACAAAAAGAAAGCAGAAAGGAGAACGAAAGAAAGAGAGAAAAGAAAGAGAGAGAAAAAAGAGAGAAGCAGGTCGTTAGCCGAAAGGGGACCCAGTTGAGGACTGTAAAAGGGAGGCCCTAACGGCTTCATGGGCCGCTGCTCCGTCCTTGGCGAGTTGATCGGCGAGCCCGTTCGATGTCCTCGAGATATGAGTCCATGAGACTGGCATCTCCCTGCAAAGATAATCAATCTCATCATAAATAGATAAAAGGTACCAAGGTGGAGGCGCAGTCTTAGATGCCCAAGATATGATGTTTCTTGCGTCACCCTCTACAAGAAGAGAATGACCCCAAGATTGGTCAAAATTCTATAGACCTCTAAAGGGGGCCATTGATTCTGCAAATTGCGCATCATGGATGCCGAGGTAATCCGAGAAGGAGAGGATAATGTTTTAGTTGTGATCCCTGAAGACCCCTCCTGCCCCGGCATGGCCCGGGTTGCCTAACGAGCAGCCATCAAAATTCAATTTGATAGTTCCTTGAGGATGAGGGTACCATCGGTATCTGACTTTGTTTTTCTTCGGGTTGTGGTAGAGAATCGAATCCCAACTGGATAAGAAAGATTCCATCGGAATTTCTCTGAAAGTATGATTTTGGGATGCCCAGAAGGTTACTGAGGAGGAAACATTAGAGAAGAGAGCAGCGACGGGATGGACCTTTCCACGAAAGATGCGGTCATTTCTTTCGATCCAAACAGTCCAAATTGTAGCAGCCACCGAAGCATTCCAGAGTAATCTACCCGCCTTCGGCCAGTGAGCAGCAAGGTTGAGGGCTATGAGATCCTTAACAGTCTGAGGTATAGCCCAATACACCCTGAACAGTTGAAGGACAAGGCCCCATAACTCAAAAGCCACCTTACAATGTAGAAAAAGATGATTGTTGGATTCCTCTTGACAAAGGCACATAGAGCACCTATTGGGAAGAGGGAGACCTTTTCTTTGGAGTTGATCCACGGTAAGAGCTTTGCTAGAACCAGCAATCCAAAGTTTGCACTTTAGGAGGTGCAATGGTCTTCCAAACCTGAGAAAGGTTGGAGGTGGGATTGAAAGGGAAGGTGGGGGGTTGTATGAGTTTGTTGTAGAAAGAGAGCACCGGGAAGTTCCCCGAGGGGGTCAGAGCCCATACAATTCTGTCCCTTCCCTAGGCAGGGATGAAGGTATTGTAAAGCAAGGCTGAGAGAGAGAGGAATGGAAGGACTTCGTCCTCTCGAAGATCCCTCCTGAAAGAGGCCTGCCAACACCTTCTGTCTCCCACCAACCAGAATTTGTCTTCAACGGTAGCCTCTCTATTCAGCGCTAAAAGGAAAAGCGAAGGAAAGCAATCTTTGAGGGGTAGATGGCCAATCCATAGATCAGACCAGAAGTGGACCATGGACCATAGAACCACTTCTTAGAGTGGTGGAAATGGACCTCCACACCCCAGAGGCATTAGACCGTTGTCTGGATTCGGGGATCCAGCAGAGGTTGGGAATATTGTACTTGTGTCTAAGGACTTGCACCCATAGGGAATCAGGATGGGTGGCGAGACGCCACCACCACTTTCCCAAGAGGGCAAGGTTGTGTTTTCTTAAGTTTCTGATGCCTAGTCCCCCTTGTTTTTTGGGAAGAAGAACTTTGTCCCATGAGATCAGATGGTACTTAGACTTCTCTGCTTGACCCAACCATAGAAAGTCTCATGAGTTGTTCGAGGCGGTTAGCCACAGAGACCGGTAGATGGAAGAGAGACACCATGTAGACTGGTGCATTCGATAAAGTGGCTTTGATAAGGGTGGTCCGACCTACTTGGGACAAGAACCTCCCTTTCCAACCGGCCAGCCTTCAATCCACCTTATCAATGAAATGAGACCAAAGACATTTCCTAGGTTTCCCGAGACCCAGAGGGAGGCCCAGGTAAGAAGTCGGGAGCTCCTCCACTTTACAATCCCACCGAAGAATGAGATTGGGGGTAATAGCAACCCCCATCATCTTAGATTTTTCCATGTTGACCTTGAACCCTGTGGCCAACTGAAAGCATTTGAGAAAGATTCTTAGGTTTTCGACCTCAGTAGAAGAGGCATCAAGAAACACTAAGATATCATCTGCGTATTGCAGATGGGACACGATGGGCCCGACTCTTGAGGTGCTAAAACCTGAAAGAATTCCCTCTTGGTAGAGACGACCCAGGAACAACTAAAAACTTTTGCTGAAATCGCGAAAAGGAAGGGGGGAAGAGGAACCCCCTGGTGCAGCCTTTTCAAAGACTGGAAGTACCATTTGGGGGTACCATTGATGATGACAGAGAAGTAAGGGTGCGAGATACACCCATTAATCCAGTTGCACCACCGGTTAGGGAAACCCATGTGTACCATAGACTCTAGCAATACCGCCCAATTAACATGGCCATAGGCCTTTTCCCAATCAGTTTTAAAAATAAGACCAAGTTTTTTGGAAAGGTGTCTAGAATAGATGCATTCGTGGGCAATCAACGCCCCATCTAGAAAATGTCTATCTTTAATGAATGCAGATTGTGTGGGGGAGCTAACCGAAGGAGAACTTGCTGAAGTCTAGAAGCCAAGACCTTTGAGAGAATCTTCTAAGTAGAGTTGAGCAAACTTATAGGACGGAAATCATTAAGTTCTTCAGCCCCTTCACTTTTGGGGACAAGGGTGATGAAGGTAGAGTTTATCGTTTTGTTTAGGATACCCCGCTGGTAGAATTCAGTGAAGAAGCTTAAAAAGTCGGCTCGAAAACAGTCTCAAAAGACCTTGAAGTGGGGCCACAGGGAATCCGTCAGGGCTAGGGGCTTTGTCTTTAGCAAGTTCATCCAGGGCCTTGAGGATTTCCTCTTCGAGGAAAGGGCGCGAGCCAGCAAGCCCGATCCACCGACAGTGTTAAGAAGTCTAGGTCAAACATAATGGGTCTAGGACCAATGGGGGCAGTGTAAAGATTGCGGAAGAAATTGATAATTGCTGAAACAATCTCCGCCAACTAATCGAGGTATACATTATTAACTTTGATGATGGAGATATTATTGTCTCTCCTACGACAATTGGCGATTCTATGGAAGTAACGGGTGTTGTGGTCCCCTGTTCTCAACCAATTGACCCTTGACCTCTAAAACCAGTAAATCTCTTCTTTTTTCAGGGTAGAGAGATACTCCAGTTTCGAATGGGTTCTGAGCTCACAGTGAGCGAGATTCTTCGATACTGTCCATTTCTTGTAGTTTCAAGAGGAGTTCAGCTTTGGTTTGAGAGAAATTTGTAGAAACCGAAGACCACCAGGACTTGAGAGAGGCTTTAAGTAACTGAAGCTTCAATTGAAGCCTGAATCCAGCTTTACCGTGAACCTGGGCCGAGAAAGAATACCACCACAAAGGAACGAGAGTGAAGAGGGACTTCTCTTCCAACCAGGCCAATTCGAATCTAAAAGGTTTAGGGCCCCTAACATAAGGGGCAGTGGACAGAAGGATGGGACACTGGTTTAGGTAAGGCCACTGAGTGAGAACCTGGAAAAGTCTCCTCCCATTCAACTGAGAAAAGAAACTTATCCAATTTTGAAAGAGAAGGTTGAGGGGAATGACTAGACCAGGTAAATCTATTACCTTGAAGAGGGATATCAAGGAGACAGTTCCTGGATATGAATTCTGAAAAGTGAACCATACCCTAGGAAATAAGGGTCGAGGAGTTACGCTCGTGAGACCAACGGGTGATATTAAAATCACCGCCCAGGCACCATATAGGGTTGGGGAGGGAAGCGACGTGGTCAAGTTCAGACCAAAGCCGCAACCTAGAAGACGAATCGCAGGGACCGTAAACAGCCGTAAATTTCCAAGGCAGGCCATCTGATACTCTACTAAGCAAAAGAGTCACCGAAAACTCCCCTATGAATGAGGAGATGAGGGCAGTTTGGATGGGGTCCCAAATGGCCCAAATACCCTCAGAGGCACCGACTGCGGGTAAGGCAACCCATTGGCAAGGTCGTCTACCCTAGACCTGGTGAACTTGGAAAAGGGTAGGGTCAAGGTTCTTAGTCTCAGAAATGGCTAGAACGGAGGGGCAGTATTTGGATGAAAGGTCCTTTAAGGTCGTCTTTTTCACGAGATGACCAAGGCCTCTGATATTCCAAGAGACCAGCTTCATGAGGAGGAGCCGTTGGAAGGCAGAGAGGCAATCCTTGGGGAACGCCTCAGCGGGCACACTTGAAGGGGTGGCCTAGCAAAAGGGGGGGAGGGATCCTGGGGAACGAGGGAAGAGAAGAGATTGAGAAGTTCCCTCTTTCCTTTGAAACCCACCTCCGAAGAGTGTTGAGAATCGACGAGGCACAGACAACTCGCTGAACTGCCAGCGGGCCTCGGCCCGGAACGCCATTTCCCGGTTCATATCCACCATGCTCTGAAAGTCTTTATCCAGCCCTTCCCCGTCGACTCCCTCAATGGCCGGAGTCACCGAAGGGGGAGAGAAGGGTTCAGCGAGAGCAGCTTCAGAGAGGCCACGCCCATCCTCGTCGACTGCACAGGACAAGATGGGAGGGATGGGCACTTCGAGTTGGGAGGACAGGGGGCTGGAAACCGGCAGAGAAAAAGGGGAAAGCATGGGGTAAAGATCAAGGGGGAGGGGAGGGAGCACTCTAAGGGGTGCAGGGGAGAAGCCCCAGAGGGGGAAGGTGGGGAGGAGGGGTACACGGATGAGGTCAAGGCGTATAGAAGGGAGGGTGCAAGGGCTAGGGTAGAGGGCAGCAACATGTGCGGGGATGGGTAGGAGGGGAAGGAGGAGGACCCAAAGAAAGAGGAGAAGGAAGAGGGGGGAGGGGGGACAGAGGGAGAGAGAAGGGCAAGGGGGAGGGGATAAGCTAGGCAGTGAGAGGCCAAAACAATAGGGTGAGAAAGGTAGAAGGGACCCAAACAGTGATGGCACAAGTGGACCTTGAGGACTCTAACCACCACAGGATGAGAACCAAAGGGGGGGGGGAGCCAACCAAGAAGGGTCGGCAAACTCCAGGTCCCAGGAGGGGTAGGTGGGGTCCATGAGAGCCAAGGGGGGAGAGGAACAAGAGGGAATCGAGGTGGGAGGGGGAGAAAGACCATAGAGGAAGCAGGGGGAACGAGGAGGAGCAGAAGGGGGGAGGAGGGACGAGGAGAGATAGAGGAGCGTCAAACTCTGTGCTAGGGCTCGAGGAGCTGCAGAGGTAGGAGAGAGGGAGGTAAAGCGGCTCTAGACCAGGGAAAACTGCCCCCGGTAATAAATCCACCGACTCTCAAGGAGGGAAGCAGCCAAAAGGCAAAGAAGCCTCAGGATCACATAGACGTGGAAGCCAGACCAGGAAAGCCCGACAGAGGAACCCGAAGAGGGGAGAGGGGGACAGCAGGTGGGCTGAGAGGGAGAGGGGCCCTGACTCGGGACAAGAGGATGGGTAGGAGAGGGGAAGGATAAAGGAGAGCAAAGGGGGGAGAGGAGGTGGCCACGTGGTGCGACATGACCAGCGAAAAGGAAGAAGAGGGTGGCGCCTTCAGAAGGGGTACAAAAGGCGCGGGGGTATCTTCGGAGACCCCAGTCAAATCGTAGAGAAGCACGCAATGGACGACGCTTGGCCAGAGGGAGACAGAGGGAGAGACATCTAAGTAGGAGAAATATCGGGGAGGGGGCACACATCCTGTAACAAGGCAGCAGGGGAGGGCACGCGTCCGACAACGGGGCGGCTAAAGGGTACACTTCCATCAAAGGAGCTGCGGGTGGGGGACACCTACCGAGAGAAGGAGAAGCATCGTTGTCCTTGCTGGACAGACAAGGAGCGAGGTTCTGGCCCAAAAGGGTTGACCCGCTGCCGCTCAGGTCGAGAGAGAGCAGCGAGGAGGTGGGTTGGAGGGGCAGAGGGTTGCAGAGGCAACCACGAGTGTTACCCCGGTCAGGCGGGCGGCGACGCCCCTTCCACAGGTGACCTTTCTTAGCCACCAAAGTCCAAGAGGCCTGTAATGCTGGCGGGACCTTAACAGGGGCTGAATTGTGGAGGGGGGGAGAAGTCTGGGACTAAGAGACTGAGATGAGGAAGAAAAGGTCCCCAACTTGGAGCCACAAAACCTTGGGAATATGGGAAGGGTCCAAAAGTTCCACGAGGACTCTCATCAATCCAAGGGGTAGGGATGCAAGCGAAATCCAATGAATCGATACCAGAGACCCACACTCAGCGGCAAGGCGCTGGAAGTTACCGAGGACCACGCATGGAGAGGAATATGATGGAACGTGATCCAAACCCTCTATTTCTTGAAAGACCCTTCTAGGGGAGCCATGCCCGAAGAGAGCAGCGAGCACCTTTGAAGATGAACGAATAGGGGTAATGAAGGGCGAGAAGCGTGCTATGAGAGGAGGGGAAAGAGAAAAGGATATCACCTTTGGAGAGGTGACGGCAGGTGAGGTTTGGCAACCCCCAGTGGTTTTGCACAACCCTTTCAATACCCCTGATATCTTGGCGAGCTGGGCTGAAACTCCCAATAAGCGAAGCCTAGAGCTTAGGCTTAGATTTTTCAACCACATCAGGCAGAACTGAGATAGCTGAGGGGCTGAAAAGGGATCTGGAGGGACAGACATAGGTCTCCGAAGGAAATGGGGGTGGGGCGGTGGCAAGGGGGAAATGCTGCTTGCGGGAGGAGGTGACCTTAGAGTAGGAAGCTCTAGGGGCGAGGTGCGAGGCTGGGAGGAAGTTTGGAACTGCGCATCGAGGGGACGACGAGGAGGGTTTGTGGTAGAGGGCGTAAACCTCCTCCCAGCACCTAGGAGGCGGAGCTGGGAGATGATGGGGGAGAGAGGGAACCTGGCCAGAGGGAGCGTGGCCAGAGGAGTGCTTCATACTAAACATGCAGATTAAGTTGCAGTTAGGTGATTTTCTTGTTGCTCGACATGGCTATAGTTACAGACTGCTGAAAAGAAGAATTAGCTTGCTGAATGGGAATTTCACCAGCTTTAATACCAAAATTAGACGGTCCAATGGGCATAACAAGATGTTCCCGATCAAAAAACGACTTGTCTAAAGATGTAGATACGCCAATTCTTTGGGACATTGATACTGTTGCTTTTTGGGACATGGATACCCTTTATAATCATCGGCGTAACCTACGATTCAGTATGCTTCAGCCCATGGTGAAAATTTATTTCATAAGGTCTTGTTAACATAAACATAACAAATGCTGCAGTAGGTTTTCAGGAAAGCATAATGAGGCCATAGTCTCCCAAACACCTTTATTGGCCATCAATTTTATAAGATAAGTGGCGGTATGAAATGCCTCACTCCAAAGATCGCTACATACCCCACTCATATGCATAATAGTGTGCGGTTTCTGAGATATGATTGTGCTTATGCTCGACTATCCCATTTTGCTCCAACATTCGTGGGCAAGTCTTTTGATGATGTACTGCATTATCCAAGAGGAACATGGCAAAATCTTTGGATGTTACTTTTGCTGGGGTTACATGGCCATTAAAAGGCCTTATGAGAGCATATACTAAGAATTTTTTATGTAGTGATGTGATGGCTCCAATAGGAGTGTGGTCCAAATAAATAACACCGTGACTCACCTGAGATTCAACTGGCTAGGCTCGGGTTGATGTCTAAAACCCTTAGCCCTGGGCATGTAGCACAACCGATAAGCGTTTGTAGGGCCATCCCGTGATGAGGTCAAAGAGATGTCCAAGATGGTTGGCCAGGGGACTGAATGTGACCCCATTGTGCAGTGGTTGGCCCGAGAGGACAAGGGCTAAAATCCTCATGTACACTAGATAGCCGTCTGGGAAGCAGCCATCTAGGGTATCGCGTACATGTGCGGAAGAGAAGGCTCCTTGCAACACTGGTTGTATTGGTAGAACCCATGAGATATTGTGTTAAATAGGACATGCACTTGTCCTCAGGGAGAAACCTGTAACCCATGGACTAAGATCGTGTCCCCTGGCTTTGATGGACCAAGCATGAACCTCTGCAATGGGTTGTGGGTCATGGGATCTATTTGAGAAGATAACAGTAGGATACGATTTCTAGAAAAATGGAGTCCTCAGTATATTAGTGGTGTCCTTGACTCCTTGGATCCAATTTGAGAGGTGGACTACATGACCTGAGCAAGTATATGTAGTTTAAAATTTTATTTCATTTATACCGCCCAGATCACTTACAAGAGTCCAAATTACAACTTTTAATTCAAGAAAGGAACAAAATAATGTCAGGGATTCTCACTAGCATGCCACTTACAAAATTACATTCAATTTACAGATCAGAAAATTACATAGGATATGATTGACATCAAGAAAGCATGGGAAGATAAAAATACCAAATACCTTGCTAAGGGTCACCCCCAAGGACTTCCAACACCCCACACTAGATCTCCTCCACCGATGGCGCACGGGATCACAGTCTTAACCTTAAGGGAGAAAAGAGATGGAGATGAGATAGGATAGGCAAAATTAAGGTTTGTAAAATGCTAGATCTGATTTGACGTCTTCAAATCTGATTTGGGAGAAAATTTAATACGAAAGGAGAAGTAGTAGAAGAGAGGGGAGTTTGCTTAGGGTTTAGGAAAAAGAAGTAAAAAAAATAAAAGAGATTAGGGTTTGAAGAAATAGGCTTCACAAGATGATTAATAGGATTAGAAATAGGTCAATCTGAGACTTGGATCCTCTCGCTTAGATAACATGTGAAGCTTTATCAAAAAGGAAGAGAAGAAGGATAAGAGGAAAATGTGTTGGAAGAGAAGAAGGTTGAATCATCCCTCACCGCCAGTGTTGAGACCATGAGACTGATATATTCAATGTGTGTCTGTACTAGGGTTAGGAGCAATTTACTCTTATATGCTTATTCACATGAGAAATTACAATGAAATAAGTTAAATGAGCAATAGACGTAAGTGAATATTATAACCATGCCCCAATACAAAGAGAAAACATCTCATAGTGCTAATCCTTATTTTGATTAGATATAATACATGGTGGAAGATTGTGTGCTTTAGAGGAACTCTCATTATCTTTCATACTTTTTACTGAAATTTGTGTCCCATACAAAACCTAGTGGTGTGACCATTCCCAGATGCGCAAACCATCCAATGAATAAGCAATTTAGCAAAAAACTTAAACTGGTGAATTATATCAATAGTGAGATGATAAAGGATGCTTTTGAAAGTCCTCCTAGAAACTAAACTTGAAAAAGAGGCTTACTAAAGATAACTACTACTAGTTTTCTTTATGAGCCAAAGGATGCAGACATGAATAGAAAAGGTTTATTTATATCCCATTTACAAGCAGTACACCATTTCCAATGCAATAAACAAAGAAAACTGTACATGTACCATTTTATTCCAAAACTTGAATGATAATCAGCAAGAGAAAGTTCTGTACCTTTTTATTCCGTTGATATATGCCTTTAAGTTGGTCAAAATAGTTGTGGTTGTATACAACATAATGATCCACTTCATCATCATCTATAAGCATTATAAACGAAACTTGATTGTTAAACTCGTCAGACCATGGATAACACATCAAGGTCCAATAGTAGTGACACAAGAAACAGAAACAGCAATAGGCTAATACACACATATTTTTATACTTTCCTAACTTCAATTTATAAAAGAGCAAACTACAAGCAAAACTTGAATTGCCTGCCTAGCAGCAAAAAACGCATATCAACGTTATAAACTACTAAAACACAGTGTTGCCAAAATGGCAGCTTGATCTCTAACCAACAAATCATCTGCAACAACCAAATATTACATTGATACCACTTCCCCTCTATGCTTCGGTGAAAGCATAAAATATTTCGATGAGAGGAAGAATATTGCATTACACAATCCGAGACTTTCTTCTGAGAAAAGAGTGCTCAAACTACAAATGTTGTCTTGAGTTACACTAGATTTTAAACCAACAATTTACAATAATGATATACAATATAACATCAAGCCACATACAACACAAATAAGACAACAGATATAAAAATCAAATTTGAGAAGAGACTAGAGACAGCGAGTTAACTGGGCATATCTAGTTGTTTTGGTTATGGACGAGTTAAATAAGCATCTATTCTACAGGAAGAGGTACCATGGCGTACGTTGTTTGCATATGACATAATTTGGATTGATGAGACTAGAGACAGCGTTAACACAAAGTTTAGAACTTTGGAGGGATATTCTAGGATCAAAAGGTTCTAAAATTAGTTGGACTATAACAGAACATATGGAATGCAAGTTTAGTAATAATATAAGTAGAAATGAGAAATTAGTTAAGAATGATGGCCAAAAAGTACTTAAAAGAGATTATTTTTTATATCTTGAGTTGATAATCCCATTATTTTTTATATATTGGGTTGATAATCCCTGAGAATGAAGAGATTGAAGAATATATCGCGCACAGAATTCCAGTTTGGTAGATGAAGCAGAGATATGCCTTCGGAATCTTATGTGATCGTCGCATACCAATGAAACTTAAGGAGAAGTTCTATAGGAGGTTTACAAGGAAAGCCATGCTTTACAGGATGGAATGTGCGAGCAAGAGCCAATGAATACATAGAACGCGTATAGCTGAGATGAAGATATTGAGATGAATAAGTGGCAAGACAAGGGAGGACAAAAGTTTGTTGAATACATCTGAGGGAAATTAAGGATGGCTCCAATAGGTCATCAAATGAGGGGCACAAAGACTTAGGTGGTTTGGGATTGCGCAATATCAACCTAAAATAGCACTGGATTGGAAGGGCAATTTGGTTCAAGTGAAGGCTCTAAAAGCGCAATGGTAAGGCCCAAAAGGACATGAATGAAAGTTATGATATATAGTCTAGTTGAGGATACGGCCCTTGATAGAGCAGAATGATATAACAAGATTCGTGTACAAGACCCCAAATAGTTGGGATAAGGATTAGATGATGATGAACTATGAGAAGAGGCTTTAGAGAGATGTTGAGTTTGGCTATTCAACACTCACCCCTTTAACATCTTCAATGTGTTCATCAATCTTGAAGCATTCCTCCTCAATGATTCCGATGCCTCTCATTTTGCTTCATCTCTAAGTGAAGATCTCTTTACCAAATTTCTTAATGAGATGCTCCGTGAAATGATCTAAAGCAAAATGTAATATACTCTTGTTTTCTTGATCATATTCCTATTAGAAAATAGAATACTTAATAAATCAATTAAGAAATATTCCCGTTGTAGTCTCAAGCAAGTTCTCATGAATAATTGCCATAAGAGAGTTTTGTCCTCTTACTTCAACAATAACTAACTAAAAGGAACACTAGAAAATATTGAAAATGAAGGAGGGTAATAGAAGTAGTAAGCTAGAATAATTATGCAAAACGCATAGCACAAATTCACAATTTCAGCCTTGGAAGCTCCCCTTCCAAGCCAGAGGCACCCCTAATGGCTGGCATCAAATTTTGCTTACTTTAGTTTGACACCAAGGTAGCGGTCGCCCATAGCCTTACACAGATAAATAACTTCAAATATACTCAGTCTCTTTGCATAGACTCCCACAAGAACCCCTCGATCGGTGAAAGAAGGCTCCAAAAAGTAAGCAACATGTTATTTGTCCATCCAACTTTTCATGGCTCAGCTTGAATTGCAACATCACAAAAGCTTTGATCAGCTCAAAGATAACCTCTACCACTTACATTCCACTTCATAAGAAATGTGAACTCTACCCCTTCCAAACCCTCCAAAGGATAGAAATTCACATGGGAACAACAACAAGAACACCATTGCAGTACCAGAGAAAGGACCACTAGCTCCAACACTATAGTTGGGACAACCTATGTGATGACCCTAATTTTTTTATTGGAACTGAAAAAAATAATAATAATAATATTATTATTATTATTACTAATAATAAAACACAACTCATAGTGATGGTTCATTTTTATAAGGTGAACCTTTGGTCCACCATCTTTTTCTTTTGTTTTTCATTAGGTGGCTGGCAACCAAGCAACCTTTATTTCTTAAAGAATTGACACCATCCTTATGAGGTGTTGGTCTCTCTCTCTTATGTGTTTAATGGTTGATGGGTCGCATGTGCATGTGCTCTCTTCTCTCATGTGATTCTCTCTCTCATAAAAGGCCCCTTTACGGGCTCAGTTTAAAGAGGGAGATAGGACTCTCTCTAGACAATTAGAAGGCAAATGTGGGCAGAGGCAGAAGTAGATGGAGAGAGAAACTCAGCCTGTTTACATGACAATGTCCATACAGCACATTGTGTGCCGATGGTTCTAATAGTAGATACAAAGACTAGAGCAAATTTTCAAGCCGAAAAACACGGCAAAATGGACACCTTCAACAAGCCACTTGCTAAAAACCAAGCTAAATGAATAAGTTACAATCCTTTAAATAACAATTACAACCATTTCTAGCCTTGTATAACCACTGTAAATAAACTCAAATACCAACCCCTAAGAGGGCAATTACATATAAAGCAAGACTAGCTTATGAATTACACTTTCATAACACCAATTACATAAACTATTTCCCAAAGCTTAAATACATCATGCAACTAATCTAAACAAAATTCTAAAGAATAAAATCAACTAAACAGGGAATTAGAATGCCAAATTAAAATAGGGAAGTCATGTTTCGAACCCCCTTGTGCCAGGGCCACGTAATCGGGCCCTATAAAGACTTAATATTGTCCCTTCGGATTGTACAAAAGTGGTTCAATCTCACAAGAGCGTTTAATACAAATGGGAAGCAATTACACACCTCAAAATCACTTCTTAAGATCTCAACACACTGGAATTATCATCCAAACAGAATGCAAAAGGTTTGAATCGAATCGGATAAAGAACAAGAGAGTTATGGCCAAACTACACATGGTGGTACCTCGGACCACTAAAACAGTTTTGTATGGAAAGATTATGACCCCCCATAGGTAAAAACGTGATGAAAAAGTTCTGAAATTTGTGTGACGCTCTGAGACTAAATTATTTGATCGATTTGAAGCAAAGTAATCAATGGATACTATGTATGATCATCGATTCTCACGCATATAGGCTATAACTCATGAAGGACCACACTATGAATAACTATGATGAAAAAGATGATCAATGGGGGATTCTAAGATCAAAGAAACTTTTCTAAATTCAAAACTCTAACAACTATAAATGCCAAGAATGTGATCTTATGAGATGGAATTTACCTTGATAAATGCACACTATGGACTTAAGCATAAGAAAGCATGACCACCATCAAGATCACTATTAATGGAACTCTAAAAGCTCTCTCTCTTCAATTTTCTCTAACAAAACCTTATAAGAAGGAGGGGAGCAACAATTTTCCAAAATGGTTCAAGAGCTGAGATAGTTAGGGTTTGAGATCTCATGATGTGATTTTATAACATGGGTGTAACCTTGGACTCAATCAACACCCTTGATGCACTAATCCAAAGGCACATGAGAGGCTAATGTACCTAGCCACCCATCCCCATCCAACCACTAGGATGAAGGGATAGGATTTCACACCATTATCACTCACCCTAACCCTAAGTTATGTCACTTTACCATTTTGTCCTTTTTTGTTTCAATTGTATCCAATATGGCCTTACAAAAATACCCTTAGTTTTTTTAATAATCAGAGTAGAAAACCACAAAGGCTAAAGGGCAAAGAAGTAATTGGCAAAGCTCACACATGTGGAGATATTCTACTTTATCAAAGCCAATCACTTTGTAGATCTAAACTTTCCAACCAATCAATTTAAACATAATGTCCCCCTTCACACATATGTGTGAAGATATTTTTCAACTCAAATTTGAAAATACATTTTCTCTTTAATATCAAAAAAATGAATTAATTAAACTTCATACATGCCATGCATGACCCATGTGTAAGTTAAGTAAGACATGTGATAAACCGGGAGCCTTAATTTATAACACTATATAATAAAATATAACAATATATAACAAGACACCATAACACAACCCCTTATAAAACAACAAATTAAATGCCGATCTAGTCCCCCGCCTAAGGATCAGTGCCCAGATGGGCGGTGATCTTAGAGTGAGGCATGGGGTGCCACGTTGCAACCCTATGGCCACTCGGACACCACATGGCACTACCAGGTCAGGACTAAAGTGAAAGTTGAGTCAAACAATTTGAAAACCCTCATTTTTTTAGCAAATAAAATTCCGAAAAATTCTCTAAAATTCACAATAAATATTTTAAGTATTTTTTAGCAATTATTAGGTTTTTCTCATCATTATAAAATCGGACAAAAAGTATAGTGAGATCTCAAGCTAATAACTATAGGTATCGGAATGCTCCATTAGGTTAGTCCCGAATGATGTTCTGTCGAGTCTCAAATCGACCCAATTGACCTATGTTCCACAATCTAAAGCAGGGACACATAATTGGTCATATCAAAGCCACTGAGCTAGAACTTCTGATCATTCGGCTCTCAATGGATTACAGATGTACGCCCTGTAGGACATGATCTAACTCAATTACAGGAGTCTTCGCAAAACACATGTGCACTGGCTCTTCCAAACTTGGATAATGCATTTGAAAGAGTGACTTCCCGTACGAAATGAAAATGTACATGCCATACAATGGTCTCGTGTCAGGATACAGACTTATATCCCATAAGTCTTGACCATTCCATACAGGGTGAATACTCAGTAATTACTCGGGTTCTATTTTTCTCGTTTGAATTCTCCAAGCCCTAGCCAATTGCAGCTAAACATGAGGCTAACCTATAAAATCTCATTAGGAGTTGACCCTCACACCTCCTTGAGAAATTGATTTCTCAACACATGAACTCTCGATGCCTCATGCGTACTCGGGGTAAAAGAATCTGGGCTCCATTTCGCAAGACGCCAAGATTTCAATATCTCAATTGCTCCCACTGAATAAGAGACTACCGGAATTTAGGCCTTGATAGGCCATATTTCCAACAGGTTCCTCCTTCATGACACCACCACTCTCTCTCTCTCTCTCTCTCTCTCTCTCTCTCTCTCTCTCTCTCTCTCTCTCTCTCTGTTCATCTCTCTCTCAGTTCATAAGCTTTCTCAGTATTATTTAAGGTTCACGATTGATCATCCCATGGGTTTATCGACATCATGAAAGTAAGTGACCTCATTCTCCTGAAAAATAGTCCGCTTCTAATAAAATTGTGATATTTTCATCTATTGTTATGAATTTTGGACACTGTAAGTTTTATGTGTAAATGATCTCATTTTCCTGTCAAATAATTATATAAAAACAAGTATTTTTGTCTATCAGTATGAATTTTAGATAAGTGTTGTGTGCAAGTGGCCTTGTTTTCTTGTAAAACAGTTATTTAAATTTTGTATTTTTGCATTTAATTAAATTGCAATATTTTTGTTTGTAAATCTTATACGCTATAAGTTTAACGTGTTCATGTAACATGATTATTTGAAATTTTATAATATTTTTGGATTTTATATAGTTGAAAATTCAATATTTAACTTTGGATTTCCATGAGATTTCTTTTATTTCAATAGATTGCTTATTATGTTAAATTTCAAGAATATCTCTCAGAACTACTACTATAGCCCAAAATATTTGATTGCTTATTTATGGAAATATCAACAAAAGTGATTGATATAAATTGCTTCATGTGAATTCATGCTAATGATTTCAAGCATATTTTGAATATACGATATTGTTGCTTCCTGATGTTTAAAGAGTTTCAAATATACTTTAAGTATACAAGTGGACCTATCTGAGACGCCGATAGGGATTAAGTAGACTCATCCGGTACGCCAGTGAGGTATAAGTGGACCTATCCGGGACGCCAGTAGGGATTAAATGGACTCATCCAGTATGCCGGTGAGGTATGAGTGGATCTGCAGGGATTAAGTGGACCTATCCGGGACGCCGATAGGTATTAAGTGGACCTATCAGGACACTGGTGGGGTATATAAGTGACCTACTTGGGACGCCAGTAGGGTACTTTGTGAAATCTTTTAAATTGTGCATTTTTGTTAAAGGATTTACATACAAATTTCCTCAGAGTATTTCAATATGCATTCAAATTTTTGGGATTATGTTGAATTGTGTATTCCTGAATTTGAAATTGTTTTACATATATGCTCTTCCTCATATTGTTTTAATAGAAAATATCTACATTTGCCAATTATGATTATTTTTAAGGATAGCCAAACTCGTCAAACTATTGTGAACTCTTTTTAGAGAATTTGCAGCCTTACTATTCGAAAATACAACAAGTGTAATAGGAAAAGCTTGGAAGAAATTTGTAGTCATGTTAAATTCACCTTTGTAATTTTTGTTCTAGCAAGATCGTATATACATAGACCTTCATGTGAATATACGTGTGAATAGACTTTGTACAAGTTTGAAAACTTCTGAATGAAAAAATCAATTTTGGTGCAATATCTATAGAGCGAAAATTCTAAATTTGTTCTATCTATAGTTTAAGAATAGACTGTCACACATCAGGAACATTAGCGTTTTAAAACTTGGGGTGTGACAACCTAATATATGTGGAAGATGTCTAGGAGAAAAAACCACACCAAGTGAGCGATACTTTAATGATTATCTCCTCTTCTATGCATAGGACAAAGAATGGTATTTTAGCTATAGGCCAAATGAACAGTGCCATGCTATAGTGAAACTTCCTAATCCACCTCACTAGTTGAGCTTGAATCATTACAATATCCAAAACCAACATTTAAAAGAGCTTTCCAGGATAAGAAAATCCTATTGTATCTAGTATGTGTAAAATTACACCATCACACCGCTGCATTTCCAAGCTATCAAGGGTTGCAAACTATTTAAATTATCATTTTAGAATGTCCCTCTAGAAAGGTTTACAACAATCAAAACAATTTCCGTGACATTGTGTGATGATCCTTCAAGGCATCCTCACCACACTAATATCTCTCCAACATTAACATAGATAAAGGATGATTGAAATTATTTAAACTAGGATAGGCTCTTCTATTTAAATAAAGTTCCCATTTGAATAGTGGTCAGAGATCCGGGTCAATTGGGTATTGATCAAGGGGCAGAAACCAAATCAACTGGGTGAAACAAGGATTCGCCAAGATAGACAAGTGAGGAAGAACCACTGCTTGAAATCAAACCAACAAGGAACACACAAAGCAAACCACCAACTACTAATCAGTTCAAAAGCTAAAAAAGGAACTCTCTTAATCATGACAGGCCACACTAAACAGGGCAACAGCTTATCTGTTATGACTACTTTTCTTTCTTTTTTTTTCTATTTTACAATTTGGGTTTTTTCCTACATAAATACAGTCACCGCTCCAAGTCCAAATCCTTATAATTTTAGTTAAATTAACTATCAAAATCTACATATGTAAACAACCACTCAGAGAATTGAAAAACTAAAAACAAAAATGACACGGTTGCCTAGTGGTGGCAATGGACCCCAACCCTGGACCAGATGACCAGACCCAACTCAGATCCACGTATGGGTCTAAAAATTGGACCCGGAGGGTCTGGTCTGGGTCCAAGATTTGGACCCGAACACTATCGGGATCGGAGTCCATGTAGACCTGACCCGAGTAGTATTAATATTTAATATAGAATATTTAAATAAATATAACTATATACTTTAGTTATAACATTTTAAATAATACATGTATATATTTAACACAGTATTCAAATATATTTAAATATATAGTTTTTTTTTATTTTTGGGTCAGGTCCGGGTCTTGATCAGATAACTTTGGGTTGGGTCAGATGCAGTTCCCATAATTTTTTTCAGGTCCTGGTCCAGGTCCGACTACGGTTGTCTCTTTTTTTTTAAAGTTGAATCTCTAGTTAGGCATGAGGTATCACAAGATATTTGGGTTCCACATTTGAATAAAAAGGGGTTGTTTGGTGTCTATATTTGTCAAGAGATATTCAGTTTATGTTTTCTGTGGAAACCCTATTTAGTAGGAAAATAAGAATAAAAAGCCTTGTATGCCATTAAAAGAATCAATGACGAATATTATGTTTGCTGTTAACCCTCAGGAGGACTTCAGTGTTGCTTAAAGTGGGTTTTTCCCTCTTTCTTCTTCTTTGTTGTATATTTTTTCCTGTGAAATTTTGTGATCCTATCATTTGGCATCAAAGCCAGCAACTAAGACAGCAAATGGTAGAGGAAACAAGATATCAAAAACTTGAAGTGGGAATTAACCAGATGAAAGAAAGTTTTGAAAAGAACTTGGAACAGCAAGTTCTTGGAGAGATTCTTCAAAGACTCGAACAGCTTTCGGGTGCCATCAATCGACCCCAAGGGGAAATATCTATGGCGGTAACAGTACAAGATCCAGCAACCGATGGATCTCATGATGGAAGAGCCATTCCAAACAAGGACAGCACAAGTAGATTTTCCTCACTTAGATGGGGAGGATCCTACTGGTTGTATTTTTTGAGCCTAGCAGTTCTTTCATACAAAAGTGTTTGGCACAAGCAAAGGGTTTTAGTGGCCTCTTTTCATCTCGAAAAGGAAGGCATACAGTGGTATTAATAGCTGAAAAAGGCCACAGGACCACTGTCGTGGAGGCAATTTACAGAGGCATTATGTTCTCAATTTGAACCATCCAAGTCTGAAGACTTTGCTCGTGCCTTGGCCACATTGGTGCAGGAGTATCAAGCACAATTTGACAGGTTGTCTAACCAAACCTTTGGATTGACAGAGGAGTTTCTCATCAATTGTTTTATGAGTGGCAGAAGGATGAGGTCCAATATGATGTCCAGATGTTAAAACTTAAAACCATGAACATTGGTTATGGCAATTGGTCTTGCAGCGACTTCAAGACAATAAGTTGGCATCCGAAGACAAGCCAAGAGGATGAACCCTAACCACCCAGACAGTCCCATCCCGATGAAAGCATCTATCTCTAGCAACAATGAAGGACAGGGTGACAAGGACCTATTATAACTGTAATGAAAGATTCGCTCATGGCCATAGATGTAAAACCCAACAACTCTTCTTGTTGGATGGGGAAGTTCTTGATGATGACAACACTACATTAGAAGAAGGCCTTGAAGAAATACAGGGGAGGAGGAGGTGCCAGAGACATCATTACACACCTCGGCCGGTTTGACCGCTCCATAGACTCAGACTCTGAAAGTATGCACAACTACATAGACCCAGCCTTTGCCAGACAACTAGGGTCTCTGGTAAAAGGTTGTGATCGTTTGATATAATGTTAGCTGACGACGGATGGTCACAAGCCAACGGAAGTGCTCTTGGATAACTCTTAGCATTCAAGGGGTTCACATTACTAACAATATGTTCGTTCTACCCTTGGGTGGACGTGAGGTTGTGTTGGGAGCTCAATGGCACCAAACATTAGGGCCTATTATATGGGACTTCTCAAAGATGATCATGCAGTTTGAGGAAGATAGGGATGCACATGTACTCAAAGATGCTGGTTGTGGACCAAAACTTCTTACCAGCCACAAAATGGAGATGTTGTTGCACCAGGAGCGTGTGGGAATAATGACCCAGTAATGTGCAAAAAACACACATCAAAGAAGCTCAAGCAGAGCACCAGATCTACAGCAGATCCTCCCCATTTTTGCTGATGTGTTCGACAACCCTATAGAGTTGCCACTGCCTCAGACACATGATTAGAGGATTCCATTGGTGCCCGGAAGCCAACCAGCTGATGTGTAACCTTATTGATACCCAATTACCAATACATGCAAAAAAATAAAACTAAAAAAGAGAGACGGAAAAGATCGTCAGGGAGATGGTAGATGCTGGTATTATCCCTCTAGTGCAGGTCCTTTCTCCCACATGGTTTGCTAGTTCACAAAAATGACAGAACCTGGAGAACGTGGGTCGACCACAGATCTCCGAACAGCACGACTATCAAGGATAAGTTCCCTATTCCAGTTATTGATAAATTAATCAATGAACTTCATAGGTGCCTGATATTTTTCTAATCTAGATCTGCACTATGGGTGCCATCAAATTCAAGTCCACAAGCCGGATGTGAGCAAGATAACATTTTGAACTCATGATGGACACTATGAATTCAGGCTCACCAATGTTCCTTCCACATTTCAAAGACCGATGGCTTAGGTATTTCGATCGTTCCCTTGCAAATTCATTTTGGTTTTCTTGGATGACATACTTGTTTAGAGTACTTGACAGAACGAGCACGTACATCACTTAATCACCATGTTGGAGCACCTAGGAGTACAGTGCTTGTATGTCAAATGGTCTAAGCTCCTTCAAGAAAACAAAAATTGGGTATCTGGGGCATATTATTTCACATTAGGGTGTGTTAGTCGATCCCAAGAAGATAGTTACCACGGTCAAATGGCCACAGCCCACATCATTAAAAGGCTTTCTTGAGACTCACTGGGTACTAAAGGAAATTTGGATGCAGTTATGGGAGGTTCTCCACCCACTGATGACTCTTCCCAAGAAGGATGCCTTCAATTGGGGGAAAAGAGCCAAAACTTCCTTTTAATGCTTTAAAGAACATTATGACCTCCATGCTGGTGCTTGCGTTTCCCGACTTTGTAGCACTTTGGCGATGAGATTTGGTGCAGTTCTAACTCAGTAAGCCAACCATTGCCTACACAAGTAAGGCCTTATCAAGATGGCAACTGAACCTCTCCACAAATGAGAAAGATATGCTTGCCATCATCTACACAATCACTAAATGAAGGTACTACTTAGTGAGGAGACAGTTCAAGATTCAAACCAATCATTGGAGCATAAAGCATTTCACAGAGTAACGGTTGTCATTGTTAAACCAGCAATGGTGGGTATCTAAGTAATACAATTATAAATTGTCTATCGAGAAGGATCTGAAAATGCGGTCACCAAAGCGCTATCCAGGTCCCTCAAGGACACACAACTTACAGCTATATCCTTCCCTTGCTTGGCAGATATGGACACGATCTGAGAAGAGTGGAAAATGACCCAGCCACGCAATCTCTTATTTGACACCTAAGGAATTCTTGTCAAATTTCACTTGCCTTACTACCTTCAAAGGGATGACTTGCACTTTAAGGGACAGATGGTCGTTATCCCCAATTTTTCTATGAAGGACAAGGTGCTTAAGGAATTCAATGGTAGTTGCCCCTTTTTTTATCAAAATTTAATCGCATGCAAGGCATCGCAAGACGTATGGTCTCCACATTTAAATAAATAGGGGTTGTTAGTATAGGGTTTGTGGCCTTTAAAGGTTGTGAGAGCTTGTTTATAGTGGATAATGCACTTCAGTGGGAGTTTGTGTTGACTGACCAAAGGTTAAGCAGTCTATGGTCCTGATCATGTCCAAAACCCTTACTCATGGGCATGTGGCACTACTGAAAAGGGTTTACAGATGGTCATCCCTTGTTAAGGTCAAAGAGATACCCAGGGATGGATTGTATGCCAGGAGAATTGTGTGGATGTATGTCTCTAAGAGAGAGATAAATCCTTAACAAATTTCTATACGGCATGTGCATATAACAGCCGCCTCATCGGGAAGCAACCCTAGAAAGGGATATATGAAAATGTAGATAAAGTCCCCACTATAGTGATGTCTGCTTGAGTTACTCTTAAGGGAAAAACTATAATCCACAATCCAGAATCGTGGTTTTACCAACTTTGACGAGCCAACCATGAGCCCTTACATTAGACTGTGGGTCGTGGATCTCGTAGGGTCAATTTGAGAAGGCAATTACGGAGCACGATTATTGGGTTTGGTGGAGAGCCCTTGCAGTCACTTATTTTGACCTATTGGAACTAGTCGACTACTAAATATTTTATTTTTCAGTGTTAGAAATGCTTCTATGAATTTTATAAATTTTTTTAGAATTTTTAAAATTAATTTGAACATTCAAATATTGAAAGGGCGTTTTTTAAATTTTAATAGTGTGGAGGGGCACATGTGTACCACACCACATGGGTGGGGAGTGGAGCATATGGTGGCCCACGCCTCCTACATGCCCCCCTCCCCTATTATCTTTAAGTTCTATTTTAATTAAAATACTTTTTTTTTTAAGAAAAAAGTTAGCGATGATAATCTTAAAATAAAAGATTGCGTCCTTATTTATGGGAGTTAATTTTTGAAACAGAGACCAAAATATTTTATTTTGACTTCCTGCATTTTTAAAGAGATAAAAAAAAAAAGTTCTATAAGGTTTTTTATCCTGGTTAGACTAGAAGTAGATATGGGTCAAAGAATAAGGGGCTATTATTCCTCCTAAATCATGATGGTTGATGTATGGATGGATAGCTCTGATTCATTTCTCTCACCTCACAAATTTCCAAAATTCATATTGGTCAAGATAAGTTATAATTGGATGCACATACTTATGGGGTCTATTTGAAGAGGGGTCCCATCCAATCTCTACACAATTCCCAAGCCTCTTTCTCTCTTTTGATTTCTTTCTCTCCTCAAAGCCCCGCTCTCTCTCTCTCTCTCCCTCTCTCTCTCTCTCTCCCTCTCTCTCTCTCTCTCTCTAGGTGGCACACTGCCCATAAGAAAAAAAGGAGGGGTGGCACGCCTAACCTAGTTAAGGTTTAAAGAGAGAAGGGCACGCCTAGTCCTAGAAAAGGGAGGTGCCTCTGTGGCATATGCCCTAATTGTTCTAAAAGGGGTTCCAATAAACCCTAATTGTGTTTTATACTCTATAAAACCCTAGTTTGAGAGATATTGCCTAAGAAAGCTTCTTAGCTATGAAAATTCAGCAAGATTAATAGGATTGAAGCACGCCGTCAGTCAAGAAATCAGATATGGGGTGTACTAAATTCTATTGGTGGGACCCTAGGTACATTCGCATTGTTTGTATTAAAGTTAGAAGAAATTTGAATTTCATTCCTGGATTATGCCTATTCAATTTGGCAGTAAAAGGAAAGGTCCTAGGTTATACTTAGGGTTTAGTTTCTTATTTACAGTAGTATTTTATGACACTTCTAGGTAGAATTTAGATTGATCAATAAAATAAAAGGTTAAATTTTTTATTTTTATTGCCTTGATTTCCACATAGCCACTTCTTTTCAGTTAGGCAACTATCTTTAATGACATACTCGCTTAAAGTCCTATTTAGTAGAAAAATTAGAATAAAAAGCCTTGTAAGCCATTAGAAGAATCAATGAAGGATATATCATCTGGGGTTAAACCTTAGGAGGACTTCCACCCCTTCAAAATGGACTTTTCCCTCTTGCTCCTTCTTTATTTTTTACTTTTCTCTATTTTTCTCTGTGACATCTTGTGATCGTAAAAATCTTCAATTGGTTCATTTTAATTTCCATTAGAAAAACAGGAGTAGCAACAACAGCGACAACAGAAAGGTATATCTTCCAAACCCTAAGACACACGATACACATTGAATTACAGGAAACTCAATTGAAAAGAGAAGTACCTGATATGCTTTCATTCTGGATTAGGGTTTCCTGAAATCATCAAAAGAAATTTATTTAAAAAACAATATATGCATCTGATAAAGAAGCATTGATTGCGTTGTATAGAAGCTTACCATGCATCCATTTTCCGGAAACATTTTGGATTTTCTGATTTGATCGTTAGCGTGGCCCCAAATATAACGAAAAGAGATAGAGAGAGAGACAGAGAGCGAGCAGAAATTCAGCAGTTAATTGAATCCTCCCGTATCCAATTTCCCCGGCGATAACTTGTCGAAAAACTAATTCTCCGACTACTGGACTCCGGCCATGGGCTCCTGCGTATTTGTTTGTTTTCCCGGCACGGTTGGAAATGGAAGGAAAATTTAAAAATGCCCGCGCTGATTTCTGGAAATAATTACAATTGTATCCTAAAACACCCCGATTTCAGTTGATAAAAACGAATATGGTTTTGCAAGGGCGGGAGCCCCAACAGGAATCCGTTTTGCCCGACAGCCCGGTGCCCCGGTGTTTCATAACCAGGTCGGTGAGGTGGATGAAGTATTATTGGGGTCGGGGTAATGCCTAGCACCAATAAGAATAAATATTTCAGAAAAAATAAATGATAAGGGTTTAGGGGATTTAAGAAACAAATAAATTTATATAAAGTTGCAACTTTAAAATGTAGAAATAAGGTGCACTAAATCCACCAAAAAATGTCGTTTTCGTGTTGGAAACCCTCTATTGATGATATGGACTTGAAACGTATGGATATGAAAAATAAATAAAAAATTTAAGTCTTAAAAATAGTGCATCTCGAAACACATTATTTGGACAGTCCATTTTCAAGATTTGTATATATTTATAGATCTAGTTGATTTTAAGCTTTGAAGTAATTTTAGACTTTAAATTTTTTTATAATTAGAGATAAAAATAGATTTTTCAAGTTATCCTAATAAGACACCAAAATTATATCTTATAATAAAATTTAGAGGTGCACCTTTGATTTAGTGTTGCAACCATATACAAACCACGCTTTTTAAAAAAATATTAGATCATCTTAACAAATTAAAAAAATATATTGGGGGTTAGGGGAAACTGTCTGACACATGTTTTGTCACCTTGTGTCATATACAATGCTTTGAAGTAAGGAAAAAGTTTATATAAAGATGCAACATTATCATGTAGAACTACGAATGCACCTCAAAAATCATTATCATGTAGAACTACGAATGCACCTCAAAAATCCATTGGAAAAGGTAGTTTTGATGTTGAAAAACCATTTTATTGATCATCTCAACATCGAGATGTATGACCATGAAAAATAAAAAAAATTTAAGTCTCATAAATAATGCATTTTACAACATATTACCTACATCGTCAATTTTCAAGATTTTCATATGTCTATAAATCCACTTGATTTTAACAATTTTTTAAATTTAAAATTTTATAATTAGATATAAAAATAGATTTTGAGATAATCCTAATAATATTTTACATCAAAATTATATACCATGATAAAATTTGAAAGTGCACCTACTGCTACGGTTGCATCTGTATGCCAACTGCACCCT
This sequence comes from Amborella trichopoda, assembly GCF_054954075.1. NCBI lineage: Eukaryota > Viridiplantae > Streptophyta > Magnoliopsida > Amborellales > Amborellaceae > Amborella > Amborella trichopoda. Next base: position 8,081,098 of record NC_142348.1, on the reverse strand, counting down.
TGAAGTAAAAGGTTTATCTAACCTTTATTATTTAATATCCAATATATGGATTAAACACTTTTGAAGTAAAAGGTTTCTCTAACCTTTATTATTTAATATCCAATATATGGATTAAACACTTTTTAACAAACCTGACCCTAGATCCCGTACCAACAACTGATTCCCATTTCAATTGGATGACAACTTAATCAAATAAAAACTACCTAATTTAACAAACCCCTAAAGCTAATTTGAATTCAAAATTATATAAAGCAATGTTTTTTTTTATTTTTTTTTACAAAGTTGTAAATATAGGAATGGAACTTGAAATGTTAGACTATAAAAACCTATCCTCTACCGTCTCAATACAAACCCATGGCAACTATTAACTACCCTCGCCAATCCCCCTATAGTTATTAACATTCCACCTTCCTTCGTATCAACATTGTCCTCAAGGTTAGATATCTACCACCTCATGATCATCCTCCCTCAATTTGGCATCATTATCCAGCATAAACAGTAATTGGGGCTAATAGCTATGGAATATCGTGGACTTTTTAGTACAATTATAGCAAAGACCCATGTCTCTACACTCCTACAAAATAGAAGGCGTGTTATACTAAAAAAAGTTTATATAAGGTTGCAACTTTAAAATGTAGAATTACATATGCACCTAAAAAGGGTGTGGTTTTTATAAGGCTGCAACTTTAAACAACCCAATTACGGCGCACCTCCAAATTTTATCATGACATGTAATTTTGGTGTAAAAAAATCATAGGATTATCTCAAAATCTATTCTCATACCTAATTATAAAATTTTAAATTTCAAAAATAGTTAAAATAAGTAGATCTATAAACATATCAAAATCTTGAAAATGGATGGTCTAGATAATGTGTTGTAAGATGCACTATTTATAAGACTCGAATTTTTATTTTTATTTTTCCATATTCATTAATCTTGATGTAGAGATGATCAATTAGAGGATTTTTTAACTTTAAAACAACCTTTTCCTATTGATTTTTGAGGTGCACCTCCAATTATACATTTTGAGGTTGTAACCTTATGCAAACTTTTTCCTTCATACAATCTTAAGATTTTTTACGCTAAAATTACATGTTATGATAAAATTTGGAGGTGAGCGGATTTTTAAGGTTGCAACCTTATAGAAACCACTTTCAACAACATTTTATGGAATCAATAGGGGGATTTGTGCAGGGAAAATTACAAAACAACTTACCCAAATCTAACTTTTTCTCTTACGTTTTTCTCCAAATTATATTTTCTATGCAAATACCCCTAACCAAATAAAAAATAAAAAAATATGTAAACTATACTCTTTTACTTTTACCTTACCCACGTCTCTTTCTCCTCTATCTTACCAAAATAGGAGCCCCAGCATTGTGTACGTGTTGTCCGGCAGTAGGACTCCGATACTGTGTAAAGTGCAGTCGTGTAAAGTACGGTCTGGCAGTTGTAAAGGGTGGTCTGACAATAAATGCTATTAGATTCCAGGGCTCCAGCACTATGTAAAGGGTGGTCTGGCAGTACTCAGTTTTAGTCCGATAGTTGTCTTCAAGCGGTCCGATACTTATGAGTTCCAACAATGTGATATTGCTTTACGATAATGTGCAATTAGGGTCCAAAAGTCAACATCAAATCTGGTTAAAATGATTTTTGTATACATAAAAAGTATTTCAATCTAAAAAAAATGAATTTTTTCTCCTAAAAGTTTGTTTTGGGAAAAAAGTTAGATTGTGGTAAGTTCAAAAAAGTGGGGGTATTTTTATAAAAGAGTTTGCTTTGGGAAAAAACGTGAGAGAAAAAGTCAGATTGTGGTAAGCTCAAAAAAGTGAGAAAAAAAAGTTAGATTGTTCTAAGTTCCATAAAAAGTTATCATCTTCGGGTTGCTTTTTTTTTTTTTCTCATTTGTGTATGCTCTGCACAAAGTATCATGACAAACAATGTCCTACATGTAACATTGTTATAATGTCGCATCAAATAAAAAAAACCCCTTATTGCAGTCGTGAATTAGAATCATGGACGGCCTATGATAATTATCATTTAAGAAAGAAAGAGGTCATTTTCATAACCTGAGAAGAAAGGAAAACATAGTTTAACTATTTTTAAACAAAAGATATAAGTAAATAATCCTCTCTCCATCATAGTTGATCCTTGTTCCAGTCTGTTTCTAGGGTTTATGTGACTCTACCCACTCCATGTAAGTGCAATTCCTTCCCCCCCCCCCCCCCCCCCCCCCCCTTGCCCACTTTTTTTTCCCCAAATTTCATATTATTTTTTCATTTTAAATAAGTGTACTTACCTTATTCTTAAATTTTTTTAACTTAGGAAAACTGGTTTTTTTTTTTTTTTTAAGGAAATCCTTCAAATATTTAGTGGCAATATTTACTAAATTTTTGTGTATTTGTATGATATTTCGCTTGATTCATCCGAAATACGGTGAATTTCGGGCATAATATTTTATCACCGGAAAGTTTAGGGCAAAATAGAAAATGCAGTAAATTTCGGCCGGAAATTTTCGTCCGAAATGTTCTTCCTCCTCTATGTTGTAACCTAAATTTGGCCCGAATTTCAGCGAACAATTCGAAACTGTGACGTTGGTTTTAGGGTTCAAGGATTATAGGATCTTGGGGTCTTGTCAAATGTGAAATCTTTTTTTTCGATTTTTATTTGAGAGAAATCGAGGGTTCTCATTTATATAGTTATATTATATGATCTGTTAGAGTTTAGGTTTATGACATCCAGTGTGGGTTATGACGAATTTTTGCCGACATTCACTGAAATTTTGGTGGCAATACAACTAACCGCACTTGCTTAGTGAGAAAATGGCGTGTATTAGGAGTAGTATACCATGGGCCGGTGGTCTATAGTGTATTGTATGATAAAAAATTCACCACTGGTGTATGATATAGTTTCGCATATTTTAGGGCCTGATTTGAGGACACCCCTAAAAAAAAATAAGGGAAAATATCATTACAGTGGATGAAATCCTTAAAAAAGTTATTAAAGGGGTTAATTATCCTTATTAATATTTGAGTTCATTTCCCTGAGACACCTCCTCAAATTTTCAAAAATACCCAAATTGCCCTTGTCCAATATTTGGAATGAAGAACAATGAGGGATATTTTAGTTATTTGACCACCAAGCGGCCTCACCTGAATGACATAAATACCCCTAATTGTTTCTTATTACAAATAAAGAGCACATCGTTTAGTATTAGTAATGCAGAGCAAATAGGGGTGTTTCTATAATTTGATACATGCAAATCATTTAAGCGCATATTGATAAAAAAATCTTTAGTTGTTATGCGTTACTAATACTGAAAATGTTTTATTTATTTGTAATCCGGAACAAACTAGAGATATTTTCGTCATTTGGTCGATGCCTCTTATGGGTCAACTATGATTATTTTGCATTCCAAGTACGAACCAGGGCAATTTGGGTATTTTTTATCTTTTATTTTTTTGATGAGGCTTCTGATAGAAATAAAAAAGAAAAAGTATGTTCTCAAATGCTAGTGTAGATAGTTTAACCCTTTAATGATTTATTAGGGCTTTCATCCCTTCTAATGATATTATGAAAAATAATTTAAAATGATAAATAACCAAAATCCCCCTATATATCATATGTGATGTTATTTTGTTTATAATATCAAGAGTGTACTATCTTATGTAAATTTAACATAGTGTGATATTATTTTGTGAACTATTTGGTATGCACCTTGTATTATACATACTATTATTTATTATGTAACTTTGATTTCTACCTATTCTTAGCTATTTATGGCTAAAGATATGAGATTTTCAGTAAATTCTTTAAATAGAGTGAAAACAAATTTTCCTAGAGATAAACTTATGTAAACTGCTTTTAAGTTTATCTTACGTAAGTTTACAACATACACTTTCAAACATAGATGTTTCATTATTAAGATTAATTTTATCGAAACATCAGTGACAATGAGTGCATTCAAGTAGGCCGTTAATTTAGTTTCATGCTTTGAGTAGGCCGTTAATTGAGTTTCATGGTCTAATATTTTATTGAAAAATGTTGGTTATTTGAGCATGAGAAAGTATACAACGAGACGATTTATTTGTAACTTTATTCACATGGATTGTCAAATATGACAAATCCTGTAATTGAATCAACCCTTTTAGATTGGGGGAGGGTTTCGATACCTCAGATGCACCCTGTTCAAGTGGATCCACCTTCCGCATTCCATTTTAGAAAGGAAAATTGTTTCATGCAGGCAGGACTGCATTTCTACATATGCGGTCCAGAAAGTGTAAAGCATCCATCTTAAAGATGGAAGCAAGTAGGTGGTCCATCTAAAAACAATAGAAACTAACGGTCCAAATGTTTTCTTACTAGACTTATTATTTTTAGTTTTTAATTTTTTTTTTTTTTTCATATTCATGATCTCTATGTTAGAGATTACGTCCTTAAAAATCAAGTCTTAAAATCCATCTCAAGAATAGATTTATTAAATGGCCCGCATTTCTACCTATGCGGGCTTGGCCGCATAGAAACCGGGTCCTTTTAGAAATGGATTTTGTAACCAAAATTTCACAGGGTTATAATCTTGGCCAACTTGATCATGAATTTGAAAAGAAAAATGAATTGTAAACCTTTCAATTCAGATTTCACCTTTCTGTCATCTTACGAGGCTGGGATTGCGAATGAATCTGGAAGGCTCGGATGGGCTCATGTTGCTTGTTGCCTGGTTTAAGTGCTGCCCACTCCTAGAAGAAATCAATATTTGGGTGAGTATTCTTAGTGAGAATGTGCTTCTTGTTACTATTCATTATTGTTATGGTTATGCTGCTCTCCTGGATTGTCTCTTGCCATTGCAGCACAGATATGAAATGAACTTCAATGCTACTATTCCACATTCTTTGACAACTCGGGGGCCTATTAATTGTTGGGATCACCACCTCAAAACAGTGGTAATATATGAATCTCCTTTCCAAGGAAACCTAGAAGAGTTGGTTAGGTATTTGGTTAGTAATGCAAAGGTGATTAAGACAATTACTTGCCATATAAATTATGAAAGGTATTTGAATGCAAGATACCTTTCGCTTGTTGGGGATTTGTTGTACTTACCAACAGCTTCTCCAGGTGCCCAGGTTCTGTTCAAGTAATGGATTTTGAATGTGGCTTCAAAAGAGGAAAATATGATATTTGATGAGGCACCTTAGTCTTATATGCAAGTTTTGTTGTGACATTGTGTATTTTCATGGTTTTGGTTCAATCTTGATATATGAGGAATTTATTGTGACTCTTTTGGTGTTTACACTATAGCATGCATTCACATTTTGTTTTTTATCTTTTCGTTCTTCCTTTTTTGATATGTAAACTTGTTGAAACACACAAATGAAGGGTTTAACCAGCAACTTCGAATTAAGTTATGGGCTCGAATCTACATCCATCCATGTAAAAGACCTAAGTTTACATTTCTAACAATTGATGATGTTTTATTTGCTGCTTTGATGTGTGACTGATGTTCTTCTATGCATTTCTCCCACTTGTGCGTCTAATGTGTTTGTCTTTCTCATTTCTTTCACTCTGGCATCTATATATTTATCTTTCTCTTTGTATAGTTATACAATAACTGATTTTCCCATTAAGAGTCCATCTTTTTTTTAAAAGAATGCCTTCTTTACCTTTCACATCCGCATCTATTTTCCTGTGGAAATCAGCACAAGCAGTAACTTTTGTTTATTTGGATATTTTTTTGGCTCTTATTGCTCTCTCTTCAATGTCTTCGGATGGCAAATCAAAGAACTACAACCTATCCATGTCATTGGACACCTTTTTGTATTGAAACCATGGAATGAGAATTACCATTGAAGACCATTTACTCATACCAAAGTGAATGTGACTTTGAATAAGCACCTCATCGGCTCTTCTAATGATTCAGGTGTCCATGACACTTTCCATCTGATCCTTTCTAATCTTTGGCTCATTATTCTTAATTGCATTTGATAGTTTTCACAGCAATCTCAACGAACTCTAAATCCCTTTGCAGGTATTGTCTTGTAAATTAGCATCATTATCATAATTTTTTGGTAAGCATATCTCTGGGACCAATATTACAAAAGACTCGTCTTCATTATGGATTTTGTTGGGCAAACATCATCCTTTCACCGGCTTTCTATATGGCACCCTATAAGAGTTTGTAGTATTGCTTTACCTATCATTTTAAATGGAGTTTGTGTGTAGTTTAAGGACATGAAAATTGCGCTCAGTTGAGTTGTGAGTCCAACATTAGGAATACACAGAGGTGGGGTCAATCTTTCAAAAGGCTATGAAGTCATTGTTCCTTAATTAAAAACTTAGTTTGAGGCTAACTTCTCAGGTTTGAATTACCTGTGGTCAAAAATTCCTATTCTGTGTCTGAATGCTGTCAGCTGCCACATGCTTGTACCTTGCTAGTGTCGACTTCCATGAGGCCCTTTGCTATCTGTGGTCAAAATCATAGCCACGTTTTGCTTTCTTCAGCGAAGTGTGAGAGCTGAGAGTTAGTCTCCCTTCAGGCTTTCTCAGTTCTTAACTATGTTTAAAACTTGCAACTGAGAAATGAACTGAGTCAGGATCATTGATTTCTATGGTGAATCAAAGTTCAAACCACAGGCATAGAAGTAAAGGGGAAGTTAAATCAGGTCTTTGACAGCACTGAGAACACTAAGTTCTCAGTCATTGGCAGTCAAAACTTCAACTCAACCTTATTCTAGGCAGCTTAAACACCGAGAGCAATTCCCTCCATATTCTTTGTTTCTAGCAGACCCTTCCGATGCTCGAATTGACTGCAAGCACAAAAAAAGCAATAAGAATTGGTTTTCATATGAGAGTTTTATAGAAAATCCTAAAAACAATCTACAAAAACAAGAAAGAAGAAACAACCACAAAAGAAAGAGACAACCAACTACAACGCAAAGATATACGTGGTTCGGCAACGTGCCTACGTCCACGGGAGATAAGAGCTTCTTCTGACAATGAAGAATAGGGTTATAATAACTCTTTTCCTCATGCCTCTCTGTTCTCTATCTGATTACAAACGTTTTTCCCATAACCCTAAATAAAACCTCATCGCAACAATATATATCGAGTACCAGATAGATTATACAAATTATCGAAATACCTCATGTATGGATACAAAGCCCTTCTGACTTTTAACATCCTCCCGGAATCGTCATTTTGACTCCACATTGGCATATCTATTTCCTCATAATACAATACATCAATCATCAACAAGTTTCGAATAATTGTTCTGCCTAGAGTTCACAGCGACTCAAAAGCACACTAATCTTCTTCGAGGTATTAAAACCATTGTCTTAGTATCTCCAAGCAGTAAATGATTAATGAAGAATATGCCCCTAGGATACGACTGAGCTGTGTGAAACACTCATTAAAGTTTTCTCTGAGTAGCACTTTCTAGAGAAACTTATGGAGAATATATAGATCCTACTGACTTGCTACAGCTTGCTAGGCTCTTTGGATGATTACTAAATGTTAAATAAATTTCTCTGAGAAAGACAAAAGAACGAGGAATAAGTTCTCATAAAATAGCTAACTACAGTCACAGATTGCAGTGCCAAGCAGTGATTTTCATAGAGTTTTCCCCTATTGCTTTTCTTGTAAAATTTTCAATTAAAAATAATTGGATATTTATTAAAAGAATCCTTCACTGTAGATCTAATGTTGCCAACTCAAATTAGTTGAGGATTGGGTATAAGTACCAAGTACAAGAGTGGTTGGGACTGTTGGGTTTATGTAGATTTTAAAGGCCTTATGAGTGTGTAATGAAAAGCATTTATTATAGTGGAACATAAATTCAGTGGGAGTGTGGTCCCTCGAAGACCATACTAAGCAAATGATATTTGCGGATAACTAACTGTGCTTGACGATCTAGGCCAGTCAGTTGAAAAACCCAAGATACTTGGACATAAAAAATAAACCGAGAAGGGTTTTTGGGTTAGCCCTTGATGAGGTCGGAGCTTATGCCTAGATGAGTGAGGCGAGGGACTATGTGACCCTTGTGTGTGATGGTAAGCCTATAGAGACGGGGCCAAAACCTCATCCATATTCCATCACACGGCATGCATATAGATAGATCGTTCAAGAAAACTTGATATCCACCTTTGCGTGAAGCATATGCATGTGCGAGAGATACCCCTATGCGCCATAGAGCTGTGGTCGCATCAGGTCCTGGTGACCTTGACTTGTCTCTAGGAGAGGACTTGTAATCCACAGACTGGGATTGCGACTCTTCGGCTCATCGACCAGACTTTGGTGACCCGCTAATGAGCCCTTGCTTGGACTGTGGGTCATGAAAAACACTGGGTTGGTTCGATAAAACAAGTGTGATCTGTAGTTCACAGTTGAAGGAGTACCCCATGATCGTTGATTGAATTCCTGAACCATATGGATCCACTTCCCATCATATTAATTTAATTGTGTTAATTTTATTATTAAATTATTTTAGATTTATTATTTAAATTTTTGTAAGTCATTTTATTTCTTATTTTTTGACTTATAAAAATGAAGTTATTAATTTACAAAGTTATGATGTTTTAAAATTTATTTTTAAAATATTTATTAAAAAAAATACATGGGGGGCCCATAGTGCACATGGGCCCATCATGTGGGTATTAGGTGGGGCTCCACATACCATACATGGGTGGCACGCCCCACCCTTGGATACCTTATCTTGTTTTGTCTTCAAGTTTATTAAAAATGGCAACTACATCTTGTAGGATGTGGTCAAATGTTGATAAGAAAATATTGACCATATCTTCTCTTGATTATTGAAGGAATATCTTGACTTGATATTATTGAAATATTCCTATGGAAAATATGAGATGGAATATGCAATTTATGGCATGCACTATATCTTTAATGGATTTAATTTATTTAAATATATTGATAGGGAAATGGTCTAAAGAAAGGGGGATAATGGTTCATGCACCTTCCATAATATTGATGGCTCATCTATAGAATGCATGGCTCAAATCTCTCATCCCACAAGTCACCTTGATCAACGGTCAATATTCAATCTCAAGAAATAGGCAAACTATGGAAATCCTAGGCCTAAATTTTACTACAAATATGGGTGTTCTCCCCCATCTCAACACACCTCTCTCTCCCGCAAACTCTCTCTCTATCTTTCCCATGGGCCATGCCCCTCTCTCTTCCTATACTCTTACTTTCTCTCTCTACTCTCTCTCCTAAAAATGACCCTAGGGGCACACCCAATATAGACTCTCCCTCTCATAAAAATTTGGGTTTGAGCCTAATTATTTTGGAAGTAGAGTTTTGTAGAGATTTAAAGGTGGTTACTTAGTTTGGTCGAAATTAGCTTTTTCCGATCGAGATTGAAACTAGACTGCAAATCCCGTACTATTGGATGTAGTGACTCGGTGTGGGGTGTAAAAAACTCGGTTGAGGTAATCTCCAGCATCTTTTCTTTTATTTTATCTTCTCAAGCACAGTATTAGGTTGTTTGAATGGTGTCAAGTAGTTGAGATTTATTTTATTGATATGTTATTTATTTTTGTAATTTCTATTGTTTGTAATAAGACTACTTGTGAGTGATCTTGTTGCCAAAATTATAAAAGATAATTATTATTAAAAAAAATTTATATTTTCCTGGCATAAAAGTACATAGGTATTTCTTTCAAGGACTTGGGAGACTATATCTTCTATAACCTTTTCGGTCGACTCAAACCATGTCCAAAAATAACCATGAAATAAGATACATATAACTCGCTAGCGGAAGCTTACGGTGGTGAAAGATCAAGGCTTGAGGCACTGTTTGTGCCTGATGTCCAAATGCGAAAAAAAACCGCATACACAACAAAATGAGGTCAAAATGTTTGAGCTTCAAGTTTGTAAAGAAATCACTTTGAAAATGATCCTAATTTCAAGCATTAAAGGAGGTCTAACAGCAAATTCAGTTCCATTTAACTCTAGTGTTGATCAGGCACTCAAAATCCATCTTCATCGGAATTTAAACTTTATAAGTAAAATTCACTTGATAAAATCATTTTAAAAGTTGGTTTGAAACACCTTCAAAACTAATTGCCTATCTCATGCTCCATGGATAGACCCTTTGTCATGGCTGTGTAGTTTCTCCCTCTCATTGTGATCGAACTACACAAGGGAGCGAGTAGGGCTGTTAACAAGCCAGGTTCGGCTGGACCCACCCATGCCCAAGCCCAGCCAGAAACCACGCAAGGTCTTGGCCCAGGATCGAAAGAGAAACTTTGGGTTTGGGCCCAGGCTTGGCCGGAACCCAGCCCAAAACCCGAAAAAAATGGGCCAGTCAGAGCTGGGTGGACCTTAGTAACAAGGCCCAAACCTAGCCCAAAACCTGAAAAAAATGGGCCAGTTGGAGCTGGGTGGACCTTAGTAATGCATAATTTATTTATTTATTTATTTTTAAGTACATAAAACCTTTGGGGTGGGTTCGGGCTAGCCTGACATGGCCGAAAAAATACCCCTAGCCTAGCCCCGCGTTAAAAAAGTGACCTGAAACTGGGCCCAGCCCGAAAGACTGCTGGCCGGCCCAGCCCGTTAACAGCGTTAGCAAGGAGGAAATGGGTTGTTGGGGGCCATTTTGTTCTCATAGTTTTTTTTGTTTTTCTTTTAATTAAAGTTGCAGGATGTTGTGGTTGAGAGACCAAGTGTGTGGCACCTGGTATTTTATGTAACTTAAAAGAATATATTGTGAACAACATTCCTTAATTTCATAAAAATGAAGGTGGAAATATGCTTGTTGGTGAGGTGGGGGCCCATGAATTTCCTACACACTTGGATATGTGGGTCCCTCTCACCAACCCACCTTATATTACCTACCACACATCTCTTGGTCATGGCCCCCACCCCTTGCATGGATTTTCAACTTGCCCAACTTCCATGTTATTGGTAGGGAAAAGAGACCCTCGATTAAGTACTTTTCTTTATGATTATTTAGAAAAGTAAACTAAAACATGCTAAAGAGAAAAAATAACTCAATAAATAACAACATTGAATATGTCGTATATAATTATTATTGATGATTTAATGATATAATTGAATAATTAGCCTCATGCCATTTTCGATGCCCAAAAGAGCTTATTTTGGCATATCAAAGCGTTATTGATTTTACTTGTGAAATCAAAAACTTCTGTTTTTTAGAAAAATTAAAATAGTCTCGTATATTTTATATACACTAATGTGCCACTTTTTGGTGGTAAATATTGTATTTTAGTTTTATTTTTTATTTTTATATATATCTGAGTAAGCTAAAATTTAGGGTATATATAGCTCATCATAATACACTTACAAAAAATATTATAAAAATAATAATTAAGTTAAATAAAAATAACCAAAATACCTTTGCAAATTTCTATTTTAGAGCTATTATAGTTATTTTATATCTTACAATATTCTTTGATATAAATATATTTTATAAATGTGAGTTCGTGAGAAGTATTAACTTGAGCTTGATCCAATGTTTAGACAAGAAACTAAAATTATACACCTTATATCTCCAAAGTGCGACTTGAGCATAAGGTATAAAATATGCAAGGCGATTTTAAAACTTTAATAATAAAATATAATTTTTTCGTAAATCTGTCATTTATTTTAACATTACAACCATAAATTTTGCTCACATTTTTTTTCATAGTCGAGGCAAATTTAAATGGTCGTTAGAGAAATATATACACATAACGTATTTTATTAAATTGCACCAACTCTCCTTTTGGGTAGGTAATTGGATTTGGACCAACTCATTTCATCGATACCGATACGAGGAGAAGAGCTCTTGTGATGAAATTGACATCTTACAGTCACATCTACACCTACTCATGAAAAATAAGTAAATAACTTAATTAATAAATAAGAAATTGACATCTTAGATTTTAGACTTGGACTTTTAAGCCAAGCCCACCTACCTCCGTCCCCACCACATGAGAACATTGTTTGACTAACAGGGTGGGTCGACCCAGACCTGCTTGGGTTACTCGGACCCCACCCACTCGGTCATTCTGGTCTTGCTGCTTAAGCTCGGGGTCTTAATTTTTTTAAATTTTTTTTATTAAAAATCTGAAAAAATAAGAAATTTATTTGCAATGTGTTGTTTTATGTTTTTATTATTTTTACAAAGATTGAAAGTGTTTTGGTTATAAATACTCATTTTTATATTTTTCCTTTTTTTTTAGATTATTTCTAAAATACCTCTAGTCACAAATTGATTTTTCAAAATCTATTTTCACTACTGTTTTAACATTAATTAGATGTATTTTGTTTAATTTTGCTTTAAACATACTTACATATTTTTAGATTTTTTTAGTAATTTTTATTTTTAATTGTTCTTAGCTTGGCATTGCTTGACCTGTTGCCTATTACTTGGACCTGGTATGGGTTACTTGGCCCAACCCAAGGCTGAGTATTGTGTACAAGTCCTGGTACCTTCACAGCAAGAGAGAAAGAAAGAGGGAGAGAGAGAGATTTTAAAGGTGGGAAGGGCAAAAGATTATTGAAGAATATTCAACAAATGTCATAGCTTGAATCCGTAAAGAATTCAATGTTTTATAGAGCTTTAGAGTATTGCTTCGTGATATTATGAATGGTGAGGCATATGCTTTAGCCAAAGGAAGAGCAAACTTCACTTCTCTGTTTGTCAATTTTTTCTAATGCTTCCTCTTCTTTACTTCCAGTATATCCTGTATTTTGTAACTCTTTTTTTATTTGATAAAAAGGTTGTATTAATGTTCAAAAAGAGAGATAGAGAGAGCGAGATTCTATACGATAGGGAACATAATTGTTTCAATGAGAGACAAGAGATATTATGCTCCACAGGGGCCTAATTGTTTTGAGCGCAATATCTGATCAAACGTAGGCAACGCTTGAATAGACGAATTTGCAATGGATGGCTGCAAAATGCCACGCGCATCTAAAGTCTAAACCACCTAGAGCGATAAATAGAGCTTTCTTATGAGAAACAGAAGGGGGAAAAACCTTAGAGTTCGAGTAATAACAAAGAAATCCAGATTATTCGAACCAATTTTTTTATTTTTTTATTTTTTTAATATTAACTAGTAATTTCATTGTACGAAGGAGTAGAGCTCTATAAAGTACAGTACTAAACAAAGAGAAGAAGGATAAGAATAAAACATTTACTCTCTATTTTCAGGGATGATCCCCTCAATGCTTCCAAACACAATCTATACCCTCGCCTCGAAAGCTCCTACATCACCTACCACCTAAGACCCCAGCTAAACTACACAGAGCACTTCCAAAGACGTCCTCCATAAAACCTCAACTCCCCAACCCAAAACTTTTAGTTGAACACTCCATAATCGCATTCGCATCACTCATGACCCCACATAGTAGGGTTGGGCTGGCACACAAGACAATAAGTATGAAATAACGCACAACCTACATTGAAATGGCTCCTAAAAGAATTACAGGAAGAGTGACAGCGACAAACAACCAACCACAATTTTTTTTGACAATGTTATGGTATTTTATCAATAAACTAAAGGATTACAAAGGAATTATACATTAATCAAATCAACATAAACTAAAAGCACTTCTAGGCTCACACCAAACTTCGCAAGGCCATCAACTACGGAATTAGCATTCTGATAAACATGTTGGAGTGAAGCCATCAAGTTCTCACAGATATCCATAACCTCTAGTCACATCGGAAATATTCTCCATGGAGGTCAGCTATGCGTGATACACTAATTGATCACATTCAATGAGTCACCCTCCATAGAATAACTATAAATTTGGGTATTCGTCCCTCAACAATCTAAGTCTATTCAACAAAGAAAATAATTCAATATAGTCTGCCATGTTGACACCACAAGGGCCCGCATAAGATAACAGAACCTCACCATTTGAATTCCTCATCACCCCACCACAACCAGCTTTGCTTGAGTTCCCCAATTAACTTCCATCAAAATTCTACTTCAAACAAGCCTCCAAAGGCGGGTGCCATCTACCTGTTGGTGGAATACGCTAGGAAACATTTGTTACAATATGCTTTAGATACCCATACATCCTCTTTCAAAACTCCAAAGCCTTCCTTTGTAGCAAAAACCATATCCATAATTATCCAAAATCCTTCTCTTAATATCTTATTTCCCATAATATGGCTGCCTTGAAAATTTTCCACACAATTCGACCCCCTTTTGAAATACCGTTGAGTTCCAAGTGTGCAAAAATAGTGGTTTGTTCATTAAGTATCAATAGATGAGTGCCCATTAAACCAAATACCCAACCCCAAATAGCACGGGAAAGAGGGCAATGCAAAAAGAGTTGGCATCCATTCTTCGTATCCCCTTTACAAGGTACTTAGACAATGACCAATATCTTTCTTTTTTTTTTCTCAAGTTATCTACTGTAAGGGTTTTATTTTGGAGAAGGATCCATAAGAAAGCCTGAATTTTGTGTGGAATGGGCAACTTTCAAACGACATTGAGTGAACTTTGATCTTCTCTATATAGATTATTATATAACAATCCATAAATAGATTTGACTGAGAAATTATCATTCTGCTCACATTCTCAAATCACCTCATCTTCATATTACAAAGATATATATACGGATTTATAATCATTCAACAACGCAAACAACTGATCAATAAGAATTTCACCCTTGTGATACCCATAATTCCATTACCCTAACATATTGATTTGCAACTCTCTCAAACAATTGAGGGTAAGATAATTTGAAAGTGCAATTACCTACCCATTTGTGAACAAATGCGAGAAGTTAATTTTATCACCTCTACCAACTGCTCATCTAATATTAATGCTCAGTAATTCTATAACACCCCAAATTCCTTTTCAAAACTCTGAGGCTTGAGCTCTCCTAGCAAGCCAACCAACCATGAAAGATTCCCTACTGAAACCATATTTGACCTCAATAACCAGTGTCAATAACCGATCATCACAAGTTAGAGCTCTCCACCATCACTTGGCCAACAACAACATATTGACAAGTTTTAACTTTATGATCCCTAATATACCTTCCATCTTTGAGGTGCAAATCCTGTTCCCCACCAAGTGATATTTGACCTTTTGATCAATATTTCCCATAGGAAATTCATCATCAATATTTCAAAATCCTTACAAACTAAAGAAGGCATATCAATAAACGACATCTAATAAATATGAAGGTTTGCTAGACAATAGCTCATCAAGTTTGGTCTTCCATAGGTCAAGCTTCCCATGCACCGTTTTAATCACTAGATCCCAAACTGATTTAGATAGTCTAAAATTAGAGAGAGGTAAGTCAAGATATGTGATGGTAAAAGAATCCACCTTGTAGCCAAGAATAGAAACAATATGATGTAGAAGTCGAGTCTCACAATTTATCCCCACAAGCGATGTCTTATTGAAATTTACCTTTAGCTCTAGAACTAACTCGCAAGTAATCAAGAATTTAGTGACTTAATGAACCTGATAATCATCAATTCCACAACAACATAGGGTATCATCTGCACACTGTAAATGTGAAACATAAGGTCTCTCATTAGCTACTCTAAACCTTGTGATTTTGCCCAAACTCTCAGGTTTAGAAATCAGCAAAAATGCTTCCGCAATCAAAGTAAATAGTAAAGGAAATAGATGGTCACCTTGTTTCAAGCCTCTTATCACACCCCAACAAAAAAAAAATTGAATAGCCATTAACTAACATAAAAAAATGGGCACTAACAAGACAACCCAAAATCCACCTTCTCCATTAGGACCCGAAACTCTTCCGCTCCATAATCTTCATCAAAATTTGCCACCCCATTGTATCATATGCTTTTTCCATATCATGTTTCAGAAGAATACCCGGCACACCTTGTAAAGACTTCAAATGGATATATTCTTAGACAACAAAAAAACTATCTATGATAATTCTATCTTTCACAAGAGCAAATTGTGGACCCCTGATGATAGAAGGGAGGACCACTTTAAGCCTTGCAACAAGGATTTTAGCAATGATCTTATATAAGCTATTGAGCAAGCTAATCGGGCGTACATATCATAAATAAATGAAATGACAACCTTCTTGGGAATTAGCGCAATATAAGTGAAATTAATGTACTTATCAATATATTCGCTATCGTTCATAAGGATTTGTTTTGTTGTACAACTTTGATAATGCTTAGCTTGGTATGATCTAACTTTGTGTTCTGTACAACACAGGAAGGTCTTTAAAAATAAGAAGCATGTTTTTTAGTTCTCTCACTCATGTACATTAATACCTCTCTCCATAAACTCCTCCACTGTATCTAATAGATCACATTCTAATTCATCCCAAAACTTATGAAAAGGGCCCAAATGAAAACCATCAGGTCCTATTGATTTTCCTTATGATAATGAGAACACTGCAAATTTTAACTCTCATTGGGGACTCTAGCTGAGCAACAAATTATCCAGAAAACTTGCTTAGTGGAACATCTTCTAAATAAACTTTGGAACTTTGCTCAGAAGTGAATACCTTTTGGAAATGCTACACAAAACCATTTTCCCAACCACTAATGTCACCCTCCATTACACTCTGGAAAGCAATCCTAGAGATATCTTTCTGGCGCTGCCTAGCATTTGCGATTGCAAGAAAAAATCTGTATTTTGGTCACTCTATTTAAGCCGATTTACTCTCGACCGCTGCTTCCAATATATCTCCTCCATTTTCCAAAGCTCATGCAATAAATGCTCTAATTCTCTCATCTTATCTAATTGTTGCAAAAATAAGTTCCCCAGCTATTGCACCTCATGGTCAATAAGATGAATGCCTATGTATTATCAAACCTCACTTTGATATAGATTCTGTTATTTTTCTTCCACTGAAGCAATCTATGTTTCACATTTAACAATTTTTTGTGGATTCTATATCTAACCCTTCTTCGTTTAATAATCCCAACAACCTCATTATTTGCTAACCATGTGAGTTCCATTCGAAAAGGCATAGCCCCCAAAACAACATTATTAGTGTTTAGAAGAATATGATTGTGATCTAATGACAATTTACACTTGCTAAAGGAAAATAATTATCCTAATTCCCTAATATCAGAAAGCTATCAAGTTTACTCTTAATCAAACTTGATATGGAGTTGTTACACCATGTGAATTGAATACTAGTTGTGGGACATCCAAAAGACCATGGTTCATAACGAAATTGTTAAACAATCGCATATGGGAAATAATAGAGTGATATGTAGAAATTTCTTCAGGCTATCTAATGAGATTAAAATCTCCAGTAAGGATACAAGATAACTTAATGTCATTAATCACCAAAGCTAAATCATTTAAGAGTTCTTTAATATTGGAAACATTAGGACCATACACATTACATAATAGCCACCTAAAATTAGATAAAAGTCCCTCTAAATCCAAGCCCACAAAATGGTTTTTGAAATTTACATCAAAGCATTGCAAAACCTTAGGATCCTAGATACACCATAGTCCCTCATATGCACCAACTGCATCAATACCACAAAACCTAACATGCCCAAGACCCAAACTTCCCTAATAGCAAACAAGCCGATAAAAGATAATTTATTTTTCTGCAAGGAACGAACTTCTGGCCAATGCCTTTTAACTAGTATAAGTACCTCATTCTTACGGCAAGTACCACCCAAACCCTGCACATTCCAATTTAGATTATTCATGGAGAAATGAAAATAGAGCCAGCTCCGGAAGGTGGTGCAACCCCGACGAACATTGAATATTAAGAAGAAGAGTTGCTTTCTTATGAGGAATCATCACTTCGAACCACAACATCACCATCCCTATTCTTCTTGCCACTCGAAGAGGACTGCGTCAGTTTCACAGAGGATATATCCTTGACCTTTGATTTGCCGTTCTCTACCCTTTCCACCAATCCAATCTCCTTAGCTCCAACCTTTTCTTTCTTTGCATATCCAGAGTCAACAGATTTTGCTCTTCGAGGAGCCACTACTACATCTTTGGATGCAGAGAATGAAGCCCCTAGATCCGCAATCACCTCATTAAGGTTTGTTAGATTATCAGAGCCCACAATCAAACCTAATAGAAACACTGAAGGTGACACTAAGCTACATCAACAGTCGGAGGTAATAGTGGCAAGGGTGGTGCGGTCTTCACCACTTGCACCGTGACCACCACGCCAATAAAATACTCCCATCAAGAACAATTACCAGGAACCCTTGAACTTAAGGAGGGACCCAGTTCGATGAACTTCTCAGGGACAACTTGCAAGCAACAGCTCTAAATGGAAGAAATCTTTTAGGCCTCATAGTTGTAAGGAAAGAATAAAAAACCCACAATATTTTGACGTCAAAGAGAATGGACACCTGCACACAAATATATAATTTTTACTCTTTAAAATATCTTGCAAGCAACAGCTCTAAATGGAAGAAATCTTTTAGGCCTCATAGTTGTAAGGAAAGAATAAAAAACCCACAATATTTTGACGTCAAAGAGAATGGACACCTGCACACAAATATATAATTTTTACTCTTTAAAATATCTTGGTTAAACACCCTCTCTACGCTCTTTTTAAAAGGCTCCCGCAACTTGCCACTCAGGGGACTTTGAACTTCACCTTCCTCACTATACCATGACCTATTTCCAAGATATCCCATATTATATTGTACTTTCCTTATGATCAAATCTTATAGCTAGCTCCATCTTGGAGATAAGCAAAGAGTTAAAAAAAAAAATATCCTCATCATTTTGTAAAATACTTTCAACCCTTTCTTTATGAAGATGAACATCGAAGGCAGCCGAACACCTTTCATTATCCTTAGGCCTATCCCACTCTTTCCTAATAATGGAAATATTGTTATCATTAACTTTGTAGATGACAACAAAAGTTTTGTATACCCTTTTATTAGGAATTAAAATCTCATTCAAATCACCCAATATAAAAGAGCTAGAAAAACTACCCCCAAAACAAATTGATGATCCTTTCACTAGTTTCCAAATTTTTTTAAATTTTAAAGGAGGAGGTGATTATGGAAAGTACTTGTGACTAGTCACGTTGCCCACCACCGGCGACATGCATGGATCTAGGTGCAAGGGCCCACACTATTATCTACTGGTGACCTAGGCTCCTGTGAAAAACCTTTGATCTATTCCTATGAACAATATGTCATTCATCATCCTCATTAGAATAAACCTATGGTGTAGGCTTTTGACCCTCTTTAGTGGCTTCCAAAGTACCGTCACTGCAAAAGACATCAACCGCTATCTTAAAATATATATATTTTACGAACAAGTGAAAAAACATTATTTGTCATCTTAATCCTAACGAAAGAGCAATTCACACCATTAATGGTACTCATGTTGATGTCCTTGAAGACTCCATAGGTGCTCATGAAGTTTCAAAAAACCCCAAGATTCCAAGCCAGGAAAGAAAGACTCCAAAATCCGCTTATCTTTACCATGAATGTGTGAAACATATCCCCTAGGGTTCCAAGGAGTTGGTGACAATAACCTCGCTCCTAACTCTCCAGTGACCAATTTTGAGCGCCTTAGAGACATTATCCTGTGATATTTTTAAAAAAAGATGTCATGTTGTCATTGAACCTTTTAACTATCGGATCATACGACATACTCAAAGCCCTCTTAGCCTAGTTGATCTTCTTGAAAACTACACCCTTATTAGTTTATTTTAGTATGTCCTCATCAACAAAGACACACAAAAGGAGATCACCCCCATGATCTATTCAGCTTCATCGCTGATCACCTCCTTTAAATTCCTTTGGCTTCTTAATTACCATGAAAAAATATAGAAAACTGAACCAACCAATGAACAAATTTAGGGAACAAAAGATAGGTTAGAGGAGAAGTCGGAGAGAGAGAGAGAGAAAGAGAGAGAGAGAGAGGAGAGGGAGGAAAGTGTGGGACAATCAAGTGAAATAGCTAAAATGAAGTGAATATAAAACTAAGGACAAGGGAAGAGAAGACGAGCTCTAAACAACTCCTCAAATAAATCATATCTAACTATTCTTAAGAATTTCAAGCCACCATAAGAAAACATGAAATACCACGACATTACTCACTATGACCCCTATAGGCAAAGCCCCATCTTAGACGTTAACCTGAGTAGCTAGCTACAGGGTATTCGAAACCCTCGAGGCAAGTCCCCGAGGCCTCAGAGAACACCACAATAACATATTGATCCCCAACAAATGGGAAAATATTATCTTAGGCATTAACCTACTTAGGAGAGAAGAGAGTCGAAGGAAGGAAAAGCGGTCAAAATAAAGAACATGACATTGACAAAATGTGAAAAGTGGCGAAAGACGACATGAAAGAGGAAGAAGATCGAAGATATGAAATGGAGAGACAAAAAAAAAGATGGAGAACTATACTTCTGTTTGGTGATGAATGAAAAATTTGTTATCTTTTATAAAAAAAAAACAAAATGATGGAGAAGGGATGAGGGGAGTGGGAGAGAGAGTCCCTCAACCCCAGCACACTACTTCCTCTCTAACATAAAAAGGGAAGAGGGATTTAAAGCAAAGAATGCAAAAAAAATGAACAAATGGAAATCAAAAGAGATAGAAGAGAGATGGAAAAGAAGAGCGTGAGGTGGAATGCAAGAGCCTACAATGGTTGGAGAAAACATAGACAGAGGGAGAGAGTGTGTGAGAGAGAGAGGACATGAATGAACGTCCAATAACAAAAGGGATTGAGGGAAGTAAACAAAGATTGAACGAGGAAAGGAGGGGAAAAATAAAAAGGGAGATAGAGCAAAAAACCAACAATAAAATAAGAGCTATGTAAAGAAAAAATAATGAAAAGATGAAAGAAAAAAAGAGAGAGGTAGACTTAGATCTAAAGAAAATATGAGCAAGAAAGGCTCTGATCTAAAGCAAGACCCTCACATCCAAAACACGAAGAACATATCAAAGTAAGAAAACTCATATCTAAGACTAAAAAAATAGGGAAAAAAAATCGAAGGTAAAAGCATTGAAAAGTCACCAGAAGTCGCATGCTTAAGGACGCAAGCTGCTAAAGGTTGTAGGTCGTTGAAATCTCGCCATACGCCGTCGGAAAGTCACCCAAGGTCGCAGGGCTGAAGGGCTTAGGTCGTCGAAAGCTCGCTGATGGTCATTAAGGTTGCTCATCAGTGATCTCTCTCATTATTCTTAAGAATCTTATATATATATATATATATATATATATATATAAGTATGCAGTTTCTATAAGGATGCAACTTTAAACACCTTAAAATTTTATCATAACATGTAATTTCGTTATAAAAAATTATTGGTATTATCTTACAATCTATTTTCCTACCTAATTAGAAAATTTTAAATTAAAAAAAATGGTTAAAATCAAGTAGATCTATAAATATATGAAAATCTTGAAAATGGACGGTGTAGATAATGTGTTGCAATATGCACTATTTTCGGAACTCAAAAACTTTCTTTTTTTCATATGCATGCATCTCAATGTCGAGATGATCGATTAGATGATTTATTCAACATTAAAACGACATTTTCGATAGATTTTTGAGGTCCATATGCAATTCTACATTTTAAGGTTGCAACCTTATATAAACTTTTCCCTATATATATATATATATATATATATAGAGAGAGAGAGAGAGAGAGAGAGAGAGAGAGAGAGAGAGAGAGAGAGAGAGAAATGATCCCATAAGACCTTCCCCTACCCATGTGTGTAGGACCCCAAAGGATCATCATTAAAGTTGACACAGAACTCTAGAAAAGTTATCACATAGCTGTAGGATTTGACTTTTCTATAGATCTGTGCCAAATTTAAATGTGATCCTTTGGGGTCCTACATATATGGGTGAGGAAGGGTCCTATAGGATCATTTCAGATATATATAAGGAAATGATCCAATGCCGCGGTTGTATAGTAGTATAATGCAACCACACCTCTAGAAAACCATATTATTGACATGTTTACGACCCAAAATTTTGCACATACATTCTCTTCATCCTCATAATCAATCCCAAAAAAACAAAAATTCAATTTAGACCCTAGTTATGGTTAAAATTTGTACCCATCCAACAATGAATCTCGACCATCCATTTGATGAATTTCAAGATCTAGGCCTTAGCAAATTCAAAATTACTTTTTTCTTTTTTAGCATTATTAATATAATGATGATAACGCTATATAAAAACTTTGGGAATAAAAAAATGCTTCTGAGGCCTATATCTAACCATCTCAATAAAACTTTCTAGAAATTTTTTTCACAATTTTCTTTTTTGTGATTGTTGTTCAGAATGAAAAGAGTGTACATTTAAAAATTCGAGTGAAACAAATGTCTCTGACATAGTGTTTGAAGATGGTTGCATTATACTACCATAGAACCGTTGCATGAAATCATTCCCCATGTGTATATATATATATATAGGTCTATAATTTAAAATGAATATAATTTTAAATAAAATAAAAATAAAAATAATTTATGATCAATGGATGAAACTTTGTTTAATTTGAACCACTGCATCATTCCACTATCTACACATGATATAGATATGGGACTCCCTTCTCCTTTACATTGTTTCATATATATATATATATATATATATTTTTATTTATTTATTGATAAAAGTACTTACTTTTCATTAACTAAATGGGAATTACAATATATATATTAAAACATAACATATAACGTTATCAAATAATCCAGCAATGCACCTTTTCTTCGCCAAACTATTTACGATTCCATTTGTTTCTCTATACACATGATGAAGCTTACTTACGAAGACGATGTGAGCTTGCATTGCTTCGTCAAAACAAACAAACAATCTCAATCAAAATAAAAATCTTTTAAAACAATCAAAACAAAACAATCTCTTGATTTTCTCATTTCTATGATTGGCTATGCCCAAAATGAAAGCTTGGGCAGCATGGGTTAGGGTTCATACAAGCAGTCACGATCATGGAATTGTGTGCTCACCCAACCTTGTCCCTTGTGGCTTATTATGATCGTGGACGAAATCCTTTTACCATATGCAGGCAAGGACTTGGCCTTCTGCCATATCAACCGAGATAAAAATGGCGATGTGAACTGTTTAGCTAAATTAACCACATCTTGAGGTTTCTCCCTGTTTATCTTTTATTTTTTTTTGCTTTGTTCTTCTCTTTTTTTCATTATTCTCTTTTCTTTTGCATATTTATCCCTTATTTTTTCTCTATTTGCCTTTTACTTGCTTTTTACCTTTGTAATCTCATTTACTCAAAGACGTGGTTAGCATGCGGCCGGCCCGCATATTGTAGAAATGCGAACTTGATAATAAATATATATTTTAAATATAATTTGATTCTAATTTTTAAATAATATATAATCTTTAACATGGAGCTCATGAATAAGATTTATTATTTTTTTTGAAAACTAAAATAATAATTAATTAATTTTTGTTTGAACCGAGACTTGCAATATTTTTAGATGGATCACCTATTTGCATCCATCGATGCTTTATACTTATACACCGGATACTGTAGACATGTGGTCAAACAATTGTTCTTTACTTAATGAAGTTAATGAAGTTAATGAAGTTACTACTAACATTAAAAAATAATAATAATACAAGCACTCACATTAGGGGCTTCCCATTCAAACCCAAATTTTAGAATTGGGTGTGGTTTCCATATCGTTGCAACCTTAAACAATTCATTTAAGGTGTACCTTCAAATTTTATCATAACATATAATTTTAATCTAAAATATTATTAGGATTATCTCAAAATCTATTTTAAATTATAATTATAAAATTTTAAACTCCAAAAATGATTAAAATCAAATAGATTTATAAACGTATCAAAATCTTGAAATTAGACGGTCTAGATAATATGTTATAAGATGAACTATTTCTGGGATTCAAAATCCTGGTTTTTTTTCATAGTCCTATATCTCGATGTCAAGGTGATCAATTAGAGGGCTTTTCAAAATTAAAAGAACCTTTTCTTATTGATTTTTGAGATGCATCCGTAGTTCTACATTTTAAGGTTGGAACCTTATATAAACTTTTCCCTTTAAAATTTGTACCCAATTTTGAGTGGGAAAAGCAAAAAACAATGGTGGAAATAGCAATCCCATACTCTTCCCCACTCCATTTCACCATTGATTCGTGCAAAAGCATGGCGGGCCCTTCTCTCACTAGTCATAGTAGGTGCGGTTGTTGGGTCTCTATGCAAAGGAAAAATATTTGGTGCGGGAAAAGCCCTCACATATTACTATGCGGGCCGCAGATCTACACGCTTTATCAAAACCGGGTTATTTCCAAACAAAAAGTAAAATCAACGGTTCAGATACTTTCTCAAAAGAAATATAATTTCCATTTTGTGAAATTTATTTATTTTTACGTATTAGATATTTTACATTTTTTTAATAATTAAGATTAAATTCTACTTAAAAAATAAATGATTAAGGGGCTCGCATTTCTACATGTCGGTCCATAGCCCGCACGCCAACCGCGTCCCCCTCTAAAAAAAACTCTCCCGCCTCTCTCTCTCACTCTCTCTCCCTCTCTCTCTAAAACGGCTCTCAGATCTCGTACTCCAATAAAATAATATTATATATATATATATATGCAGCCAAGGCTCATATTTTCCGGCATTCCGAGTCCTTCTCCGTCGTCTTGGTTGGTGCTGAGAGTGGGAGAGAAAGATCAGCAATTTCGTTTGTAGCTGTAGAGAGAGAAAGAGAGGGACGGTCTGGGATCTGCAAATTTTGTAGCATAGCATTGGCGTTTTAGAGAGAGAGAGAGAGAATGAAGGTGATTGAGAAGATCAGGGAAGCAGCGAAGGAGGACAGGACGGTGTTCTCCTTTGAGTTTTTCCCACCGAAGACAGAGGATGGCGTCGAGAATTTGTTTGAGAGGATGGAGAGAATGGCGTCTCACAACCCTTCCTTCTGCGACATCACTTGGGGCGCTGGCGGATCCACCGCCGATCTCACCCTCGACATCTCCAACAAGATGCAGAACATGGTTACTTTACTTACTACTCTCTTTCTCTCTCTCTCTAACTTGCTCTATCTCTTTCTCTCTCCAAAACTTTCTCTCTGTTTCTCTCTCTCCATTTCCAGCAATATCTCTCACTCTTGCTCTGTTCTCCTCAATTCTCATTTTCAAAAACATATATGGTCACTGAATAAGTCTCTCCATTTAGTTTTGGCTTTTCCTCTTTTTCCGCAAGTCCAACAAGTTGCAGAATGCAGAACATGGCTCACATCTCTCTCTGTGTGTTCTCCAAAATTCTCTTCTCCAACATCTATGGCTCTTGAAAATTTCTCTCTTCTTCTTTCTAGATCTCAGATCGGGACATTGCCAAAACTCAATTCTAATTTTCTTAAAATTTTCTGATAATTTGGGAATATTCTCTCCGAGGTCGCTCGCTCCAACTGTACTGTTCCTATTACATTTATTTCTGAAAAATAAATCCAATAATACCACTCGTAAGAAATTACTCAAAAAACATGCATACTTGGAATGTAGCGATAGACTTTTTGGGACTAAGTAATATGGCGTGCAATGGACTAGTAGTTAATATATTGTTGTTTTCTGACTCTTAATAATTTAAATAATTTTATTTTTTTGTTGGTAATTCATCTTTTGTTCTTTTTTTTTTCTCCTTTTCAGATTTGTGTGGAGACTATGATGCATCTGACTTGCACGAACATGCCAGTTGAGAAGATCGATCACGCATTGGATACGATTAAGCAAAACGGGATTCAGAATGTTCTTGCTCTTAGGGGAGATCCCCCACACGGCCAAGACAAATTTGTCCAAGTTGCTGGTGGATTTGCCTGTGGTCTTGACCTTGTGCGTATAGTTCTTCTTCTACATTTCTCTCTTGTAACCAGATCCATTATAAAAAGAATTTGTACATAGGTTTTATGGATGAGTTGTTGTTTTTTTGTTGTTGATCGATTGAGTTATCATTTCAGTAGTTCCATGCTTATTCTCATTGCAAAATTTTTATGATATTTTTCTCAGATATCCTCTTTTTGATTGATGAGCATGGGATTTAATCATTTGAATTCTTATTTTCTTGTTGCAGTTATTGTAGTTTTTTTCCTTCCTTTTTTTGATTGACATGAAATTCCGAACCTTTTATTTGTCTCCATTATTCTAATGGACCCAATATTTTTGATAAATTTTAGGTGCGTAGTCTATTTTCTCTCATAATTTTTTGGTATCATATTGTCTTTCTAAAGATGGGGAGAATGTAGGGCATGTGTTTTCAAACTAACGATTTCTTGGTAGAGTTTTCCTGTAAGGATTTTGCGAGAAATTACTTACCTTTATTCAAAATTTTTAGTTTGTAGCCATCATAGCTTGTGATAATTTTATTACCAATTTTAGGCTTCATTTTGTGAAAATGGCCACAGTGTTGCTACCTGATTTTCCCAGTTTACTCTTTCCTGTTTTTGACTTGATTGAAGTGCATATTCCATCAACTTTTGTGCAGGTGGCGCATATTCGAGCAAAATATGGTGATTACTTTGGCATCACTGTTGCTGGTTATCCAGGTGCTTTTTTTTGCTGCATTATTTTGCAAATTGCATTTGCAATGCTTTCTCTTGGCAACTAACTGTTTCCATAACACATATCTTCATAATTCAGAGGCCCATCCTGATATGATATCTAGTGAAGGTGGAGTCACTTTGGAAAACTATCTAAGTGATCTTGCTTATTTGAAAAGAAAGGTAAAGCTCAATCAATTTGGTCATTAGTTTGATAATCTTGTTTTGTTACTACTTCTGTTTGACTATCAATTTGGATATTGAAAAGAAATAAAAAAACACTTTCTTGAGTACTGTTACCATTTCTTTTGTTTTATGCTCTGGTGGAGGATTGCCATTTACGTTGCAATTTATATTTCTGAAAGTTACAATGAAATCTAGGTTGTAATGTTGAATATGAATGAGAAAAATTAATACATTGTCATGGAATTAGAAGTTTCTTGGCAATGGAAATGAGATCTGTTATCTTCGATTGTTAGTTATTGCTTAATGAACATATTTGTTGTTTTCTTGAAATAGTGTTCATGACTAAGCAGAGATTAAGTACTACTGGAATTAACTTTCTTTTTTAAATGTAGTCTTTTACTGTATTGCCTTGTCATGAATGCCATTCCATCTTTTTATATCATGTTTGCTAATTATTGCATCATAAGTTGCCAATTGATGAACTCAGGGGTAGGGGACTTTGTAATTACATCTGCACCTCCATGATCTATGTCCACTAAGTCTCCTCATACATTATATGCTCAAAGAATATTAAACATTCTAATTTGAAGCAACCAAACAATTAGCTGAATTTTCTTTGAAATAGAGCTGTCATATTTTACTTTATTATGGCTTAGGAGCTACTGCTTGGTGCGATTGGTGTTTGAGGATGTATAGAAGTAGCATTCACATTCTTATCAGGACTATATCCTACAAAAGAACAAACAGGAAGAAGGTTGATGATTATGTGTTAGGGCTTAGACAGCTGATGATTTAGGATTTGACTAGGAAAGTTGTGGAGGATATATGGGAAAAAGTGGAGCACCTTGAATGGTCATTGATTAGAGAAGGTGCAGTCCCAAATTAGTTCATTGGGCTTAGACAGCTGAGGATTTAGGATTTGAGTAGGAAAGTTGTGGAGGATGTATGGGAAAGAGTGGAGTACCTTGAATGGCCATTGATAAGAGAAGGTGCAGTCCCAAATTAGCTGATTCGTTACTCTGTACTATTGCTTTGGTACTGTGTCAGGTTTGTGATGATGGCTAAAACTATTTATTGAGAGAGTACATATAGGTTACCAAGCAACATGGGACATGAAATCCCCTATATACGATATCAAAGTACAATGAAGGCTAAAGATATAAATAACTTGATACGAGGAAAATATAATCAAAGTATATTCTTATGTATCATATTTCTTTGATTTGGTCAGTTTGGTTTGCATGAGGGCAATCTTTGGGGTTTGAACCCTCGAACTCCCTCTTGCTAATCAGGTTTCACATCACTAGACCAAAGATTGTGGGATTCATTATCTTCTTAAATTTTTGGGTAGTTCAGCTTCATTTTCACAAGTGAGGTTTGAATGCCCTCTCTCCTGCAAACTATGTCTCACCATTTGGCTGAAGGCCTGTTTGATGTAGGCACATTATTATCTAAATAAGCACATTATTATCTAAATAAGAATTTGTATATTTTTGTTCTTCTTCTTCCCTATGGGAAGTTTCTCTGCACCATTTCTATTATACGAGTTCCTTGATACTAATAATGATTATACTCTTTTGTAGGTTGATGCTGGTGCTGATCTTATTGTCACTCAATTATTTTATGACACAGATATATTTCTTAAGTTTGTCCATGATTGTCGTCAAATTGGAATAACTTGTCCTATTGTGCCCGGCATCATGCCCATTAATAACTACAAAGGCTTCGTGCGCATGACTGGGTTTTGCAAAACTAAGGTATATGACTTTTTCTTTTGAAGCATCTTTGGTTCAAATATAATAATTATCAACATGGTTTTTTTAATAATTGTTTAAGTTGGTTGTTTTATGTAGACATTATTTATGAAAGCATGTTAGTTGGTGTTGTTTGAATGCATGGCATCTATAGACTCTAATATGCACATGCAACAGTGGTCCAGTACATCAACTTTAAAATGTCAGACACGTCTATTTTTATCGACAGTTTTGCTATGGTATTGAATGTGAATACAATGAGGAGGGAAAGAGGTATTTACACGACTTGCTAACATAGGTGGTTAATTGAATGAAGTGACAGTACATGCATTCAAGTGAATTACAAAGTGTAAACATGTAGTTGCATCTCTTTAGTAATGATGCATATAACAAGTGTGCAAGAACCCATGTGTTGGGTGATTGAAACCCTCAGCATTTCTCTTTGTGAGGTGTTGCATACATATTCTTTTCCAATTCCCAGACTATGACTGCAAATAATGAAAGTTGGACAATTGTTGGGTGATTGAAATCCTCAGCATTTCTCCTATTTTAAATTTGTCAACTGTCTGCATTCTAATGAGGTTCTTTTGTGAAGATTCAAGAATTCTCGTTATGTCATTTGTGCAAAAGCAGGATGGGTGTGTTTCTGTGTGGCTATTAGACACAAGATTTAGAACAATGGAGCATTGGATTATGGAGAATGGGTAGTCGAAGATCACACTAACATAGTTTTGATTAAATATATCTTATTGTAGATTCCTGATGAAATTACAAAAGCCTTGGAGCCTATTAAAGATAATGAAGAGGCTGTTAGGGCCTATGGCGTACACCTTGGAACTGAAATGTGCAAGAAAATTCTTTCTCATGGAATCAAGACATTACATCTATACACTCTTAATATGGAGAAGTCAGCACTGGCCATTTTAATGGTGGGTGATCTCTACTTGCAAATAACATTGTTTCATCATGTGATAGTTACACTATATTGCTTGTTTGTCATTATTTTATTACAGAACTCATTTGAAGACATTCTTTGCTCCTTGCAGAATTTGGGGCTAATTGACGAGTCAAAGATATCCAGGCCATTTCCATGGCGGCGTCCTGCAAATGTTTTTCGTGTCAAAGAGGATGTTAGGCCCATCTTTTGGTATGATGCTAAATGAAGCTAATTATCTAGTGTAGTATTGAGCTAGTGATTTTACTCAAAGTTAATTAGGTTTGTTGTGTTAAATATCAGTTATGAATCTGTTCATTTCATGTTTGTGATGGCAGGGCCAATCGTCCAAAAAGCTACCTATCAAGGACTCTGGGTTGGGAACAATATCCTCATGGGAGATGGGGTGATTCATGCAATCCATCTTATGGAGCACTTACTGATTACCAGGTTGTTGGAAATACAGTAACCTAACTGTTCCTTGATATTGTTCTTATGCTTGGCTTTGTACACATATTATGCTTTGGTCTTATGTTGTATGAAATCCCAATCATGATCTGGCTTTTATTTTCCTTTTTTTTCCATTGCAATTAGCAGGATATAAATGATCTTCTAGGTTGTAAAATTTAGTTTAATTTTCTTCCCTCTGGTGAGTCATGAATTCTATTTTCTGTAATGTGTATATGTCAACTTTTTTTGTATAGGTATATATGTCAACTTTCGCAAACATGGTTTTTACAATCCTTTTTCTTTATAGTTCATTTTCTTTTACATGGGGTTCTGGTTTTCTTTCCATTCAAATATTTACCCTGAATTAGGAGATCTGTGTCATACGGTTTTCATTTTGGAAAAAGATAAAAGAAGAAGGATCACAAGAGCTTGCTATTATGAGTGTGTTTTCTTTACGAGCATACTGATTTCTGTTTTCCCCCTACAGCAGAAATATATCTTTTGAGAACACTGCTAGTATGGGCCAATGGTAAAAGTAAATGGAAAAGCTGTCTGTCCTTTGCATGGAGTCACTCATATGGTCATACCTTTATAAGTAAATTTGTGAAGAGAGCTAAAAAACATTATCTCTATTGTGAGTATACACTTACTTCTTGTAATAATGGCAGTTCATGAGACGGCGGTCGCGCAACAAGAAAATTCTGGAAGAATGGGCTGTTCCATTGAAATCTGTTGAAGATGTTAAGGAGGTAATCTCAAAATCAGTAGTAACATTTGTTTACCAGGAATAAATTACGTTCCTATTAGTTTTTGTGTTTAGTTATTTAGGACCGTTTCCAGCCCACCCCTCCCGGGACCCTGCTTAGGTGGGACCAGCACCGGGTTACAGCCCTTATTTAGTTATTTCCAAATGCTTTCTGAACTTCGAAATCTTTTTTTTTTAACCTTTCCCGTGTTATGTTTAATCAGAAATTTACGAACTACTGTTTGGGGAAAGTTAAAAGCCATCCGTGGTCAGAGTTAGATGGGCTTCAGCCAGAGACTTTGATGATTAATGAGAAACTGGGACAGGTTAACTCGAAGGGATTTTTTACTATTAACAGTCAACCTGCTGTCAACGGGGAAAAATCTGATTCTCCTTCTGTTGGTAAGTAAAATCCTTGAGTAA
The DNA here is from genome assembly GCF_054954075.1 of Amborella trichopoda. Taxonomy (NCBI): domain Eukaryota; kingdom Viridiplantae; phylum Streptophyta; class Magnoliopsida; order Amborellales; family Amborellaceae; genus Amborella; species Amborella trichopoda. The sequence goes on along the minus strand of NC_142348.1, from coordinate 8,050,126 downwards.
GTTGCTTTTGTTACGACAAAAAATAGAAGGGGGGAAAGAAAAAGGGTGTAAACAAAGCTATGTTAGGTATATCCAGTGTCTTAGAAATTTAGACAACAACACACATATGAAACCATGGATAAGTTTGTGAGTAGAAGAAAAAAAATGTTTAAGGAAATTGGAAATTGATACTGTGAATTGTAATATGTTTGCTGAAACAAGTGTTTTCTCCGGGGGCCTTAGAAAGGCTTGATATTTGTCTAAATTATCAACTTTCCAAGCTTTCTTTCATCAATTGATGTTGCAAAATGAAGTTTTTAGTGCAATTTCATTCAAATTTCTTTATTGTTTGCCCTCTTGTAATCTATGTGTTTCTGTGCTTGTGTTTACTCTAGGATGGGGAGGACCAGGGGGATATGTATATCAAAAGGCTTACTTGGAATTCTTCTGCTCAAAAGAGAAGTTGGATGCTCTTGTTGAGAACTGCAAGGGTCTTCCTTCTGTCACCTACATTGCAGTCAATAAGCAAGGGGAAAGAGTGTCGAACGTTGGCCCCATTGCGGTGAATGCGGTGACATGGGGTGTCTTCCCTGCAAAAGAGGTCCTCCAACCCACTGTAGTGGACCCTGTTAGCTTCATGGTTTGGAAGGATGAGGCTTTTGAGATCTGGAACAAGGGATGGGGGGTCTTGTACCCAGAAGGGGATCCTTCAAAGCAGATCCTAAACGAGGTATACAATGCTGTTCAGCTTCCTTTACCATTTACAATCCTCTCTCTCTCGCTCTCTCTCTCTCTCTCTCAAGCAAATCCATGATGAGGTATGCACATGTTTCCTTTTCCTTGCCATATATAATCCTCTCTCGCTCTCTCTAGAAATGCATACGTGCATTACAATATTCCACGGCTAGAACAATGCAATAGAAGGCCTTCAATTGTGTGTGCGTGAGAGAGAGAGAGAGAGAGAGAGAGAGAGAGAGAGACTTAAGGATACTTTCTCTTGTATGGTTCATCGCCACTGTCCCTCTTGTAAACCAAAGGTGGATATTGTACCTGTTTATGATATATATAGGTGTAAACGGGTTCGATCAGGTCTGAGTCAGGCCTGAACCGATGAGCAGAGTGGGTGGACCCGGATATGAATTGGTCAAGGTCGATCGGAACTGGACCCAACCTACTTGATTGGATCAGGTCCAGGTCAAAATATAAGAAATATATATGCATGTGTGTGAGTGTGTGTTGTAAGTTTCTATGTATAAAAATATAAAGAATATATTGGGTCAAGTCGGACCCCAACCCCCACTGGGTCCAAAATTTGGATGCCAACCAAGACACGAGTTGGTTCAACCCGTTGGGTGAGCAGTCGTCCTGACCCAATCGCTAGCCCAAGGTATATAGCACACAGGTTGCGTCTACTATATGTTCATACACACGGACACAATCTCCACCCACATCTATAAAGATGGATGTATGAAATTAAGTTTTAGGAGAGAACGAAAGAGAGAATGTGTTATCGTGCAGAGAGAGAGAGTTTTAGGTATACTATCTCTACTGTGTTTCATCTCCACCATCAATCGCTTTAACAAAAAGGTGGATGCGCTGTGTTTATTTTATATAGCACTTATGATGCCTCTGCTATACATTTCACAATCACCCATTCAAAATCATGCACGTGCACACACAATTTGCTCACATTGTTGTTTTTGTACTGAAGATAGCAATTCTAATCAATTTCAGGTGCAGAACTCTTACTTCCTGGTCAGCTTGGTTGATAACGATTATGTCCATGGTGATCTTTATGCGATGTTCAGTGACATTTAAGAACAAATACTGGTTTTTATTACATTAAGCAACCCCAAAAAAGCCTGTTCTTTTTGTTTTTCGTGATGTATTTTCGTTTCTCATGCGAGGTCTATCTAGGGGGTAGCTGTATTCTTGGATGTTAAGATCAAGTTGTTTGATACCTTGATCAGTGTATTATGATTCACAGTTATTTTTTAAACCGCATGAGTGGGATGTTCAATGAAGCATGCGCTTGAAATACTTTCTGGTCCACAAAGATCATGGAATGTATTTCATGTTTTTATATTTTTCAAAGTTAAATAATGCATTTTTATACCTATTGACGTCGTTATTAACCATAAAATGACGGTTATATATGCTAAGATTTCATATATGGCAGACTTCAATGGGTAAAACTTGTCTCAGGTATCCATATTGAGTATGTCGATTGAGATTATATGTAACACGCATTGTTTTATTTGTTGGTCATCGTTCTCAGCTCGTAAGTTATTTGCACTTTCTGTGAATTTTTTTGAAAAGGAAAAAGATCTCTTAGCATATATGCCAGAAGGCCTGACTTGGGACGTTTGTTCCGAACGAAACTCTTCTAAACTTGATTAACCAACATTCAATTGGAAGAAAAAAAGGGAGAAAAAAAAGAGCAAGCATAATAGAGAGGTCCGGGGCCCGAGAAATCATCTTTTGTATGTCTTTGTTTTCCCTCGAAAATCAGTCTTTGGGGTATTTTTCTCACCAAATGTTGATTTTTACAAAAAAAAAAGAAATCAACAAAAAGAATCCATGCTATCTCTCTCACCTCTTTGGCGAGTCTCTACTTGTTTTTTTTTTCCCTCGCCTTTTCCTCTCTCATTTCCTTCTCTTACTTTGTCAAGAGTTTCTGAGAATCGAAAAAAAGAGATTTTTTTATCAAAGAGGTACAAGCTCTTTTTGCAGGGTCCCAACAATTGTTAGAAAAACCGGGGGATCTAACCAGTAACCGTTCAATTAGATTGGAACCAGCCCTTTGCCAGTTTTGGTTTCGAACGATTTTGGTGATCGGTCGGTATTTAAAAAAAATAAATAAAAATAAATATAAAATCCCCAAAAATAAGGAATTTGATTTTTAATGCATTTTTTTAATATTTTTTATATTACGGTAAATATTACAAATTGTTTTGGTCATTAATACTCATTTTTAAAATCTATTTTTTTTCATTAATTTTCAACTTCATTTGAATGTGTTTTGTTTTAATCATTATTTATATGCTTTTTATATTTTAGTAGAGTTTTTTTTGCATCTTTTTAATTGTTTTCAACAATTTTTTGGGCGCCTGGAACTTGTCCAGTTAGAATAGTTGAATTGGCCGGTTTACCGGTTAGGCCGATTAAATCGCCTTTGGCCTCATGTTCGGCGATTAACCGTTCCGATTCGATTTTGAAAACACTGGTCCCAGCAGAATGACACACCAAAAACTGGCTCTATTTCCAACTCTCCTTCTCTTTCTATCTCTCCCTCTTTGATGGAAAAAAGAAAACACGAAAAAGAAAGAAAGAAACACCATCAAAATTGTTTTCTTTGACACACCAAAAAGCGGTTGTATTTCCCACTCTCTTCTCTCTCTCTCTCTCTTTGATGGAAACAACTACAAGAAAAAAAAAAAAACCAACAAGTGTTTTTGAGCTCTTGAAAATTATCATCCAACAAATCGATGCTTCAGACTTGTCCTTAGAGTGGGAATTAAGATGGAGCATTTTTTAGCTTAAAATCAGATTTTGCAATGGTATAGGCCTTTGGCCTATGCAATCTTCTTTTGACAAATATTTTTAAAATCGATATTTTTCAGTCTCAAAAAATTCTCATTTGGAAAATATCATATGTACAATTATATAGGTAGTGAGATTTTACAAAAGAGTTTCATTTGAAAAATGAGATCATATATATGGTGCAATCATAGTAATTAGATCATATACACGGAAAAAATTTATATAAGGATGCTACCATCCTTATAATGTAGAACTACGGATGCCCCTCAAAAATCTATCGGAAAAGGTAGTTTTAATGTTGAAAATTGATTGATCATCTCGACATCAAGATGTATGACTATGAAAAATAAAAATATTTTAAGTCTTAGAAATAGTGCATTTTACAACATATTATCTACCCCGTCCATTTTCAAGATTTTCATATGCTTATAGATCTACTTGATTTTAACTATTTTTGAAATTTAAAATTTTATAGTTAGATATAAAAATAGATTTTGAGATAATCCTAAGAATATTTTACATCAAAATTATATACGACGATAAAATTTGAAGGTGCACCTTACCTCTACACCTACAGGTGCATCCGTATACCAACTGCACCCATCTTGTAATGTAATTTTAGACCCTCAATTTTTAAAATTTTTGAGTTTTCCAAGATATGCTCGAACTATACTATTATTGATGCTTTAAATCTTATAATTAAAGATGAAAATAAAATTTAAAGCTAAATCACAAAAACTTTCAAAACTACATTTCTCAATACAATTTAAATGTGAGCTATACTTTGGTTGTTTAGAGCCTCGACCTTATACAAACCCCACCCATCAAACAATTACTAAACTACCCTTTCGCAAAAAGCAGTAAGTAAGCAAGCCTTCGATGAAAAGGCGGCACAGGCTCGTCAGGAGTATCTGAATTCCTAAAAAGTCCAGGTCTCTCCCTCTCGAAAACTGAATTTCCCAAAAGTTCATTTCTCTTTCTCTCTCTAATAAGTTATTTATCTCATTCAACTTTTTTCCCAGCTCTATTTCTGTTATTTGATTTTTAAGTATTTATAATTTTTTCTCTTTCCTTCCATTTTCTCAGTTGCAAATTTCTCTTAGGGAATCGGATTGTGTCATGTATTTATTTATAACTTTGTCTTTTGTAAATAGTTTTTAATTCATATACTACAATCTCATTGTTAGTTACAAATGATATCAGTCAATTAGCTAAGGAGGTGAAAATTCAGATTCGGAGTTATAACAAAAGTAACTTTAATATGTTTATTTATGGGATTAATCGGTCAATTTCTAGGTTCATTTTAATCTAAACTGCTTGTTTTCTACTTGGGTTTGGTGGCATTCTTCACAGTTTCATTTCTTGAATCTTATTTCATTATTTCGTTCTTTTAAAGTGGAAAGTGGGAGCTTTTTATGTAAAATGCATGATAAAAATGCATTGAAATTGAAGGAAGTCATTTTTTGCAGTAATTTTATGCTGGTTTATTTTCCATTTTACAGTGTGCATGTTTAGTTGCATTACTTGTTATCTGTTTCTTTTGTATGTGTTTGCTTGTTGATTTAAATACCAAATTTTGTCTTTAAAATCTTTCATATCTGGATTCATTCATAGTTGAGGTTCATTAGAATGGAAAAATTACCTCTCCCAATATCAAGAGTTGTTGATTTGAAGAAAAAGTTTTTTAAGAGGGAAGAGCTACTAGATATTCTGCGACACCATTTTGGGCATTCTGATTTTAGAGGCAGGCAATTAGATGCCATTGAAGCTGTATTATGTGGTTTGTAATTCCTCCTTTAAAACTTTATCAATGTTAAGCTAGGTTTGTAATTTTTAATTCCATCTCTCCTAAATAATTATTGATGGGAAGTTAGGTTATTGGCTAGCTTTTGATGTTATTCTACATTCATTCTCTTACTGTGCTACAGTAACTACATTTCCATGACACAATTTACAATTTGAAGAAATCAAGTAAATGATCGTATGCCCTTCTTTATTTGTTGAATCAATGTTTTAAAACAAGGATTTGGGTCAGGGCTTGCCACGGTCCCAAGCCCAAGTCACTTCTGACAGAATCGGACGTGTCCTTAAAACATAATGATAATATTAAAATATTGGGAATTGCCATGGGTTTGGTTTTGGATTAGGTAGCCTGCCAAGTCCATGTTGGACATGCCAAGTTTTCATTCACTGTTTTGAACAATAAGATTTTTGGGGCAATGCAGGTCCTAATGCCTTTTTTTTTTTGGGAGAATGTGGTCCTAATACTTGCTTTCACAACAACTGCAATCTCGTTGGCATAGTTATTTACATATGAGAGCGAGACCATTTGGTGAAGAAACCAAAATTGATAGAATGTTCTAGAGTTGTGGTTTAACACAAAAAAAGTGAAACTAGAAAGAGTGCACGACATTGATTTTGCATCATACATTACCCATTGGCTTTGCACCATACATTGTTATTTTCATGGATTGGAAAGAGAACAATATGTATGACAACTTTTGAAACTACAGATTTTTTATTTTTAAAAATATAGAATGAGATCTGTACTTCTGCATATTTAATTTGGCATCAATTAATTTGCCAGAAACATTTGATGCCTTTATTATCATGGAGGTTTAATTTTTTATTGTGAGTTGAATTTTTATGAGTTTGGCAATATAAATATATATTTTGTGAAGCGTAAATGAGGGATTAAATCCATTGCATAAATGAATAATCAGTTAAAATGACTAAGATACTATAATAAACTACTGATCAAAAACTATAAACCCCCTATAGCTTGATTATTTTGATTGAGATATTCTTATGGACCACAGTAGTTCTTTTTTTTGGGATAACAATATGGACCATATTATGTTAAGAAGCAATTGAAAGACTGAAGACAAAATTTAATACAACATAGTGAATAACTTGAGTAGGTGGACTTTGTTGAGCAAAACTTGTGCTGCTTAAGACTTTGGTGGCTAAATCAAATGGCTGATATGTTCAAGATGTATGAGAAAGATAAAAGCTGCTGTAAGCATCTCCTAAGTTAAGTGACGATCATTCCATTTGAATATATTTTACTAATGAAAATCTGGGTTATAATCGATATTGATGTTGTTTTGTTCTGATAGAACAGTGAAGAAGATGGAGATGCTAAATGGGCATAAATGCATGCATGAGACATAGCACCATTTTATAATTTCCTTTGGATGTCATGATTTTTGCTTTTCCATGATGGAAGAGATGCTGTGAAAACCAGTTACAATCCTCTCTGAGTATTTGGATATCTGACCCCATATCTTTACAAATATGTTACTTAGCTGAGTTGCCATGAAAGGAAACATTTGTCACCCTTTGCCTACAGTTTTGATTTGCGCCACAAATGAACCCTTCGAGGTTATTCTTAGTTAGAGGTCAACTGGCATATAACCCACGAGAGGATCTGATAACAATTAAAAGTGACATATGGAACAATACCTGCCATACTCAATGTATTTTTTCTTTATTGATCCACAAAAAATGTTAAGATCTTTACCAAAGAACAAGGGCTATTGGTTTCTATTGTATTCTAGACGTACATAGCATTTCTCAAAAATTCGAACAGTTTGATTAAGGGTAACCTGGCAGCTGACTCAATGCTATGGCGTGAGATTTGAATACACATCCAAGGATTGGATGTGTATATATATCATTATTCATGCTTCCCAACTAGGTCCATGCATACAAAGTGAAAACTGCTGCATATATTTGTTTATATATCCATATGTATTTCTATTTGGTGTTACATAAGTATATGCATATATGAATAAATTTATATAAGGTACTAATGTGAATCTAATACGCTCTTGCTGACAAAAACTACTAAAATGAGGTTGTAAACAATTCGTTTCTATTGGAGTGCTGACACAAGACATGCAGAAATATGGAGTTATGCTTTGCATACTGAGATTTTGAAATACTGCAGTTGTTTTGTGATTATCTGTATCTTCTTGAGAGGGTCTTTGTATACTGCACTGGGAATGTGGGTGGTCGCTTTTTGTAACTTGTATACCTTTTCATTTTAATACAAAGTTAACATATTAAAAAAAAAATTCTGTATTTTCATTTTAATACAAAGTTAACAGATTAAAAAAAAAAATTTCTTTATCTTCCTAATCACCCATGGTGAAACCTACTATTTTGCTTGAAGTTTATGAATTATGGCATGATTTGTATTTACAGGAAAAGATTGTTTTTGTCTCATGCCAACTGGAGGGGGAAAGTCACTGTGCTACCAGGTTCCTGCAGTGGCCCAAAAAGGCATCACTCTGGTTGTTTCCCCCTTGATAGGTGCGAGTTGCCATTTTCATTTTCAGATGAGGTTCCAAGTTTTAGCATAGACTTTTAAGGGGTTCATTCCAGAAAAGTTCTAACAAGTGATTTGCACCTTTTTCCCATCAAACCTTAACAGCATTGATGGTACGCATTTTATGGCTTTCTACTTACCATCCTGATTTTATTGGCCCCCTGTAATTTTTGGTACTTAGCTTACTTGTTTGTGAACAGGAAAATCAAGTAACAGCACTAAAGAAGAATGGAATCCGTGCAGAATATCTTTCTTCTAGTCAAAATCCCCAAGCTAAAGAGAAGGTGAGTTTTGAATGACTATTACATGTTTTTATTCCTATCTATTATTTTCTTTTAGGTTGACTTTAGTTTGTCTTGCGTAGATTTATGAAGACCTTGACTCTGGGAGGCCATCATTGAGATTGCTATATGTGACACCAGAATTGATTGCCACAAATGGGTTCATGTACAAGTTGTTGAAACTTCATGGTAGAAGTCTTTTACAGCTTATTGCTGTGGATGAGGTAGGTGACTGTAGTTTTTTGTATAGTTCTGTTTTATTATGGATAAAAAATGTGATTGAGATATGCATGTTCCTCCATGTCACAGGCTCATTGTATTTCAGCATGGGGCCATGATTTCAGGTCAGTGGAGTAATGGTCTGTTCTGACTGGCATGGTTCATACACAGCCAAGGTGTCTGCCTCCATTCTCAAAACATGTGGTGGAGATGAACTGTCATTCTGATGACTGATGTTAATGCTGAAATCGTGGTTCATCTCTGTCATTCCATCATTGAAACAAATGGTGGATGCCTTGGATGTGTATTGTACAAGTGTATTGTGTACGGTATACTTTTCCAGAAAGAACAAATTCCCATATTCTTGCCTGATTGTCTGAAGAGCCGTGTGCTGCATTAATGTGAATTTGGATGCACAAATTTTGTGGTCTACCTTCCATGCTTATGAAGTTGCCTGCAATTCAGGCCCAGTTATCGCAAACTTTCATCCCTAAGGAAGCGCCTTCCTGGTGTTCCAATATTAGCCTTGACAGCTACAGCTGTTCCCAAGTAAGTTAGTAAGACTTTATGCAGTTTATTGAGTTCAATGATTTTGGAAGATGGTGAATCTACTTCATTTTGGGGTATTTCCTAAATTTTATTTTTCCTGATTTGAATATCTACATACGTTGTGCACATGTAAGAGGCACATATGGAGCCATGGTGTATAGCTCAGTCTGGATTCCTTAAATTACAGAAAATGCATAATGTTTATGCCTGTTTGGTACCAACAACTTTATGGAAGCTGCGATATGTTTAGCCTTTCCAAAGAAGAGCTCAATTTTCTCTGACTGTCGATCCATTAACGACTTGCTAACAAGAATTTGCTTTGACTGATTATTATAATCAAATGGAGCCTTTGACACCGCAGAGTTCAGAAAGATGTGATCGAATCCCTATGCATGCAACATCCTTTAGTTCTTAAGGCGTCATTTAACCGTCCTAACATATATTATGAAGGTATGTTTTCTGTCACTACAACTTCTTGAAGTAACTCCCTATATTCTTTTTTGATAAGTAACAATATTGAATAACTTTTAAGAAATATTACGATGTAAAGAAAGAACTAATAGAATTGTTTTATTTCCCTTTTGTTGTGAGGTTTTAGTTAAAGAAAGTGTGCTGGCCCTGTTTTCTTCAGTTTGTATGTTATCAGAAATACTATATTCTGTCATATTTTAAGCTATTTAAACGATATGTATCTGTCCCATGCTATGCACATCTTGAAACCAAATGGAGACAATATTTCTCTAATTATAGCAACAATTCTCTTCTTTATGTGAATGGAAAGCAGTTTGCCCTTTCTATGTGTCATCATCAGAGCTTGTCCTTTGTATCCAATATTTGAAACAATTTCTTTCGTACATTATAGAAATCCACAAAGGTTTTCAGTTTCTGATATGAAATTTGGAAAATCTGCTATAATCCATTGGAGTATGATATCTGCTACTCCAAAGGGGTCTCCACTGTCCGTTTCTGATGAGGATCAGTGGACATTAACTTAGTGGGGCTCATAGTGTTGTTAACCCTGGTCCACTTAATCTATACTCCATTGGATTATGGCATGCTTTCCTATAAACATATGTTGTTTTCTAATTTATCTGTATTTATGTAAATTATATATGTGTAATTCTTTGACACTATCATGTGCATGCAGTCCGATATAAAGATCTCCTTGATGATGCTTATGCTGATTTATTGACTCTTCTGAAGACAAGTGGAAATGTTTGCTCAATTGTATATTGTCTTGAACGTTCCACCTGTGATGATCTCGGAGCTCGTTTGTTGAAGGATGGCATTCCTTGTGGCGGTAATCAACATTAATTTTTGTAATACATATATAAGCACCTTTCTTTTGTATTGATGCGTATGATTTTATTTGAAGTATATGTTTTCTCTCGTCGTGACGTTGTCGATTTTGTTCCTTTACCAGCACTTTTGTGAAGCTGCTAGTTTTTCTGAGCCTGTACCACTACTTCTTTTCAGTGTATCATGCAGGGTTGAATAATAAAGTTCGGAGTCGTGTTCTTGATGATTGGCTTTCTTCCAAAACACAAGTTGTTATAGCTACCATTGCTTTTGGGTAACTGATTATTCCAGCAATGTCATTCATTTTGGAAACAAAATAGTACAATATGTAATTAACTGGACAATTATATGCCATGTTGACTTCACTTGACCCGTTGTGATGGTGGATGGATGTGATATGTGATTTGGCGCTCTTTCAGAATGGTAAGTATCTGAGTGTTGGTTTGTTATATCTTGGGAATAGTGCAATCCAATACTTTCTTTTTTTTAGCATAAGGTAAATTCTAGATCATGCCTATTGTTATGGAGTGGCAATGGCTTATGCTGTACTGCCACTAAGTGCAGGGTATTGATAGGAAGGATGTCCGGATTGTGTGCCATTTCAATATTCCAAAGTCTATGGAGGCTTTTTACCAAGAGTCTGGACGAGCTGGACGTGATCAGTTACCTTCAAAAAGTGTGTTGTATTATGGCTTGGAAGACCGAAGAAAGATGGTTTGTCTACTTTTATTTGTCAAATTTCCTGACAATTGCCTTTGAGGTCCATATGCAACTCAGTCACCTGTCTCACAGGAATTTGTTTTGAGGAATGCTGCTAACTCTAAAGGAAACAAGCTAAACTCTCAGGATCACCAAATTGAGAAGTGCCTTGCTGACTTTGCTCAGGTCTCTCTTTCTCTCTCTCTCTCTCTCTCTCTCGCTCTCTCTCTCTCTCTCTATATATATATATCTCCTGTTTTGAAGTATTTGATATGATAAAGCCAGTTGAAGTATTTGAAGAAACTTTATCTATTGCATCACTTGGGTGTATCTGTGCATGTAGGTGGTTGAGTACTGTGAAGGGTCTGGTTGTCGTAGAAAAAAGATTCTTGGATTTTTTGGAGAACAGGTATCTCTAGTTTTTTTTCTTTGTAATTTACAAAGTGTTTTCCAGTATTTTCTCTTCAGTTCCTCATTGTGTCAGGTTCTAATGCTCTAGTTTAGGTGCATGGAGCTCTCTGTAACAAATCATGTGATGCATGCAAGCATCCAAACCTTCTTTCAAAGAAATTGGAGGAACTCACCCACATGTCCAGCACTCTCTCGAAGAATAGGCTGGCCCCTGTCTTCATCACTGGGTACTTTTGGTTTTCAATTACTTTGGTTTGTCAGTTTTTTGAGTGTTCATTGTTTTCCATTATTTTGGGTTATCTTATTTATTCATCTATAGCTTGCTAGTTACAGCAAATAGGTGGATTTAAGCCTTAAAGTAGCATTTGTATGAACAATCTCTATGTAATAGGATTCTTTTGTGGTTTAGATTGTTAGACGTAATTTTTGATGTACTTACGTCCCTGGTGCAAATAAGGAGAGAGCCAGTGACGATCTGGTCTTGCTAGTACCCAAGACATCGACAGACCAAGGGAATACTGCAAAATAAGCCCTAAACTAGGCAACCTTGAAAATAGTATTATCATGCCAAAAAGAGACCTTATAACTACAGCCCTATGCTAGGGGCTTCGAAACAAAACCAGACTACTACCATTGCATCCAGAACGCTGAAAAACCCCCAAGAACCAAATTTGGGCTCAATCGGACCTCCCAAGAGCATTCTGGTCCCAAATTACCACAAACGGGTAGGTTTACACTATTGTGGTGTAGCCTCACCGAATCAGTCCCCAATCATGGAGGCTGCGCTCGTCACATCTCGGGATAATCTACAAACGCCCACACGTCGCTCGTTTCGAGTCGGATCAAGCTCAGATTTGATCACAAGCTAGGTCTCGACGACCCGGTCATTTTGACATATGGCACGCGTCATGATGTGACCCAAAACCAAATCTTTTCTAGAGAGAAGATGAGCCCAAAACTATAGAAATCAGAGTTTTTGAAGAAAAGACATCTCGAACTTCATGAAGTAATAACTCGAGATCCGTATATCAGATCATCGCACAGCCAGGTCCGATGAGACTGTATCACGAAGGGCTACAAGCTGATATAACTTTTACACTCAATCTAAGGTTGGATAATTCGTAATTTCCAAGGTTCAAGAAAGCAACATCGCCCGGTCGCTGGAATCCTTTTTCTGGTGATCTTTCAAATTCAAAAAGAACTTCAAGCAAGAACCAAAACAGACAAAATTGGTGCAAACGACTGTGGTAGTCTCTTATTTAATTTGCAATCACAGTAAAGACTCAGAACACCATGGACCATGGATCGCATTGCATTGACGGCTCAAGTTCACGATCTAGCCGGATTTCTACCTCTGGGGAAAAAGTCCATTTCAAGACGATCAAAAGACATCAGACTCTTCAAAATCAAGCAAGCATCAGGACCAAGGTTTGAAAACTCTTCGAGTCGAACCGGGCGAGTCCAGTTCGACTCGGGAATCATCTGCTACCGAGCCGGTTCCACGAAAAAATTGGGAATCGCCGTGTCCAGAGTGAACCAGGCGATTCAGGCGATTCCCAATAGTGAATAGTGAATCGTGAGTCTCACATATTTGGCCCCCTTGCTTTTTTACACACGCAATGCAATATCTATTACATAGGAATTTATAGATAACAAAGCGAGGCTCATCCTTCGATGTGGGATAATTCCCACAAAAAATCATTAAAGCAAGACGATTGAATATATATTATTATAGAAGCTAATAAAATCACATTAGGCGATGTGGTGGTGTTGGTTGACAATTCCGATTTTTCGGTGCACGTCTAGAGTTCGAACCTTAGCATGCGTCTTCGTTTATTTTTGTTGTCAAAAAAATAAACAAAGGCAGAAACTACTATTGTAAAAAAATAGAAAAAATAAAAAATAAAAAATAAAAGGCTTTTCAAGATAAAGATAAAAAAGATAATACAACATTTTTTTATTTTTCTTGTAAAAAAATACAAGGTAATATAACAAGTATTTCTTGCAAAAAAATAAAAAAAAGGCATAAAAAAATAAAATGTACTTTGGCAACATAATTTGTTTATTTTTCTTGTAAAAAAAAATAAAAAGTAATACAACAAGCAAAAAAAAATGTAGTACAACATCTTCTTTTGTCAAAAAAAAAAAAAAGATAATCAACAAGTATCATATTTTTCTTGTAAAAAAAAATAAAAGATAACACAATAAGTATTTCTTGTCAAAAAAATAAAAGGTATTTCTTAATACATCCTAGGAATAAATGGTCTAATTATATTTTTTATTTTTATAACATGATGGTCTTTAACATAAATGTAGTAATATTAATTTAAAGATAGGATTCATACAATGGGGCCATTTGAAATCTCTCTCTTTTTACTAACAATCTCTTCTACTAATTTATTCTAGAAACCTAAAAAATTAAAGAAAATTGGTTCGCATTCTAATAATTTCTACATTGATAACCAAATCTTTTATTTTATTTATTAATTTTTGTATTATAAATCATGTAGTGTAATATTTTTCTTACAGTTGTCAATAATACATTTTAAATTAGATGATATTATAAAATATTTTGGATTTGTTATTATTTATATAATAAAATAATTATAAAATATTGTTGGTATATAATATTATAGTTAGTTAGGTTGTAATAATTTGGGTTTTTTTAGTTGATTAGGGTTTTCCGCCAATTCGAGATTTTAGTGGCCAATTTTTCATCGATTTAGTCAACTCTTTATTGTAGTCCATATATGATTATATACTTAATCCATGATAATTCTATGATTTCTTTTGTGTGATGTAAATTTAATGGTTAACATAAGTTCATATAAGGAAAACACATCTTCATATTCATAAATTGATGAAAACAATGAAAGTTAATAATGTAGTACCCCCATTTCTTATTCGATTCCTAAAAAACAACATTTATAATGAATTTTAATAATTTTTTTTGGATTTTTTTAAGGATTAATCCGAGCGATTCGGCTCGATTCCCTATCCGGATCGCCGATTCGCCGATCCGGATAGGTTTTTGGGATGCCCGATCCGGATCACCGATCCGTTTTTTAAACCACTGATCAAGACTATGAGGATGGATCATTTGAATCATCGCCTTCCAAGATCTGGCAATGGCAAAAGGCCCATCAGAGAGGAATGGTTTTGTCATTAGCGCAAAAGGTTTAAGGAGCCTTTTGGTCATTATTCATAAATTCAGGATTTTATTGTACTTTCTATTAATTATGATTTGGCTTAGTTTTCAGTATCCACCCCTGTTCGGTGGGTCCTCTATATAAACAAGCTTAGGTCAATTGTAAAAGAGCTGGATCATTCATTAACGAAATCAATGCATTAAGCTTGTGTCCACTTGTCCTTTTGCTTCTAACCCTTGGATCCAGTGGCGAGGAGAGAGAAAATGCCTTTGACCCATCCTGAGCGCGCGGTCCCATTCTCTCTCTTCTCCTCTTAGGCTAGGCCATGCCTCAAGCCCATTCTCTCTTCTCTTTCTTCCTCTCTTTCTCTACTCATTGCTTGCCCCGCGCAGCAATCTTGACCCGCGACAAACGTTCGGTCCCATCTCTTTCCCTTCTTTTCTCTCATTCTCGTTGTGCTGAACGCGGAACCCGCGGTCCCGTCTCCCTTTGTGATCTTCCCCTTTGTGATTCGAAGCCTAAACGCAACAAGCTTGTAGCTCCGTACAACATCTCGCTATCTGACATATGCTCGACTCAATACCCTTCAGAGTCAACCCAAGAGTTCCAACCCTTGGACCATCGCTCTAACTTCCTCTCCGTACAGCCAAGTTGAGCCGCGGGGAATACATACTTTCTCTCAATCACTCACTCGGGTGGAGTCATCCTGAGTCGATAGTCAAGAGGGTTCTAACTCTTTAGCTGCACTGATCGCCCGAACGCATAGCGTTTGCGCGGATAGGGTGATTTTTGTCACTATTTCTCCCCTCATTCCATCTCTTGCTAGCCAGCCCCTCATTTGAGCGAGCTTTTATAGAGGAGTACCGACGAATCCGCATTGCAGTTTCCAGCGTAAGAGAACGGAGCGACGTGATAAAGCATGAGGAGAGTTCGTGTCCAAACCGTGCTGGCAGATAGCCAGAGGGCTTCGTAACTGTTCTAAGAGGGCGAACTGCCTGGGTGTGTCCCCGAACCTCAAACGACGAAGTAAGCGCCTAAACGCACCCCCGTCGTAAAATCTCTCTCTTTGTAGATTCCTATCCACGCTTAGGAGAGCACGCGTGCACATACTCACAAAAGTGCAATGCGCGTGGACCCTCCATGTTTGTTTGAGAGAGGATTTTCTCCCGCCGTTCGCCTGAGGAAAAATTCAGGCCCCGACCATAGATACCTTTGAGCATCTATGATTGTACACTTGTGGAAATTTGTTGAACTGTGAGGAATGTTTTAGCAAACTTTCCATTTTTGTATCCATGCTAATTGCTGTATTTTGGTTCTTGGGTAGTGTTTTAAAACTTGGCCAAGTAGACTCGGACTTGGCCAAGTTGCTCGGCCTCAGCATGGTGCTAAGGCAAGTTCAGGTGCCTAGCCTAAAAGAGAATGCATATGTACAGTACTTGGGTGAGTATTGTGTGGACTTGCCCAAGTAATGTAGACCTCAGCCGAGTCCGTAGAATACTCAGCTTGAGTACTATCACTGAAAAGAAAAATAAAAGGGTGCCATTTTTCATTTTCTTGAGCTTAAGAGTTTTTTTCATCCAAAATTTCAGATTATGCAGGAAAAATCACTAGATATGCATATTGGACGCATTAGATTCGAGAAAAACCATTAGATTTATTGCATTTTGTAGATCAAAGAACTGGGGATTTGTTTGCCCAATTTGAAAATCTTCAATTTCTTCAAATCTTATAGTCAATCTTTAAAGAAAAATTAAACGCTTTAATGAAAATTTTGATTATTTATATTTTCATATTTTTGGGACTTCTACGAGTTTTTTC
This sequence comes from Amborella trichopoda, assembly GCF_054954075.1. Lineage (NCBI taxonomy): Eukaryota > Viridiplantae > Streptophyta > Magnoliopsida > Amborellales > Amborellaceae > Amborella > Amborella trichopoda. The sequence goes on along the minus strand of NC_142348.1, from coordinate 8,033,846 downwards.
TACTGGTCCTCATGCTAGGCTTGGAGTGGACTTGAGTCCACTCAAACTCGCCTAAGTAGCTCAGCTCGGGCTAGGGCTGAGTCCGAGTCGAAGCGGAGTTTTCGCATACTGTTCTTGATTGATTCTATTTTCAAGCTGTTTGTTGGTTTTGGAAGTTGTAGTGTATGGCTAGGAGCCTAGGATGGATATCTAAAGATCTTTACTGAAAACATAGAAGGAAGCATATCAATGTATAAATTCTCTATTGGGGGAAGCAAAAGAGAAGATAGATTAAATCTCTGAGTTCTAGAAGTGGGCCTATTAAGCATTTCCTCAGATGCTGGGTTTTATGTAGTTGGAAATGTGTCTTATGTAGTTGGAAACATTTCTAATGAAAGATGGACAGTCCCGATAATTCTTTCTTGTCATTAAGGATCTTGAAGGTTCACAAGGATTTGTTAGTGATGCCTTGCTCAGAATTTTTGGATTGGAATGTTAAGGCTAGCTGCACAAATACACAATTGGATTGGCATCTAGCGAGTGTTTTTGTCTTTACTTCTGCCAGGCTTTTGGTTTTCTTGGGAGAATTGACATTTCCTAGGAAGTGCTTAGTGCTGGGTTTGGAAGTGCCACAACTTAGCATATTGTTTCAAGAAGACAGGGGCGGTTGGGTTTCTCAACCACCTGGGCGGCTGCCTAGGCGGGTGCCCAATGACCTGGGTGGCCCCTGCGTGGAGAGGCATGGGAGAGAGAAAAAGGGGGCTGGTGTTGGGGGGTTGTTTTTTAAATTTCAATTTGGCATCATAAATTAGAAATTTCAAAGCCAAATTATAGCCAAAAAATATATTATAAACTTTCAAATATGCATTATCAAGTAGGAACATAGCCAATCATAGCCAAAAAAATATAAGAATCACAAAAATAGCAAACCCTAAAAAATGTTATACTTAGTTTCATCATAAATGTAAAGCCAAACTTCCAAAATGAAAACAAAAAAATGGCAAAAAATATAACATAACACGATACTCTCAAAAAATATGAACCCTAAACATAAATTACTAAATTTACTAACCTTTCAAAAACCAATTAAAGTAGGCTTGAATCGGCCATTTTCAGTTGCCCAAAGCTCTCTTTTGCAACCTCTTTGATCCCCCAAAAATTTTGGGTTGAATGCCTCTCGATTTCGCAAGAAACCTAGAACTTCGAATGCAAATTTTGATCCTTTAAAAAGTCTTGATTTTGATCTGAAAAAATCGTTTTTGAGGCAAAGAAATAATGGTCTAGGATTTCAGGGGCCAAAATGCCCCCCAAATATTATTCCCCCCTTATCAAGGGGGGAAATGACACTTTTGGCCCTTTTGGCAAATTTCAGCCTTCGCCCAAAGGGCCCTGGGCGGCTGGTTGGTCACCCGCCTTGTGCCTTGTGCCTTGAGTGCTGCCCACCCAGGCAGCTGGGCGGCCAACTTTTTTAACGTAGTCTAACATTGCTTGTGTGTTAGGTGAGTGCTCTATTTCACACCATTCAATAAGGTTGGGAGAAGGAAGGGGCCAGGAGTTTTTTTTTTTTGGGGGTTTTGGCATTGTTCGGGGGAGAGGGGGGGGGGGGGGGGGGGTTATATCTTTCCAAATAGAATACAAACTGCTGCATTTTGCCTGTCCACTCCAATAAGAAAAGGTATGGAAAATTATATCCCATCTACTACAAGCAGAATATCATCAATATTGGCTGGGAATGCATCAAATGTAGTCCTTCTGAAAGAAGCTCTGGATTTTCAACAGAGACAAAAAAGCATTTGGATAAGCTAGACAAAAACATAAATAGAAGTGATTGGCATTGTAGAAATTTATTTTTCAAAACTCTTTATCATGTAGATTTTTGGCTCAAGTTTCTCAAGATTCAAGGGCCTATTTGGATGACAGTTAATCTTGTACGGTATTTTAAATTAGTATACTCTGGATAATATAATTTTGCTAGCTGGTTGGTACATACTTGTATTATATATAATATAATTTAATTATGTAACTTTTTCAGCGATTAATGTTTTCAGCAATTTTCAGATATTTTAGTTATTTCTAGCTAAAAGCATATGACTTTCAGCGAATAACTTTGAATAAAGTGAAAAACAACTTTTCCAAAAGATAAACTTGTGTGAAATTGCCTATGATTTTATCTCAGATGATTTTATGAGGTATGCTGTCAAACAACAGATAATCCATTATAATAATTAGTTTTATTAAAACAGTGAATTATCAGTGATAACGTCTAACAAGTATATCTAAACAAACTAAACTAAGTTTTATGAACCTATGACAACCTAAAAACTTGGAATGAACAAACTGCATGTTTTGATCTGGAAGATTAGTCATCAAGACTGGATCAGATTAGTCATTCCAATTGGTTGGAATGCTGAGCAATACCTTAGCCAATCTGGTCCGAGGACAAAATATTGATAAAATGCATAAAAAAAGACCAAAATCAATGCCAATTTATGGCTGGTTGGACCGGCTGATTCTAACTGGTTGGATTGGCCAAACAAGCTTGAGCAAATTTTTTTTATTTTTTATTATATATTTCATATCTTTTTTGGAAATTTTCTCTATTTCTTTCTTTATTTTTTTTAAATTCCAATCCGACATATTCTACTAGTGGTTACATTGGTTTTGGATCATACCCCTAGCCAGTTCTGTGCCTGGTCCAGTCTTTGACTGTTTGAAATAGTTAGGCATGTATGTCAAACTACTAATTTAATATTTTGTCTATGAGCACTACAGTCTTTAGATCCTCTAAAGGTGGTTTAGGAAATGGAAGTAGCTAAGGGTTGAAGATATGCTTAGACTTTAAAAAGAGGGTCATTTTTTATTTTATATTTTTTTTTATGCTTTATTAGATCCCTTGGGGAACTATCCGTTTGAGAAATTCCAATACTATCATGGATCTTCTCTTTCTTTTTTTTTTCTTTTCTTTCCTTTTCTTTTCCTTCATTTTGTGGGGTTCACGGGGGAATACTCTGCCAATGAACTGAAGTGTACGATGTTATTGTGTCTGGCGTTGAGAGTTCAAGAGGCTTGAATGATATGCCAAACAGTTGCTTCTTGCAACTCTTGTTTTAAGAGCTGAAAGGAAAGGGTTTTGTCTTTGCTCAAACATTGAAAGAAGGAAGTGAGAACGTGGCTTCCCAGATTCTAGGTTTGATAGCTATACGGCTGTACCTTGGCTGTGAATGTGCGGGGCATGGTTTAAGTTTGTTACGTTTCTTGAGAAGATTTATTAACTAGATAAACTAATTGGTTTTCTCATGGACGATGACATAATTATAGGTCTCAGGGTTTAGTAAGCAATGATTGGTAGAGAATCTGTCTGTTAATCCTTGTTTTTCTGTATTTTTTGCAGACACTTAGTTAAGGGGAAATATCCAATAAGACCTACATCAAGGTCACAATCAACTCTGGCCATCAGGTGTAAAATCGGGCAGCTGAGGTACCATTGGCCACATCCTAAGTCTGAGAAAATTGTCTTTAGAGTTCGTTCGTAGAAATGGAACACCCCAGGCACTTGATTGTACACCTAATGGCTTGAGGTGCTTGTGATCTTGGTGTGTGAAGGTAATGGCCTCATTGTATACAATCCCTTTAGTTAATGGCATGATGTTATTGGATAGTCTCAGGGTATTTGTACATGTGACGGTATACTCAGTTGCAGTAATGCAAAACAGGAATAACAGATGTACAAATATTCTTTTATCCACCATTTTTTGTCATGACAATCTCTACGAAGAGTTCCTTTCCCAATATTTGTGCAATCATTTCTTCCTTTTCCTTGGAAATTTCATTTAATGAAAATTTCAGTGTCATGATGTATATTTCCTTGTGGGGGAGGGATTGTGGCATCCTGTAAGTTTTTCATGTGATCATTCATCTTTATTTTGAACTCATACATGATGTGCTTTTTATGCATTTCCAGCACATCCTTGATGGCTTCAGATCAGGGCACTGAGTTTTGGAATCGTGATGATGAAGTTAGCTGCTCTGAGGAAGATATATGTGATTCTGATGGTATGTTGACTCAAATTCTTTTTTGATAAAATCTTGACTCAGTTTGTAGTGTATTCTTAAATGACTAACCCACTTGAACCTGTAAATTCCAAGAGCAATATGCGACAATACATTCACTTAAACAGTACTCATGACAGTAAGTGCGTGCCTGGTACTCAACCCATCAATTACAAGAACCCTGTGATTGATATAAGCACGTTAGTTGCTATCTAAAGCAACCTAGCAGATAAGATGGATCTTCAAGTTTTTGTGTAGCTTTTATCATGAAGATGCATTACATTTTGTAGTGTAACAAATGTGGATGGACGGTTTCTACACAATATCACTGGCTGACCATGATTTTGCCACTTTACTTCTATGTTAACTGGGATGGTATTGTCATGACTTGTTTGGGAAAGTATACTATAATATAATGGTCAATGGGCTATGGAAAACAATAGTCCATTGGTGCCATTGCCATGCAATAGGATGGATGGTGATGGAGAGAGTACAAACCAATATCAGGGTCATGTTCTGTTCGGGTGGGTCCCTCTCTCCACCACCATCCATCGTTTTGTTCACGGCTATGATTCCAATGATTATGCTTTCTATGGTCCATTAGAGTTTAGTATACTTTACCCCTTTTCCTGTGATCACTATTGTGATTCTGATACAAGTTTCTACTTCTTAATGAATAAAATCTACTAGTCCAGAGTTGTGATATTGCAGATGAAGGACTGGAAATCTGTGACAGCCTAGCAAAGAACAAGTCCTCAACGTTTCAACTAAATGAAAGGGTTGAACATTTGCTGCAAGCAGAGGAGAATTATAATTCCAGAAATTCCATGAATAAACAGGTGCACAATCGCTTATTTTCTTCCACAGTCACTCTTGTTGATATAAGTGAGAATTTGTTGAATTTGTGCAATTCAACCGTATATAGCAATCAATGTGGCAGTTTCTTTTTGTGATAAAATGATTGCCAATAGCTGAAATTTTATAATGCTTTTCTGGATGCTTGCTCTCGAAAGCATTTCATGTCCACGCTTGCAATCATCCAGACCCTTTAGTTAGTTATCCTATGAGCTATCGTATTTGCTAAAGTAGTGTAACCTATGATATGCATAGCATACAAAGTGTATGCCACATGTAACCTCATCCATCTGTTGTCAACAGTGGAGAGTTGAGATGAATTGTTCTTCCATTCATGCAGACATTGACGGATATGAACAGAGAAATGGTTCATCTCACACTTCCTTACTGAAGTAAAATCCCCACTCCCAATTGCTGCTAAGGATGCTAATTTGTCCTTTTCTTCTACTTGTTTAAAACTATATTTTGTTAAATTGCCTGCCATCTTCTATGGATAATTTCCAAAATCTGTGTCTGGAGGTTGGGACGAACCATGCCTGCCAGACTATGGGGCATAACCTTGGTAAGGGATGTTTAATTAAACAAGGCTTTCAATTTTTCTTATAATATTGCATTGGTTTAAAGGTATTGTTGAACTAAATCTTTTGATCATTGGAGTAGTTAACACGATCATGTCCAACAGGCTAGTGGCCCCGGTGACAAGAAAGCCATTACTGAAACACTAAGGGAAGCAAGCATCCAAAGGTTGCAGAACTCTCTGAAGCAAGCCCAAGATCGGCTCAGCGAGTCCATGTACTTCTCAAGCTTTTCTATGGCTAAGCATGATCAACTGCTATTAATCTAAAGTATCTTTTTAGTAGAAATTATTTGAAATTCTATTGCAGGTTTAAGAGCCGTATATGCCATTTCTGTCTTTTATGCGTTATTGTGTTCCCATCCTTCTCTAAGAGTGGCCAATTACCCCCAGTTCTACCCTCTTTCTTTCGCAATTAACCTCTCTGAACACCAATCATTCCTATAAACATTGTGGAAAGACCCATTCCTCATAAATGGCCAAAGTTGCAACTTATGGAATTCCTTTATTATTGGTTTATTCTGTTTGTCATTTTCCTTCATTTCTCAGGTCACAATTTATATCTGAACATTGCTTTTTGAAGATTCTTTCATTTGTTGAAAAGAAAAAAAAGACTTTCGTCGATTTCGAACTTTTGTCATGTACTTCTCATGCAATTCATGTACACTTACATCTTTTCTTCAGCATGGAGGTGCAGATTGCTGCTAAAGTTCTTGAGAACGAGTGCTACAATAAATATAGGAAGACTGGAAAAACATTTTACATCTCTCAAGTTGCGAGCACAGTTCGCTGGCTATCTTCATGTAGTGCCTCTGAATTAAGCAACCGCCTTGGCTCCAATTCTTCTAAAATTAGTTGCAACACGGAACACAATTCCAAGGAGCAAGAAGAAACTATTGTATCGGATAGGGATGAAAGAAAAAACAAAGTTGGGGTGGGAGGTTCTAAATCCAATGAGGACCAAAGTGGAGAAGCCACCATACTGACCAATGAGAGAGACAACAAAGATGGGTTGGGAAATCCTAACTCTAAAACAATGGAAAAGACTCGGACACAAGACTCCCAACTTCCCCGGATACCTTCTTTCTCAGAATTTGTGGGCCAAAAAGGGAAGTTGGGTCAATCAGATCATTTGGGGGCATTGTCTAAGCGACCCACTTCATCGGTGTCTAAAAAAATGGAAGCAAGAAGTGGTTCAGAGAAGAGAATTAGGCTTAAAGACTGATCCAGGTTGATTTTAAATTGAATTTTCTGGAAATGTTTGTCATTGATCATGCTGAAACATGTGTTCAATGATTTTGGTCTTTGCGGAACTCCGGAAACCCAAATCAGCTGTTTGTTCTTTTGCTCTTTTTAGCTCTTTGCCCGACCAGACTTGCGACTAGAGAGGGACCAAGCAACCCGAAATCGGACCTGTTGGAATGTGATTTTAAATTTATAATTACAGTTTACTGCATGAGTGTGCCTCAAAATCAATGTAATGAAAAAGTGTGATTGCATTTGCCAGGTTTACCATTTTATGATCTGATATCTGGATTGGGTTTGGGAAGGAGTGATTCAGGTTTGAGGAACCCCGGAAACCCATCTGTTTGTTCTTTTTGGCTTTTTAGCTCCTTGGCCCGAGACTTGAGAATCACCTGAGAGGGACCAGGCAAACTGAAACTGGACCTGTCTAGTTGGAATCCGATTTTAAATTTAAAAATACGGTTTTACTACATGAGTGTGCCTCGAAACCAATATAATGAAAAAGGTACACCCTTGTCGGAGGACATTTGTACGCTTATTTAAAGTCGCTGTAACCGTGACTTTTAAAATTTATTTGCAGTAATTGTGACACTATTTTATGCGTCGAAGGAGGCAATCTTTTGAGAAGTCAAAATAAGAAGAAAAAAACGCATTTTATCCACTTTAAAAAAATTTTAACAAAATTAAACTTCTTAGTTTAAAATTAAACTTGTTATGTTAATAATCTAGGAAAATGAAAACATTGAGGAAGATGGTGTACATAGAATTTGAATTGGGCAGGCAAATTGGAGATGTGCAATCGGAATTTTATGTGATTGTTGCGTACCAATAAAACTACAAGGCTGGTTTTATAGGATAACTGTGAGAATAGATTTGCTTTATGGGATGGAATGTTGGACGGTCAGAAAACAACATCCCTATAGAATGAGTGTAATGGAGATGATGATGTTAAGATAAACGAGTGACACGATAAGAAGGGATATAATTCAAAAATTTAGGTGTGACCCCAATAAGAGATAAGATGAGATAGAGCAGATTTAGGCGTGCTGCTCTTGTGTGGCGTAGATCCAATACAATACCGGTTAGGAGGTACGAATTAATTTAAGTAGAAGGCTTAAAAAAGGCAATGAGTAGGCCCAAATGGATATGGTTGGAAGTAATAAAAAAAAACATTGAGACTTATAGCCTCAGTGATAACATGACTCTTATTATAACATAATGATGAATCAGGATTTATGTAGCTTACCCAATTAAGTATTAATTTTCATTTATCAAGTATATTAATTTGCGCATCGATAGTACCATGCAACAGGATAGTACCAACACCCAAATATGAGGCTCAAAAGACATTGTACACTTTTTAACTGCTCCGAGAAAAAGGGCGAAAGGGAATCAAAAAATTCAACTAACAGTTTATAATTTATGTTTTTATTGTAAAAAAATATAGACTTTAGCTCAAACGCCAATCGACTGCTGTGACAACCCTGCTGGCCACTTAATCAGTACGTTATACCCAAGCAAAATTCTGCCGTAGGTCGATATTTACATCATAAATATATTTATTCTTTTTAATAAGTGTTTTGTGAGCCAATCAACCTATTGGATGGTATAGCGGGCTAGAATGTTTAAATACTTTTTTCATTTTCATCTTATTTATTTATTGGAAAAGTGGTCTATGCATCGGGGGACGCATAACTACATTTGTTTCTCCTTAGGCATTACACATCCATCTTAAAGATAATTGTGGAGTTATGGTCTCTCTAAAAAAAAAAAATGCAATATCAAGTGTTTGAAAATTTCTTTTAAAACATTATCATTTTAATTTTAAATTTTTTTTATACATTCATGATCTCCATGGTAGAGATTATATATACCTACAACTTAAGTCCAAATACCAAAATCCATCTTAAAAATTGTGTGTCGTATCTACATATGAATTCTAGAACTCCTATATCGTTTTGAGCTGACATTTAGGAAATGGTGCAGTGGCTTAAGCCCACAATAAAAACATGTTACACAATTTGTATAGAAAATAAATAAGGAAATGTATGCAATATGACCATTTGCATAAGGCGGTAAGAATCATTTTTGGCTGTTAGATTTAAAAGACCAAACGTGTAACATTGACTAGACTCAAAGATCAAAAAACATTTCTCAAACTTTGTGATATGCTCTGAGCTATTAGATTTGACTTTTGAAGGTTAGAATTAGTTGTGACCTCCTTATTTCAAAAATAAATGATCATATAGCATACAACCCCAATAAATAATTTGATAAAAAAGTAGGCCATCTAGTTTGGTAAATCTCATCATCCGACCTATCAGGATCATAAGCCAGCGGGCCCATAAAATATAGATCCCTCTCCATTAATTTACACTGCACAATTCCCATCAAACTAACAAAAGGTTTGATACAAGGGTGTAGTTTAAGGTTGCAACCTTAAACAATCCAATTAAAGCACACCTCCAAACTTTATTATACCATGTAATTTTGATGTAAAAAATTATTAGGATTATCTGAATATCTATTTTCATATCTAATGATAAAATTTAAAAAATCTAAAAATGATTAAAATCAAGTAGGTATATAAATATATGAAAGTCTTGAAAATGGACGGTCTAGATAATGTGTTGCAAGACGCACTATTTCTGGGATTCATAATCTTTTTTTTTTTTTTTTCATATTTATATATCTTGATGTAGACATGATCAATTAGAGGGTTTTTCAACATTGAAACAACATTCTCCGATGGATTTTTGAGGTGCATCTGTAATCCTACATTCTAAGGTTGCAACCTTATATAAATGTTTCCTTTGATACAATCCTAATTAACAAGGGCCAGCCCCTTAGTTTTGGGACTTATGGACCACACCAGCTTGTAATAACTAACATGTAGCATCCCTATACATAGTCACCACATTGTAGTCTCTAATCCTACCACTAACACCACCTCACTAACACTTTCAAAAATCGAACTCCTAATCTATTGAAAAAAAAAGGGGTTAGGGGCATGTCTTCCCCATTGAATTACCCAAAAAAAACTTAAAACTCACCTGCCCCAGATATCAAAACACCCATATTTTACATCACATCCTATGTAATTTGATCCATACCCTTACAAATTCAAAAAAAATGAAACAATCTATGAAGCCCAAGTGAAAAAAAGGAAAATCATGATTGTGATCTTGAGCACTTTGTGGTCCAATACTTCTCAATTTCCTCAGCACTTCTACCAGGAATCCTCCCAGCAATAAGAGACCACCTTTACAGAAAAAATAAAAGAAAGCAAATAATTAATAAGTGAAAACAATTTTGTTTATATATTAGTAGGATAATTATAGAATGAGATGGACACTTGGGATTAGAATTTAGATAAGCAAGTGAACCATTAATCTCCAAATTGGGCCAACAAAATTTGGGGTCCAATTTTCTAATCACATTGAACTTTGGATAATGGTGGGCCCACATTTTTAGTTGGTGCCCATGCTTTTCCAATGTGATTAATTATCCTAATCATTCATGGACATATAATGATAGCTCAGATAAGCCTAGCTTATCTGAAATATTTTGAATTTGGGCTCCTCTGGTCATTTTCTTATTAGCTTATTTTTTTGAAAAGAATTCCATATATGTTATTGAAGTGTGTAGTCCTCCTTTTATTTGACAATTATCATCAATAAGCTTGTCAAATATTAAATGATAGAATTTACCTTGATAGTTTTTTTCAAATAAGTGATCTCATGGAAATTATGTCTAGATTAAGAATATAGGCAAGATTCTTCCAACCGTTGGATCCTATCAATTCCTGAGATGAGATGAGTGTCGGATTCAAGAGGCATGAAAAGTTAGTCAATTAGGAATTGGGCTTGAGCTTGAGTGGTTAGCGAGGATATTAGGCAATGGTACATCTCAAGTTCGACTACTACCACTGAACTACACGAAAAATAAAAATAAAAAGGGCAATTGAATCTCTTGAGTCCATCGCTAGCAAGCATAAGATCCAAGGGCTTGGAAGGTCTTGCTTATGTTAGTAATGTGAGCATGATTTTGCATGATCATTATCCTTTTACTGAATGTAGTTAGCGGGGCTGCTTTATACGCATGTATTTATAGGGGCAAGGCTCTAAACAATGGAATCACGGGCAGGGTGGGTTGTTGTTATGCAACCATAACGGTCCGTCATAATAAAAAAACACTGAAAAGGATAAACAGAAAAAAGGAAAATGATGTAAAATTTTAAAAATAAACAAGAAACCGTTTCTTATTGTATATTTTTCTTTTTGAAAAATTTAGTAACTTTCAATAATATCAATTAAAAAAAATAATTGCCGCAATTTTTAGAGGAGGGTTATTTTGGTCATTTCAGGAGAGAAAGGGAATAGTTCATGAGGAGACAAATTAAAAAAAAAAGAAGAAAAAATTATATAAATATCTGTTATACTTTGCGTTATTATTACAGATTTATCAAATAGTTTCCGTTATTACATGTATGTCCGTTTTTTATCTTTTATAACGTAATTTTTTAAAAAAGATGACTTTGCCCCTTTTCCGGATGTTGAACAACCGAATTGGAGGATTTTTCGGATGTTCAACATCCGAAATAGGCCGAAAGTTTAACGTTCACATTCCCATTTTTAGGTATCGAACATTCGAATTGAAGGGTTATGTCGATACATTGTATTCTTTGTGAAAGTGGTTTCGGATGTTGGACGTCCGAAAATATGACATTTTCGGATGTTGAACATCCAAAAATGGTTTCGAATGTTGAACATCAGAATATGTCTCAACATCCGAAAATATGACTTTAAATTTTTAGAGAATCTCTGGAATTTCGCAGTCATTTTCGGATGCCGAAAAACCCTCCAATTAGATTATTTAACATCCGAAAAGGGTAAACTCGTTTTTTTTAAAAATTACGTTATGGGAAAAAACGGACGTACATGTAATAACATAAACTATTTGGTACCTCTGTAATAACGTAAAGTATAAATGATATGTATGTAATTTTTTAAAAATAAAAAATAAAAAAAAAAGAGAAGTTTATTAAACTATACTTAAAAGTTGAACTATTTAACATATTTGCAATACAGTAAATAGAAACCCATGTGTAATTTTGATGGACTATTTGAAATTTGATCAAAAGAGCGATGTTCTATTTAAAATTAGACATAAAAAATGAAGATAGAACGTTAAATAGTTCAAAAGTTCACATTCTAAGTGTAATTGGACAAATTTTCCACTAAAAAAAAAAAAAACCCAGAGGTTTCGAAATAAATATTTACCTTTCACCGAGAAGATTGTACATTCTTGCTATGAGGTCTTTTTCGTCATCCGAAAACTTCATATCCGTCCTGGAATTTGATTCTGACTGTTGGCTGCTTTCATCTGTCAATGAATACCGATATTTCTTTCACTATTACATTTGTGATTAAAACATAAGAGAAATCTCTCTCTCTCTCACACACACACTCTCTCTAATAATAAAGGTTATAAACCCTAAAAATCTCTGACTTTGTTGTTAAGTGGGTACCTTGAGAGCCCTCAGAGTTATTGTCATGGTTCAAGTCAGACATTGAAGCAAAGGGGGTCTTTATGGATGCAGACGGTGAAAGAAAAAGAAAAGGGGGAAGAAAGAGTAGGAAGTTGTATTGACAAGGGAAGGCATGAAAGGTATAAATATTAGTAAAAAGGGGGAAGGAATGGTAGCTGTGAAGGGGGGTTTTGATTAGTAGGTGAGGTGATTGAGACGTTAGCTCAATCCAACCAAACCACATCTGAACAAAAATTTTTGGCGCAATTCCAAAATCATCTTTTATCATTTCATGATTTAGGAAAGGGGTTTTGATTAGCAGGTGAGGTGATTGAGACGTTAGCTCAATCCAACCAAACCACATTTGAACAAAAATTTTTGGCGCAATTCCAAAATCATCTTTTATCATTTCATGATTTAGGAACGTCTGACTCAACTTCCCAACCCCAGTGCTAATTATTTTGTCCTGCTCCTAATCTTGTCTGCCTCCCGTGTTGATGATTATCGTAATTTCTTTCCCGCTTTACCCATTAATTTGTCTCCTTATCCTATTCCTTTCGTATAACGACACTTTTGAGGCAAGCACATAAATGGATAATAAAATAAGTTTGGTGTGAGGCTAGGTTAAGCACTTGTCACCTTTAGAGGTATGAAAGAGTGAGTTTTACCGCTAATTGAGTAAAAGGTATGTACATTTTTATTGGAATTCTCTATAAAGAGATCTTTACTTTTTTGTATAAGGAGGTCCCAATCATGCTTGTCATTTTTATTTCAAAATAGGTGGTAGTGCTATTGATTATACACAATTTCAAAAAAAAAAAATCTCGACTCGCCCCAAGCCACCCAATTTGACATCTAATGAGTGTGAATAATTGTGACGTCCCTGTACAAAAGGTAAAAGGAAAATTACATAAATATTTATTTTAGTTTCCATTATTATTAAAATACTGAGTACTTTCTGTTATTACTGATATGTCTGTTTGTGGACTTCATAACATTTTTTTTTAAAAAAAAGACAAAACTACCCATGTTTGATTTTTCAAAAACCAAAATCACGTCAATTTCGGTTTTTAAAAAACCGAGACTCTTTGTTTAGCAAAGTTGGTTTCAGAGAGAGAGATGTTTCAGGGAGAGAGGGGTCTCTGATTGAGAGAGGGGGTCTGAGGGAGAGAGGTTTTAAAGAGATAGAGAAGGGCTCTCCGATTAGCAAAGACGGTTTCAAGGAGAGAGGGGATCTCTGATTGAGAGAAGGGCTCTCCGATTAACAAAGATGGCCCGCCATTCAATTCTATTATGGACCATACCCTCAGTAAGTCTATAAGTTCTCATATCTTTTTTCACTATTTTCAAGCATGTCCTTTTGGGTCTCTCTCTTACCCTTTTTAGCTTTCTACTTAAATCAATTCGCACCTTCTAACAAGTATTGTACTGGGTTTATGTTGTACATGACACGCCTTAATTAATAATATCATTACTCATAATCCAATTTCCATGGTATTTCCTCATCAAATGCAACATGAGGTGAAGGAAATATGAAAATTTGTGAGGTTCAATAGTGTAAAACTGGCGATGCCTTACGAGTTTTCTAATTTATGTTGACTGTGAAATGATTTGGACATTTTTCACATGGATTTTTTCAAAAGGAAATGACTTTGAGAGACCCTCCCACACCCATGTGTGTAGGACCCCAAATGATCACCATTAAATTTGGAACAAATATCTAAAACAATCAAGTCCCACACCCATGTGATAACTTTTCTAGAGATCTGTTCTAAATTTTAAGATGATCCTTTGAAGTCCTACACACATGGGTGTGGGAGGGTCTCATAGGATCATTACTGTTTCTCAAATTGCAACATCATAATCTATCTAATATGGACTTGGCTGCTCTGTTCTTTTGTCTTTTTTCTATAGTACAAATGCAATGACAATGAAATCAAGTCCAAAATATTATATTTAATATAAGTATGGCACGCATGTAAGTATGCTTCCTATATTCATAATATATTTTAGATGGATTTTTTAGTTAATATTTTATGTAAATGTAATTTCTAAGAGATTATGTAAATAAAATTTCAAAAACTAAAAGTAAATCTTGATATCGAGAGGATCAATTAGAGGGTTTTCCAACATCCAAACAACTTTTTATGATAGATTTTTTAGGTGCACTTTTAATTCTACATTTTAAAGTTGCAACTTTATGTAAATTTTTTCGTTAAATAAAAAGATACAATTAAAGTGTTAAATTATTCATTTGCTTTGAACAATTTAATAAAGGGTGCAGTTTGTATAGAGCCTAGGCTCTAAACAATCAAATTAGAGCCTACCTTCAAATAGTGTGGAGAAATATAGTTTTAATGTTGAAAATCATTGTAATAGCCTTAAAATATATTTTTATCTTTATTTATAAAGTTTAAAGCTTAAAAAATAGTGTAGATCTATGAAAACTTGAAGATTTTGAAAATTTACGGTTAAAAAATACGTTACAAAATACGCTATTTCCAAAACTTGAAATCTATTTTTTTCTCATGTCCATGCATTTTGATGTAGAGATGATCAATTTGAGAATACCTGAGCATCAAAACAACCTCTTTTAGTGAAATTTTTGATGCGGGCTCTAATTTGATTGTTTAGAGCCTCAGCTCCATATAAAATTTTCCCTTTAAGAAATTTTTTCAAAATAATAAATATAAAAATAATAATTTATCCTTTTCACTATTTTTCTTGAATATTGTGCCATAAAGTGAGAATCTTCCAAAGTTTGAACGATGTGGGCTGACTCAATCATGATACGGCACAATTGTACATGAAAGAGACTTGATCCTCATTGCTTTATTCGTTTGACTCGGTGCTCAATGACTGACTGCAACTGGTCCGAGTTAAGTGTGGAATTCATGCTTTTGAGTTGGGGGCAATGGACTTGACTGGTCCCGGTACTCGACAAATAGAACTGACCTTGGGTTTGGATATGAGTCCACTGGTCCCGGGACTCGACAAATAGAACTGATCTTGGGTTCGGTTATGAGTCCAAATTTTGGACCTGAAAGGTCAAAGTCTAGCAGGACCCGACTTGGACCTGACCCAAATAGTATGGATATATGTGGTTATTCGTAAATGTTGTTGATAATATGGGTATATGATAGTAAAAACAGTAAAGAATGTCGGTATTTGTAAATGTTGTGCAATATTGTAAACGGAAAAGTTTATATTAAGCCGAAGCTCTAAACAATCAAATTCGAAACCATCTCAAAAATTTACTAGAAGATGTTATTTTGATGTCCAAATATCCTCAAATTGATCATCTCGACATCAAGATGCATGGACATGAGAAAAAAATAGATTTCAAGTTTTGAAAATAGTGTATTTTGTAACGCATTTTTGGACCATCAATTTTCAAGATTTTCAGGTTTTCATTAATCTCTCAATCTACACTATTTTTGAAGCTTTAAACTTTTTAAATAAATATAAAAATATATTTTAAGGCTATCAAAAAGATTTTCAGCATTGAAACTACATTTCTCAATACTATTTGAAGGTGGGCTCTAATTTGATTGTTTAGAGCCTAGGTTCCATAAAAACCGCACCCTATTGTAAATGTTGTGAATAATATGGGTATATGATGGTAAAAAAAAAAAAAAAATAGGAGAAGAGAGCTTAGAGTTACAAGGTGGCAATAAACTTAACCAGACTTGGTACGTAGACCTGATCTCAGATCCGAGTATGGGTCCTAATTTTTTACCCAAAAGATTAGGTCCAGGTCCACTAGGACCCAACCCCTTACGACCCCTACTTTGAGAAGTATCATAAATACACTCTATTACGCCCCTTCTTTTCATTGAAAGAAAATATTTAATTTTATAATAATGAGCATTGTTTGAAATGTTGGATCGGCCATTGAACTGGCCTTTCAGAAATTTAATCATGATCGGTGAATCACCTATCTGTTTTGGTAGATAGGATATATTATTCGGTGGGAGAACCAGTCTAAAAATAAATAAATAAATAAAATAATAATAAAAAAATATATATGTGTGGGAACCATGAGTCCACAAGAACCGGGTGAATTACCAGGTAATCCGAATTGGCCAATTCTCGGACAAACTCATCCAACTCCTTGATGGAACCAACAAGTCCATAGAAGCCGGACCGATTCTTGGTTCCGACAAGTAACCGAGTTTGTCTGGACTGAATCAACAAATTCTCAATCCCAACAGGATGACAAGACATTTATGCAAGTGTAGCATTCAAATTTTTATTGATTCAAATGTATTGTTTTTAGTGATTTTTTTAAATAATTCAATAGCAAAGATAGACTCCTGCCCACTTTTCAAATAGATTAAGAGTTAGCTTTTTGAAAATATAGTGAGTTTCTGTCGAAGGAAACCACAAACAAATTAGAAATCACGATCAGCAACTAGAAACACCTCAATATGCAAATTAGGTTATGACTATTATGTCTCCTATACAAACGACCCCAAAGAGCGAATAAATATAACAAAGTTAATTGTTGTGCTGGTTATTTTTGGCGAAGTGAAGAGTGATAGAAACACCTAACAGGTAACAAGCAAGAAAAGCAAAGTAAGAAGGAAATTATATAAAGAAGTATACTAAATTTTACGTGGTTTGTCATATATATATACATATATATAATTGGTGTAGTTGGCATACGGATGCATCCGTAATTGTAGAGGTAAGGTGTACCTTCAAATTTCATCATGGTACATAATTTTAATATAAAACGTTCTTAGGATTATCTCCAAATCTATTTTTATATCTAATTATAAAATTTTAAACTTAAAAAATGGTTAAAATCAAGTAGATCTATAAAATATGAAAATCTTGAAAATGGATAGAGTAGATAATATGTTGTAAATGCACTATTTTTTAGACTTAAAATCTTTTTATTTTTCATGGTCATCCATCTCGATGTCGAGATGATCGTTCAAAGGGTTTTTCAACATTAAAACTATATTTTCCGATGGATTTTTGAGATGCATCCGTAGTTCTACGTTATAAGGTTGCATCCTTATATAAACTTTTTTCATATATAATTTACATCTATAGGAGAAGATAATGTATTATCATTCACTAGGAAACATAAAAGAAAAGAGTACAAAAAGACTCTTACCTGAAAGAACAAGAAATACGAAGTTCAATCTCTAAATTATCTATTTACATTGGACTGAAGGACTCTCTATACCTTAACCCTTCCTCTCTCTACTTAATTACATGAGGCCTTCCTTGAGGATGCCAACTCTCACACACCACGACTAATTTTGGAAATAATATCTTTATTTGATTATTTTGTTTTGAGTTTGGTTTTAGTAAAGTAAAGTTAAATGTTGTGATCCTATTTTTGGGTGGAGTCAAATATTTGATTGAGATGGAGTAGGGAAGGTAAACTTTAGATATTCTATTTCCTTGTCTTTAGGTAAATTAGGTGATTTATATTGGCAGGTATATCTTGCAAGCCTTAGTAGGATTAGTATTAATAATTTAATATTATGTTGAGATTTAAGATAGGAAAATTGTTTCATGCGGGCTGAACTGCTTTGAACTGCTTTTCTACATATACGGTCTAGAAAGTGTAAAGCATCCATCTGAAAGATGGATGCAAGTATGTGTTCCATCTAAAAACAATGGAAACTAATGGTCTAAATATTTTTTTACCAGAATTATTATTTTTTGTTTTTGAAATTTATTTATTTATTCATATTCATGATCTCCATGTTAGAGATTACATACCTTAAAAATTAAGTCTTAAAATCCATCTAAAAAATAGATGTATTAAGAGGCCCGCATTTCTACATATACAGGGTTGGCCGCAAGAAACCGGGTCCTTTAAGATATAACCCAACATGAACTATGTCTAATTTTGGCAATTTGTGCTATTGAAAAAGACCCAAGTCTTAGGTTTTCTTTTTTGTAATTTGAGTTTAGAAGACAATTTATAGCTTTCCTTTCACATTGTAATTCTAATATTTTAATATTTTTCTCAAATATTTTAAAACAAAGTTTTATTTTATTGATTTCAAATATCAACCATTTATGAAATTAATGGTTCTTGTTAGGTTAGTTGAGTTTCTTAAATTATTGGGATTTGATTTCTGCACTAAGATCCACTATACTAGATTATTGCACAGATTCATGCATCTTATATAGCCATCTTTTCACCTTACATTATAATTTTTTTATTTTCACATCAAAGGTATGTAGGTCATTAGGTGCAAAACACTAAAGATATAGCTAAGTTGGTGAAAAAAGTGTCCAAGAACTATGAAATGAGAAACATTATCATCATTTGAGTAAGCATTGTTTACAAAATAAAAAAGGCCCAAATATGATTGATTTGTTCCAATGCACTGCAATACAAAATCATAAATTATGAGATGCGATTTTGGTGTTGAAATTTTTTTGGATGGTGGGAGAATATATTTTTATGTCTTGATTGATTATAAAACTTTAAACTCCGAGAATGGTTCAAATCAACCAGATCTATAAACACATGAAAATCTTAAAAATGGATAGTCTAGATAATGTGTTGCAAGATGTATTATAGTTAGGACTTGAAATCTTTTTTTCTATATCTATACATCTCGATATTGAGATGATCAATTAGATACTTCTCCAATGTCAAAACAACCTTTCTCGAATGATTTCAGAGGTGCACCTCAATTCTATATTTTAAAGTGTCAATCTAATATACATTTTTATCTTTTCTAAAATAGCCAAATGCCATACTTTTAAGGAATAACGTGTGAATCCTTTCCGGTTGGTTTAGTTTTCCAAACCAAAAAAAACAGAAAGATGCCCTTCCCCACTTATCTGTTAAAAAAAACCAAAAAAACCAAAAAAACAAAAAAAAAAACAAAATAAATTAAAAATGCCCTTTTTTGGATTTATATCTCAAAGGAAAGAAAATTGCCCTCAAATTATATATAAACTATTTTCAATCTGACAAGGAAAACACTAAAGGATACATTTGGTATGTGTGAAAATATTTTCTTGAACGTACTTTTACATGAAAGAACTTCTCCATGTGATTAGGAGTACGAATATTTTCACACCAATTGGCTATCAATTGGCATGAAAAAATACATAGAGATCAATTGGCGTGAAAAAAATCCCACACCGAATCATTTAAAGGAGTTTTTTCGTGTGGAAATACTTTCACAAGAATATTTTTATGTGTACTAAATGTACAATAAAGTTGATAAGGAAAACAATTAAAAACATGAACTAAACATGCTCTAAAATTTTATATCCTTCTTACAAAAATAGGTAGGATTGAGTTGTGAAAAATGGTTTGATAGGGCTGCAGCCTTATCAAAGTAAGTAAATCCTCACCTCATAATTCATCAAAAGTTACAAGTCAAGCAATGGAAAGCCTTTATATCGATCATCTTAACTTGATCATTATGGTTATGAAAAAATTAAAATTTCAAGCTCTAAAAATAATGTATTATCTTAGACCGCTTATTTTGCTTTAAAAATAAAGTATTCACAAATCTAAAAAATCTTTATCATTTTTCAAGTTTCAAATTAATTGAAAATTGACTTTATGATTTATATTATTGAAAGCACTTTCCGGACAAGGATGTGAGGTGAGGCTTTATTTGGTTTTGTTGTCATAAAGAGTTTTCATCATTCGTAAGTCTAACCCAAACTCTACGTCCCAATCCAACTCCAAACACGTAGAAACTTTCAAGGACACTGTTATGGTGAGTCAGCCGACTCCCTTGTTACCGTGTGGTCCCTTGTCTATCTTATATCTCTCACTAAGATATATCCCAAAAGGTTAATGTTTCTATGAGACTCCAACAACATATAAAGTTATATGTGAACCCATTTTTTAGCCGTTCCATCTTAATTGAACGACAACGATTGTTCATACCCTAATATTATTCTAAAATTTAGATTTTAGATTTGTCAAGAGAGATTTAGATTTTCATTCTAAAATTTTGAATCCAAAATCGATCTCAATAAAAAAAAAACTTCGAGAGAGTGCAGATTTAAACAGATGAGTTGGTTGACTCGTAGAAAGCTTGTCTAATAATTGAAAATTAATCTTTATTTTAAAAAACAAGAGAGAGGAAATATGATATATTAATACCTACCCAATTATAAACCTTAGTAATTATCCCATCCAACAAGGAAACAATAATATTAAAAATGAGATAAGTGAGATTTTCTTGCAAGGAGGGTTTTATAAGTGAAGGCTTACTGACAATTATCGGGATATTATAGGTAGGGACTTTTATAGGGATATTATGATGAATAAAAAAACTCTTTGCATTTGGGAATTTATGTGATCATTATTTTATTGTAATTTAATTAACTAGAATATTTTTTTGAGATTAGCAAATATGGATTCAAGAAATTTTTTTTTTCTAGGTAATCCAATAGAAAAGGGTTCCCTATCCGTATCAGGAATAAAATACAAGACGTCATATGGCACCCTGCCATCTTAACCACCTAGCTTTGAGCACATTCCTAGTATAAATTCCCGTATACGACTAAAAAACATAAATGTATTAAAAAAATTACAAATATCCAGTGTTTAAAAAAATGCCGAGTTGAACCGGACTCGCCCGGTTCGACTCGGGAATCGTCATGGACGGATCGAATAGGCGAAAAAAACGAGAATCGTCCGGTTCTAGAGAGAACCGAACGATTCTGCACAGTGACTCGCCGATTCCCTGTACGGAATCGGTAAGTCCCGTATGTTTTTTTTTTTTTTTTTTTTTTTTTTTTTTTTTGTGTGTGTGTGTAATCCATGATAGATTTTTTTGTAATACTTGATCGACTTTTTTGTAATCCATGATCGAATTTTTTTTTTTTTTTTTGTAATCCATGATCGAATTTTTTGTTTTTTTTTGTAACCCATGATAGAATTTTTTGTAATCCATGATCGAATTTTTTGTAATCCATGATCGAAATGTTTGTTTTCTTTTCTTGTAATCCATGATCGAATTTTTTGTTTTTGTAACCCATGATAGAATTTTTTGTAATCCATGATCGAATGTTTTGTAATCCATGATCGAAATGTTTGTTTTTTTTTTGTAATCCATGATCGAAATGTTTGTTCTTTTTTTTGTAATCCATAATCAAATTTTTTGTTTTTTTTTTTTTTTGTAACCCATGATAGAGTTTTTTTGTAATCCATGATTGAATTTTTTGTAATCCATGATCGAATTGTTTTTTTCTTTTTTTGTAATCCACGATCGAATTTTTTGCTTTTTTTTTGTTGTTTTTTTTTGTAATCCATGATCGAATTTTATGTAATCCATGATCGAATTTTATGTAATCCATGATTGAATTTTTTGTAATCCATGATAGAATTTTTTGTAATCCATGATCGAATTTTTTGTAATCCATGATCGAAATGTTTGTTTTTTTTTCTTGTAATCCATGATCGAATTTTTTGTTTTTTTGTTTTTTTTGTAACCCATGATAGAATTTTTTGTAATCCATGATTGAATTTTTTGTAATCCATGATCGAATTGTTTTTTTCTTTTTTTGTAATCCACGATGGAATTTTTTGTTTTTTTATGTTTTTTTTTTTTTTTGTAATCCATGATCGAATTTTATGTAATCCATGATCGAATTTTATGTAATCCATGATCGAATTTTTTGTAATCCATGATCGAGTTTTTTGTAATCCATGATTGAATTTTTTGAAAATTTGTGATTTGTTTTTTTTAATCCATGATCGAATTTTTTTTTGTAATCCATGATAGAATTTTTTGAAAATTTGTGATTTTTTTTTTTTAATCCATGATCGAATTTTTTTTTGTAATCCATGATAGAATTTTTTGAAAATTTGTAACTTTCTTTTTTTTAATCCATGATCGATTTGTTTGAAAATTTGTTATTTTTTTTTTTTAAACTATATTATTCAAAGAGAAAATGAGAGAGATGATGATTCTGAGGCCACCCTATCCCAGCCATATTATTCACATATCGAGTCCCAACAGCAACAATGTAGGGATGAGCACGACAGTGCAGGTAAGCATGAAGGATGGACAAGCTTCAGGGATTTTAGATTGGGAACACAACAAAACACTAACACTCAGGGATTTGGGAATAGTCAGACGCCTGCTAATATCGATGATTCGTTTTTAGATCGAATCAATGAATTGTTAAACAAATTCAATCAATGGCACCAGCGTGACCAAGAAGAACAATAACGTCGTCTATCATTTTATTTTTAGATCATATGTTACTAATTTTATGCTTTATTGTAGTCCATGTATGTTGATATACTTATTCCATGATAATTATATGTTTATCCTTTTGTGTGATGTAAATTAAATGTTGAATGGCGGTTCATGCAGGGAAAGAACATATCAATATTCGCATATTCATTCAAAAACATGAAAATTCTTAATGGAATACCCTCATTTCTTATTGAATTCCTAAAAAACAATATTATAATGAATTTTAATAATTTTTTCGGATTTTTTTTAAGCTTTATTCTGACTGATTCACCCTATTTTCGATCCGGATCGCCGATTCGTCGATCCGGATCGGTTTTTTGGGTGCCCGATCCGGGTCACCGATCCGTTTTTTAAACCAGTGCAAATAACATATCAAAAGAAAGTTATAAAAAAGTCATTATCCAACTCAATGTTTTAAACATAGTGATTTAAATCGGGATTGGCGAGGGACAGTCCCATATTGATAAAATTGCGCAGTTCTATTAGAGAAATTAACAATTAGAATTAGGAAGTCACCTATTCAAATTGGTCATTCCCTACAAAGTTTTTTTTTTTTTTTGGAGAACATATTATATGGACTCAAAATTTTCAAATTTATTTTGCAGTAGGCCCTCCAAACTTTTCTATTTCAAGCGGCATTAAATATCCCCTAAAACGCCAAACTTTTATATTTCAAGTGGCATTAAATATCTCCTAAATACTATTAATGCATCCCCCTCATCCCTTTCATCATTTATTTTCTCATATTTTTTCTGAAATAAAAAATTGGGAGGGACTAATTGTGAAATAAATATGAAAAATGAGGGGTTCGTACGATATTTTTCATTTTTTGGCAAAAAACGCTAACGGTGGCAATGGACCAGGACCCGGACCCGGACCCGGACCCGGACCCGACCCATACCTACTAGGTATATTTGACATGGGTTTAGGTATGGGTCTAAGTTTTGGACCCACGGGTAGGGTCCGAGTCCAATAAAGGATACTTGGATTGTCCTGGGTCCGGTTACAGGTCCTGCTATACTCGACCCTACGAGAACCTAGACCCGAATTTTTAGTTTACCCAAAGACCAAAGCCCTAACTCTAAAATCATTTCAATACTTTTCGTCTTCCCTTAGTTCTCCAAACAGTCAAACCCCATCGGCATCCTCCCTCTCTTCAATTCTCTCTCTCTCTCTCCCTCTCTCTCTCTCTCTCAGTTTCTTGGAGACATAGCTCTATCTCTGGATCTCGAATATCTCTTTCTCTCTCTAATCGCCCACTCCTAAAAAATTAGTTCTCTATCGTTTACCATTATAGGCTACAAAAGTGGAAGCTCATAGTGAGGGTGGCAATAGACCCGACCAGACCTAGCACCCGACAAGTACATGTATGGTCCAACTTTTAGACCCGACAGGTACAGGTATGGGTCCAACTTTTAGACCCGACGGGTTTGATCGGAGTCCAAAACCTGAACCCGATTACATTCGAGCCTGGGTCCAAGTCCAGCCAGACCCGACCCATACCCGACCTATTGCCACTCCTAAAAAAAAAAACCACCCGATCCATCCTTCTTATTGTTTCTCCCTCATTTCATCACCTTTCTTAAATGTTTTCTAAAACAACATTTCAATTACTTTTAACTGCACTAGAAGATCTATGACATATTTTTTGATCTATGCTTCTATCTATAAAATCAAGTCTTAGATTTTATACAATCATTTAAAACTTTAAATGATTTGTAAAAATATATTTTCAGTTTAAATTTCAAACTTTGAACATACATGAATAAATTTTCTGATTTTGAAGTTTAAAGTTCAAACTCAATTAGATTTTTATTACTTAAATTTAAAGTCTAACCAATTATTTTTAATGAATGTAAAAGATATTTTTCAATTGTAAATGAAAAATAGCTTTGATACAGGGAGGACACAATTGTAAAAATTTTGAACATACATGAATAAATTAAGGGATTGTATATGATGAGACGATCTACCTTTGATACAGAGAGGTTCACAATTACTTACAACTATCCGATGTGAAATCTAATTGCTTGGGTATGTCACAAAGTTCGAGAAAATTACTTTTGAACTTTGAACTTAGTCAATGAAATAAATGCAGCAACTCAATTTCACATCCAATGGTCGAGATTAACTGTGACCACCTTGTACAAAGGTAAATGGTCTCATTATATACTTTCTCTAAAATTAAACATATTTAATTTTTAAAAGAAAAAAATAAAACCAATGATTTAGAAACTATTTTCCAATTTAAATCCTTTCATTGCATTTTTTTAATAAAATAATTACTGCCAGATCGGCCTGCATTGAGTGATCCAAATGGGAATTGGCAATCACTTGGTCTGTACTTTTTCAACCTTGATCCAACTTAATAGCTTTAATTTACAAAGATATCATTTTTTTTATACACGGAGGTCACAACTATTTCCACTTATTATATATCAAATTGGACAGTTTAGGGTGAGTCACGAAGTTCGAGAATTATTTTTTGGAATTTTGTGTCTATTCTGACACTCTTACAACCACCAATTTTGAAATTTAAGATATAAGCATGATTGTGATATCTTTGTGCAAAAGATAAATGGTCGTTTATAGGCATACAATTTTTTTAAATTTCAAATCCATGGATCAATAGCAGAAATGTATTTATAGCAAATTGAGATATGTCGCGGTCCCAAATCACCTAGAAACCGACGCGAGGCCAATATGGTGGCTGATATTCTTGCAAAGAGGACTACATCTCGTTTACAAGCCACTGTTTGGCGTGCTCGTCCGCCGGACTCTATTTCCCTTACGTTACTCTATGATTTGCCACAGTTGCATTGTTCCAAGGTTGTTAAGAAATGAGCTGTAAACTTTTTATTTGTAAGTATTAATGAAAAACGGATAGGAGGCATTCTTTCGACTTAAAAAAAAAAAAAAAAAAAAAAAAAAAACAAAAACTAAAACTGACCCACCTACGAAGTCATCCAATACTACTCCATTAATTGTTAATCTGATGACAGTTGACTAGGGAAATGATTAAAAACACTTACATGTGCTTTAATAGGTTGTCCTTGGTCACATTGATAGGGAAATACCATGATTGATGTTGGTCTCATTCATGAGTTCGTTACAGCTATTGATTTATTGGAAAAAATTATTGTTCGCACTTAAAACATATTCGTGGCTTTTCAATCTTTGATGTTTTGTTTAGCCCTTGGTTTCATTTAGATCAATGCTATACATTTTGCACGTGCTTTTATAACGATGGTAAAGTCCATAATTGTGGATAAGGTTTTGAAATGAGCATTTGGTGGAAATGATTCCCAAAAAAGTCCATAATTCCGGCCCTAAACTCACAAAATACTTTTTCTTCTAATAATGTATCTAATTATTTAAACGATAAAAAAAAAATGTATCTAATTATTTATTTTTTGCATGTCCTCCGCAACTTCGCCTATAATTCGTGTATTGGCCATAAGGTTTTCTCGTTCATTTTTATTTTAATTTATTTCTTAAGCTAGAAGTTCAATCCATTCTACAACAATGCAAAATACAACAATGTAAAATGCAGATGCTCCAGGGTGAAAACCCTCTTAAGATGGGAATGGGACTAAGGTTGTGGTGGTCGTACCCCACACTCTGGTCACTACATTGTGGTTTTCAATCCCATCACTAACTCCACTTCACTAATACTTTCAAAATTTTAACTCCCTATCTACTTGAAAAAACTAGATAGGGGTTTTTCTTCCCTACTGAATTACCCAAAAAAAAAACCTTCAAAACTATTTTAGAACCCCAAATCTTAAAAGATATTTTCAAAGTCTCGAATTTTTTAAAATATAACCTCCTCAACCTAGCGACCAACCTCCAAATAGAAAAGATTCATATAACAACCCAATAAATATTCATCT